>NC_089839.1:159958484-160277948 GCF_035609145.1 Eleutherodactylus coqui | reverse complement strand
GCTCTAGACTGTTTGGCACTCGGCTGTACGAAGTTATTTCTGATACCAAGGAAAGGAGTAGGAAATCCTTACAAGATTCGTTGAATCAGCACTCCAGGGGTTAATTATAAGTAAAACAGCACTTTATTCCTCAATGGTAAAACATAGCTGCAACGTTTTGATCCTACACACACAGGATCTTTGTCAAGCATCCTGTGTGTGTAGGATCGAAACGTTGCAGCTATGTTTTACCATTGAGGAATAAAGTGCTGTTTTACTTATAATTAACCCCTGGAGTGCTAATTCAACGTATCTTGTAAGGATTTCCTGCTTCTTCCGGTCTTTGGGTCCAGACCTTGGCTGTGGATCGTGCACCCTGCAAGCCTGTAAGTGCAACATATCTATTGGAAGTGCTGTTCCCCTTCTTATTCTTTTCTACACCAAGGAAAGGAGTAGTTCCCATTTGCCTCAGTATAGGCCTAGGTTCGTTGGCTCCAGGTGGGGCAAAAATTTTGTTTTCCAGCCCTATCTGCATTCCGGCCCCAGAGCCTCAGACGACAGGAGGGCATCGCAAGACCAGAAGCGAGATCCCTCCTTCAAACCAAGATTAACATCACACCCGCACCTGCAATGTGATAAGCCATTTTCTGCCAAATCCTATAAATGAGGGGCAGCTGCCACCCAAGGTTTCCAGGACGGCTGACCCTGTTCAGGGATACCTGGCTCACTGACATTGCAGATGCATTGGTTCCAGAGGTTGTCTCCGCAGGTTGTGCAATAAAGTTTGTTGCCCAACCACTCAAATGTTTTTTAACTTCATGGGTTCTAGAATCTCCTCTAGCAGCCAGAGCCTTCACCCATTACATTTGCAACCTGCTTTCTCAGGGCGCATAATGCGGGTCCTGTCCTCCCAGCATTGCAGGGTTTTTTATTCCAATCTGTTTGCTGTGGCCAAAAAGGACAGATCATTCAGGCCGGTTCTGGATCTGAAAGCTCTAAATTGCTACATAAGAGTGCAGCATTTTCGCATGGAGTCCCTAAGTTCAGTTGTGACATCCATGGAGCTGGGAAAATTCCTCTTGTCTATAGATGTCAAGAACGCCTACCTGCACATCCTCATTTGTGTGCTTCCTGCGGTTTGCTGTTCGGTCCAGGCATTACCAGTTTGCAGCCCTCCCATTCAGGCTGGCTACTGCACCTTGGGTTTTTACAAAGGTGTTAGTGGTGGTCATAGCACTCCTCCATCTAAAAGGGATTGTGACCATTCCTTATTTGGATGACATCCTGGTAAAAGCTCCTACGTGGGATTCCAACCTGCAGAATCTTCAAGTCGCATTAGACACTCTGCTCCATGTTCATATGGGTCATCAATTTTCCCAAATCGTCCCTCATACCAGCTCAGCGCATCATTTTTCTGGGCCTGTTATTCGATATGGCACATGCCAGAGTTTTTTTTGCCGCCAGAGAAATTGTATCACCTCCAGGAGCAGATACGCTCTCCACGGACGCCAGACTGCGTATCCATTCGTCACTGCATGCGATTGCTGGGTCTCATGGTTTCTGCTTTTAGGGTGATCCAGTACGGGCAGTTCCATGCCCACTCCCTTCAATGGGCTATCTTCCAAGCTGAGATGGTTTTATGGGGTCTCTTGAACGGAGAATCTCAGTACCTCCGCAAACCCAGATCTCCCTCCAGTGGTGGCTGGATTCTCCTCAAGTCCCCCGAGGTTGCCCCCTGGTAATGTTCCAGTGGCAGGTGCTTACTACAGATGCCAGTCTGACCAGCTGCGAGGAAACCCTTTGCAGTTTCAGGATGCAGGGTGTCTGGACCCCCCTAGGACTCCAGGTTGCCCATAAATATACTGGAACATTGAGCCATCTTCCTCCTCCTTCAGTACTTTGCACATCAGTTGATAGGTCTTCCAGTACGGGTCCAGACCCACAACGCGATGGCGGTTGCATATATGAACTACCAGGGTGGGATCCGCAGTGTGAGATCCATGACGAAAATGGCAAAAATTCTGTCCTGGGCCGAAGAACATCTCTTGGCAGTCCACATTTTCTGGGTAAATAACTGGGTAGCTGACTACCTCAGCAGAAGTACGGCTTCACCACTGAGAGTGGAAATTGTATTCCGAAATATTTCAGTTGATACTCAGTAGGTGGGGTCAGCCAGACATGGATCTGATAGCTTCCAGGTTCAACCACAGGTTACCGGCCTTTGTGACCTGATCTCAGGATTCCCCAGCTTGCATGGTACATGCCCTCACAATCCCATAAAAGGAATTCCCACTCCCATGCGCATTCCCTCCGTTCCCCCTGATCCCACAACTGCTCAAGAAAATTATGCATTAGAGCCTTCCAGTCATCCTTATGGCTCCAGATTAGACCTCCTAGTCGACGCTTCATGGTGCCCTCCAGTTCGACCCGACCTTCTCTCTCTAGGATGCCTCTGCCAACCTAAATTGTCTACACTATATTTAATGGCATGGCTGTTGCGGCCATGGTCTTAAGATTTCACGGCTTTGGTGAGTCTGTCATCCAGACTATGATACAGGCCAAGAAGCCTTCGTCTTTCAAGGTTTATTATCGACTATGGAGGAGCTTCTTCCTTTGGTACGAGCAGCATAAGGTTCACCTTATGCGTTTCTTCCTGGCTTGGGTTCTTTCCTTTTTGCAGAGTGGTCTGGAATTGGCATTGGGCCTCAGTTCCTTAAAATGACAGGTGTCGGTCCTCTCTGTATTTTTTCAGCATCGTCTGGCCTCCAGGTCATTGGTCCACACCTTGTAGGGTGTTGCTAATGCCGTTCCTCCCTATCGTTGCCCGGTTCCACCGTGAGACCTAAACTTGGTGCTGACGGCATTACAATCTCACCCCTTTGAACCACTGAAGGAGGTTCCTATGCGTCTATTGACGTGGAAGGTTGCCTTCTTGGTGGACATTACTTCCATTCGCAGGGTGTCTGAGTTGGCAGCTTGCTTGGCTTAACCGCCATTTACCATCCTCCATCACAATAAGGTGCTATTACAATTGGTTCCATAATCTCTTGCTAAGGTGGTATCAGCCTTCCACCTTTATGAGGAAATCGTCCTCCCCTCTTTTTGCTCTGCCACCGATTATCTGAGATTACTGGCCCTCAACAGGCTGGACCTGGTACGGGCTTTTAAGATCTATCTCTCACAGATGGCCTCTTTCAAGGCATTGCAATTCTCTTTTTGTCACGCCTGAGGGTCCGAGACGCGGACTTCCCACTTCTAAGATAGCCACCTCCCACTGGATTTGTTCGGCCATCTCTGCCCCCCTTCCGGGTCACAGCGCATTCGGCTCGGGCGGTAGGGCATCATGGGCTGTGCAAAAAAAGGGCTTCTGCCACCCAGGTGTGTAAGGCTGCCACTTGGGCTCCTTGCACAATTTTTTTTTAAAATTTTATCGGGTTGATACATTAGCATCCGCAGACACTCTGGGGTGCAGTGTTCTGCAGACTGCCATCAACTAACCACATGTGTCCTTGAGCTCCCACCCTAGAAGGGAACCACTTTAGGATGCCCCATGATCTAGAGCTGTGTACCGCAATGGAACAGATGAGTAAAACTAGACTTTGGCACTCACCATAAAGCCTCTTTCTCATCTCGTCTATTGGGGTACACAGCACCCACCCAATTTGGGTATTCTTTTTTTGTTGACATTCCTCATTTGAGGTTCTCCTTTGTTGCCGTACATGGTACTATCCTGAGTGAATTTAATCTCATACATTTTTCTGCTGTATGAACGTTGGTGTCATTTAGGAGAATTTGAAGGAAAGCAGAAAGAGGTAAGACAAAAAAGCACTTTCCAAAGTGGCATCTCCACTTTCTATTATTGCTTTCCTCTGTACATACATTGTTTTTTTATGTGTACCGCCTACTGGCTGTTCCTACTGCTTGCTACAAAACTGGTTAGCTCAGTACTAGCAGGAGGGATATAGCGATTTATCATTTGAATGAGCGAACAATGTCAGAGTTCACTCCTTCTCTCATGCAGCGTGTTTATACTTTGTTTTGCTTGTTCATTCACTAAATCGTTCATTTATTCACTGTTTAAGTGAGTGAGAACAACTAAACGTTTACTGTTTAAACTGAACAATTAGCGAATGAGCCAACCACGATTTTCATGCTTGTATGAAATGAACAATAAGTGAATTAACTATTGTTCATCGTACAATCATTGGCTGTGTCAACAATGAACAATTATCGTTTATTTTTGCTCGTTTAAATGATTTTTTGAATGGTAATAGTTCTGTGTAACAGGGCTTTTATGCTGATATTATAGCCAGTGTAATAACTTGCAATTTCCTTTACTTACATAATATGACATTTTTGTGCTGAAAAAGCACTCTACAGTACTGTCCACTAGGGGTGTCTCTTTCTCCAAACTTGCTGTCCACTGCCTGCTGTCAAGTCTATAATTTAATTTGGCACAGAACAGAAAATTGAGGAGGGGAATGAGTGTTCCTTCTCATTGAAGTCTCTAAGAGCAGAGGAGAGGGGGGAGAGACACTGATACACAAACATTCTCTTGGAACTAATGATGAGTTGTTTGTTTCTGCTTATTCACATCTTCACTTCTCAGTACTTTTGTACATTGTCCTAGATGATGATGACATGCATTTGACAAAGTATCTCATAACATCCTTATTGAAAAAAATGACCAATTAGGTGAATTCACAAATGGCTGAGTAGTCATAAAAAGTTTGCTGACAACACAAAGCTAAGAGGGATGGCTAAGACTGGAGAAGAGAGAGGATTCAAAAAGATCTGGACAAATTTGAACAGAATGGTGTTTTAGCAAAGAGAAATGCAAACTCCTACATCTGGGCAAGAAAAATGAAAATAGGACATACAGAATGGAAGGAATTGAGCTAAGCAGCAGCACATAAAAAAAGACTTGGATATACTATTACTAGCTGATATACCAGGCTTCGCCCGAATTAATTTGGTACTGGTGTTTACCTGGTGTTCCCACGGAAAATCTTATGAAGTCGTGGTTACTTTAGAGATACCGAGGAAAAAAATATGTTCACCATTTTGCAGGGTTCTTTGCGTTACCCATGAAACACCACGTGGAGGTAACCATCCGACCTTTCCTTTATATTAAATGACATCAGGAAGTGAGAGAATTAGATTACAAACGTAAAATTTGGACGCTATGTCTTTTGCGCTTAGAATTGAATAATTGAGTTGGGACCCTTTAACTTTTCCTATTTATGACATAATCAATGCGCGTACCAAATTTCAAGTTTTTATGACATCGAGAAGTGAGAGAATTAGATTCCGTACGTAAAATTTGGTTGCTAATTTTTTTGCGCTTAGAATTGAATAATTGAGTTGGTACCCATTAGCTTTTCCTATTTATGACATAAACTATGCTCGTGCCAAATTTCAAGTTTCTATGACATCGGGAAGGGAATTAGATTGCGTATGTAAAATTTGGATGCTGATTCTTTTGTGCTTAGAATTAAAGGACACATTAGCTTTTCCTATTTATGACATAATTAATGCTTGTGCCAAATCTCAAATTTCTATGACATCGGGAAGTGAGAGAATTAGATTACGTATGTAAAATTTGGACGTTAATCTTTTGTGCTTAGAATTGAACGATCAAGTTGGGACCCATTAGCATTTCCTATTTATGACATAACCAATGTTCATGCCAAATTTCAAGTTTCTGTGACATCAGGAAGTGAAACAAGTAGATTCTGTACTTAATTTGGTTGCTAATTCTTTCGCGCTTGGAATTGAATAACCGAGTTGGGACCCATTAACTTTTCCTATTTATGACATAATTAATGCTCGTGCCAAATTTCAAGTTTCTATGACATCGGGAAGTGAGAGAATTAGATTCTGTACGTTAAATTTGAACGCTAATTCTTTTGCGCTTAGAATTGAATAATCGAGTTGGGACCCATTAGCTTTTCCTATTTATGATATAATCAATGCTCGTGCCAAATTTCAAGTTTTTACGACATCGGGAAGTGAGAGAATTAGATTCTGTACGTAAAATTTGGACGCTTTTCTTTTGTGCTAAATTAAATAATCGAGTTGGGACCCATTTACTTTTCCTATTTTGGTCATAATCTATGCTTGTGCCAAATTTCATTTTTTTTACGACATCAGGAAGTTGGAGAATTAGTGGCACGTCAATCAGTGAATCAGTCAGTCAGTGAGGGCTTTCGTCTTTATATATATATAGATATCATAGACTGAACATGAGTCAAGGGTGTGTTGCAGTAACAAAAAACGCAAACACAATTCAGGGATGTGTTAAGTGAAGCATAGAGTCTAGATCACGTGAGGTAATTATTCTCCTTCTCTTCCTTGGTCAGTCCTCATCTGAAATACTGTGTCCAGGTCTCCACACCCTACTTTAAAAAAGACATTGACAAACTGGAAGTTCACAGAAGGGCTACCAGGATGGTGAGCAGTCTGCAAATCATGTCCTATGAGGAATGGTTAAAGGACCTGGGAATGTTTAGCTTGCAAAAAAGACGGCTAAGAGGAGACTTAATAGCTGTCTATAAATATCTGAAGGGCTGTCACAGTGTAGAGAGATCAGCCCTATTCTCATTTGCACAAGAAAAGACTAGAAGCAATAAGGGTGATCAATGAGTGGAGCAGGTTGCCATGAGTGGTGGTGAGTTCTGCTTCAATGGAAGTCTTTAAACAGAGGTTGGACAGGCATCTGTCTGGGATGATCTAGAGCAGGGGTGGGCAATTAATTTTCCCATGGGGCCACATGAGAAATTGGAATGGTTTTAGAGGGCCAGACCAACATACGAAGGCTCCATGCACATTGCCTTAATGGGGCCGTATTCCAGCCGCCCGATTTGCGGCCAGAATACGGCCGCCATTGAAAATGAATGGCGCTGTAATACGGCTCCTCCAACAGTGCAACAAATTGTCTGTGATTTAGTGCTCTTGCCCTGATGAAATTAACTATCTTTTGCGAATGCTTCTTTTTTCTCAGGACAAATTAGCGCTGCAGAGTCCACCAAACATTCTTTGACAAACTCCCCATCAGAGAATGGCTTACTGTTTCTTGCAATTTTGTAGGATACTACAAAGCAGGTCTTAACGGCTGCATCCCTGGATGAGTGAAGCTTTTTAAAAAATCCTTGCTGACTTTGCAGTTTTGCTAGCAAATCTTCAGATACCTGTGCCCGCTCTGCCTCCGTCAAGTTCTTGTATTTCTCTCCGTGTTTAGTCTCATAATGGCGATGCAAATTGTAATCTTTAAATACAGCTATCTGCTCTCCACAAACTAAACACACAGCTTTACCTTTGGTTTCAGTAAATAGATATTTAGAAGTCCATTCTTTGTTAAAAACTCGGCATTCTGCATCAATTTTTCTTTTTTTAATGTTAGCCACCATATTTAAGGGTTAACAGCTAACCTCGGAAAATAGATTTTTTTAATACACAGTAGTATGCTCCTAGGAGAGGGCACAGAGAGCTGCCCCAAGAAGAGAGATTAAAAAGTGAATATTATTAGTATTATTATTCTAATTACAATGCAAAGGGAAAAGTCCTGACACTTACCAATGACGAGCGTGGAACGATTGTCCTGGCACTCCCCAAGGTCCGCAATGAGCATCCTGGCACTCAGAAGTTACAGTGGCATCACTTACTCAGCATCGGGAAGCAGTGAAACTACAAACTCCGAAGCCTTGTCCATTTTGTTAACTTATGTGCTGTTTAATAAAGTTATTCAAGCCTACGTCATTGGTAGAGGTGCTTGAATAAGTAAGGCCTGAATAACTATTAGCACAGCACAGAAGTGAACAAAATGGACAAGGCTTCGGAGTGCATAGTTTCGCTGCTTCCCGTTGCTGACACCGGACTCATTGGTGAGTCACCAGGACACTCTTTGCGGGCCGGTCCGAGCTATTCAGCAGGCCGGATGTGGCCCGCGGGCCGTGCTTTGCCCAGGTCTGATCTAGAGGATCCTGCATTGAGCAGTGGGTTCGACCAGATGACCCTGGAGGTCCCTTCCAGCTCTACAATTCTATGATTCTGTGTTATGCCTTTGTTAGAATTCATAGAACACAGCACAACATTCAGGCCCTTCCACCAGTTTTGAGAGAACTGAGAATCACAAATAGGGCTGCAGAAGGTGAAAATGGGGGAAAATACAGGTTGCAAGTCTTATAATAGCCAGAAGTGGTGTTATTTCTCATGTGCACACACAACAGCTTATTCTGTAAAGCCATCTCAAAAGTTAGGTAGGCTTTATGTGTTTTGCAATGTTGTAAATATTGAGTTCTTTCACATGAAATAGAACTTCAACTGCTATAAAGGAATATTGTAAAATGAGTTAGCCTCCTTCACACGGGCGACACCGCATCACTGCGAGAAAATCGGAGCGATATCGCATTGCTGCACCGTATGATATCGCTGCGATTTTCTTGCAGCAATACCGCGATTTTGTAGCGCTACAAAGTCGCATGTGACGCTACAAAATCACGCGACTTTGTAGCATCTGCTACAGTCAAAGTTACATCGCATGGCATGCAAACCGCGTTTTTGTGCGATGCGATGCAACAGAGAGCAAGGCTCCATAGAGAAACATGGGCTACAAAACCTCACGTGTCGCCGGCATATCGTGAGGCCTAAAGTACTAATTTGTATTCATATCAGACTGAATAGTGTAACAGAGTGTCACGGGACTACCTTTTGAAACTTTATTAGATTTTTTTTCTGTTCATGCCACGTTTTTACAGTAATTGCTTTTTTTTTTAAAACCAGTATTGCAGTAGTGGTTAAACCACCATACACAGACTACATTTACACATTGGTTTTCCCATGATTTAACTGCAGTTCCTCAATAGTGCTGCTCTCTGCTACAATTGTAGGAAAAAATGAATCCTGTAAATAAAGCTTTTCAGTCTTGTTTTGTCTAAGGCTTGGATTATAGGACACCTGACCAGGAGCTGGTAAGAACAGTAGCATTTAGATTTGTGTATTTATTTATGACTGTAACTGCGAATTCAGTGGAAAACAATAAAACGTTATTTTCTTAACACCCATAAAAGAGAAAGGTCAGCTTTCGCAGACAAATATTTTGTGATATTTTTAATTAGCTTTTAATGGAAAGTGTCAGCTCCCTATCTCGCTCTCTGAAAGGTCAGACTGAAAAAGTAAATACCTATGTATGTCTTGTATTGCAGGCCTGGAAAGAAAATATTCTGCACGCGAACACCCTCCAGCCCACTCTCTCCCGAGACCACTGGAGTTGGTCAGATCGCCACACTGACTTTGACTTGTATAAGAAGCTCTATGAGAGGTGTTCTTTGTCTGCCCCAGTCACTGTCCATGTTACAGGTAAATGTCTTTCTTTCAAAGTGAACCTATTTTCTAATTACATGTAAAACTCATTATAAATATAAGCACTGTTATGTTCCCTCAGGACTGATATAATTAGCATGCCTTCTTGCCACCCTCATGTAATTAACAACACCCTGTACAATTAAGCCGAAAACACATCTATCATTTCCCTGACAGAGCTGGTATATTTAGATGTGGCTAGACCTCCCTTGAGCGCTAAATGTGCAAATGAATAAAATCTATGAAATTGTGGAGTAGCTGTGAAATGACTGCAGGGGAAAAGTCTACACAAACAAGAGACATAATAAAGGATGCACAGCCTGAGACAGGAAGAGCGAACCTTCTCTCTATATAACATTTGATAATCTTAACATCAAACTTTTTGCAGTCTGGTTTGGTAAATACTGCAAAGCAAATCTTCACATAGAATGCAGAATTGTAGTCATTCTTGGACTTGCCCACAGGGCACCACGGGAATTCCCTGGTGGGCCCTGAGCCAATTCAAAACCTCTAGATTGTAAAGTGACTAATGCTAGAAGTCTGATCAATAAAGTTGACAAACTGGAAGTAATAATGTCTGAGAAAAACTACGACATAGTGGGAATAACAGAGACCTGGTTGGATGAAAGCTGTGACTGGGCGGTGAACTTACAGGGTTACAGTCTGTTTAGAAGGGATTGTAAAAACAGAATTGCGGAGGGGTTTGTCTTAATATAAAATCATATTTAAAGCTCTCACTTTGAGAAGATTTATGAGAAGGAGATGAATAAGTGGGTTCTCTACGGGGAGAAATACATGAAACGAAAAACAATAATAAAATGCTCATAGGGGTCTTTTATAGGCCACCAAATATAACAGAAGCTACTGAAAATCTATTTCTGAGGCAAATAAATAAAGCAGCAAATCACAATGAGGTGATCGGATATTAATTGGGAAGCTAAAAGCTGCAGATCTCAAAAGGGTAATAAGTTTCTGTCAATAACTAATTACCTTACTCAACGTGTACAGGTCCCAACTAGTGGGACAGTCATTTTGGACCTAATATTAACCAACAGACCTGACGGAATAACGGGTGCAAGTTGAGGGTTACCTGTGAAATAGTGAGCATAATATAATATTCCCTTGTCGTTCAACAGATAGTTTTAGAGGGGAGCTACAAAAATACAAAACTTTAGGAAACCCAAATTTGAGCAGCTTAGTGATGCCCTTATTAACTGGGAGAATGTGATCAAAAATAAGAAACGTTTTAAAACATCCTAATTACTTACTGTGTGCGCTTCATACCTTACAAGAAACCAATGCTGCTCAATAAAGATTTAAAAAAGCAAAAATAAAACAAGAAGGCAGCAAAGAAGCACTAAAAACCTGTAAGGAAAAAAATAAATTATGTAAAAATCAGATAAAAAACAGCAAAGATGGAGACAGAGACTTATTGCCAAAAAGATTAAAACTAACCCTAAACTGTTCTTTAACTATATAAATAGTAAAAAGATTAATACTGAAAGTGTTGACCCTTCAATAAATAATGTAGGAGAAATTGTAGAGTGATGAGGAAAGGGCAAATTTATTAAACCGTTTTTTTCTAGCGTATTCACTCTGGAAAACGAAATGTCAGCTGGGATGCAGAGTGTTGAAGTAAACTATTTACTAAATGTCACCAGTTTAACCCTTTGCAATCCTATTTTGGATTCAGAGTTTCCTAGGGGGCTTTCTCTTTCTGCCATTATACAATGGCGCCATCTGCTGGCTAGAGCCAGTACTGTGGTATGTGACATGCCAGAGAGGCCCCTGACAACAGAGCGGCCAGTAATGTACAGTAAGAATAGCCTGCCGGATGTCTTTCGACATCAGAACTGTACAGCCTTCAAACAAAATGTCTTTAGACGTCAGACAGTGGATTGGAAAGGGTTAACCCAGGAAAAAGTGCAGACCCGCCTTAAAAAGATTAAAGTAGATGGCATACACCCCCGGGTTTTAAGTGAATTAATTAATGTGATAGACCGTTGTTTCTTATATTTAAGAACTCTATAGTGACAGGGTCTGTTCCACTGGGTTGGCGCATTGCCAATGTGGTGCCAATATTCAAAAAGGGCCAAAAAACTGAACCTGGAAACTATAGGTCAGTAAATCTTACTTCTATTGTGGGTAAAATGTTTGAAGGGTTTCTAAGAGATGCTATCCTGGAGGACCTCAAGGACAATGGCTGTATAACTCCATAACAGCATGGGTTTATGAGAGATCGCTCCTGTCAAACCAACCTGATTAGTTTCTACGACGAGGTAGGTTCTAGACTGCATCAAGGAGAGTCACGGGATCTTATGTATCTGGACTTTTCCAAGGCATTTGATACTATGCTGCATAGAAGGTTGGTAGATAAAATGAGAATGCTTGGACTAGGCGAGAATGTGTGTAAGTGGGTTAGTGACTGGCTCAGTGATAGAAAGCAGAGAGTGGCTATTAAAGGGGTTGTCTCGCGGCAAACCTCAAAATTTTACCTTACCCCATTCCCCCTGTCACCCCCCTGGCATAAAATAGCAAATTAAAGCGGTTTTTAAACCACTTGCTACTCACCGATCCGATGAAATAAGGACTTTAAAAAATCTTCTCCCAAAGATGGCCGCCGGTCCTTTCCCAGGGATGCACCGCGGGTCTTCTCCCATGGTGCACCATGGGCTCTGTGCGTTCCATTGCCGATTCCAGCCTCCTGATTGGCTGGAATCAGCACACGTGACGGGGCGGAGCTACGATGACGACGCGGTGACCAGCTCTCCGGCACGAGCGGCCCCATTCACCAGGCAGAAGACCGCACAGCGCAAGCGCGTCTAAAAAAGCAAGAACACATCAGAATTAGACGGATCCATGGCGACGGGGACGCTAGCAACGGAGCAGGTAAGGGAATAACTTCTGTATGGCTCATATTTGATGCACGATGTATATTACAAAGTGCATTAATATGGCCATACAGACGTGTATAACCCCACTTGCTGCCGCGAGACAACCCCTTTAATGGTACATACTCTAATTATGTCCCCGTTTCTAGTGGGGTACCACAGGGGTCTGTACTTGTCCCTATTCTTTGTAATATATTTATTTATGACCTGGTAGAAGGATTGCACAATTAAATAGCAATATTTGCAGTGGAGACAAAATTATGCAAAGTAATTAACACAAAAGGATGCAAGGAAATGGCAAATCGATCTGGATAAGTTGGAGGCAGAAAAGTGGCAAATGAAGTTTAACACCGATAAATCTAAGGTTCTGCACATGGGCAGGGAAAATATATGTCACCATTACATACTAAATGTATCCACTGGGTAACACTGACATGGAAAAGGACTTAGGGATTTTAGTTAACCGTAAGCTGAACTAGAGCAACCAGTGTAAGGCAGCTGCTGCCAAGGCAAATGGGATTATGGGGAAAACAATGTTCCTGTCATGTGCCATAGAGGTATAGGGGCGCATGACAGGGACATTGTTTTTTCCTTTTTACAAGTCACTGGTCCGACCACACATTGAATATTGTGGACAGTTTTGAGCATCAGTACTCAAGAAGAACATATCAGAGCTTGAGCGGGTACAAAGGCGGGCAACTAAGTAATAAAAGGAATGGGAGGACTATAATACGCAGATAAATTATCGAAATTAGGGTTATTTAGATTAGAAATGTTGCAGACTTTTTGTTGGAGACTTTGATGTAGTTTTTGCGAGTTTTCCTTAAGCTTGGCCTTTTGTGTAGTCGGAGACGATGAGCTAAACCCCTTTGCCAGGTTCCATTTTGCTTTTTTGGTCTCGTTGCTTGATCTTTCTCAGGTGTCTATTATCTTTTGGTGTCAGCCGTTTTGCTTGTGTGTCCGTATTCTGTTTCAGGGGTTAACTCTGTGCTAGTGGTCTTCACTGTGCGGTTGATTATCTTGGCGAGCGGGGGTGACTTGTGTTGACTCTGTCGCTTATCTGAATCCGGGGAAGCCGCTACTGTTCATTAAGCTGCTTCTCATCATGATAGCGCCGGGTCTGGAGGTCTCAGATTGATTTGTCTCCCCCCCCCCTCTACTTTTTTACTTTGTCACATCTTTCTACTCCGGCTTCTTGTGTTTAACCGGGTGTAGGGCTCCTATTAGAGATGAGCAAGCATGCTCGGATAAGTCAGCTACTCAAGCGAGCTTCACTCTTCTGGAGCAACTACATTCTTGTCCGAGAGTGCTCGGGGGGGGGGGGGGGCGGCAGGGGGGAGAGAGAGATCTCTCTTACTTTCTCCCCTGCTATCCTCCGCCGCCCCTTCCCGAGCACACTCGGACAAGAATGTAGTTACTCGAGTAGAGTGAGGCTCGCTCGAGTAACTGACTTATCCGAGCGTGCTCGCTCATCTCTAGCTCCTATCCTTGCGGGACCTTCACTCCTGCAGTATTCTGCAACTTAACTTGTAGTTTTAAATTTTAGTGCAATGTAGTTTTTAATGTGGATCTGCAGTAGATTTCACCCTTTTAACTAAAGAGATTGATTCTGCTGTGGATCCGAAACAAAATCTGCACGAATGATACAAACTTTAAAGGGGTTGTCCCGCTCCGAAACGGGTTTTTTTTTTTTTTCAATAGCCCCCCCGTTCGGCGCGAGACAAACCCGATGCAGGGGTTTAAAAAAAAAAAAACGGATCGTACTTACCCGAATCCCCGCGCTCCGGTGACTTCTTACTTACCTTGCGAAGATGGCCGCCGGGATCTTCACCCTCGGTGGACCGCAGGTCTTCTGTGCGGTCCATTGCCGATTCCAGCCTCCTGATTGGCTGGAATCGGCACACGTGACGGGGCGGAGCTACGAGGAGCAGCTCTCTGGCACGAGCGGCCCCATTCAGAAGGGAGAAGACCGGACTGCGCAAGCGCGTCTAGTCGGGCGATTAGACGCTGAAAATTAGACGGCACCATGGAGACGGGGACGCCAGCAACGGAGCAGGTAAGTGAATAACTTCTGTATGGCTCATATTTAATGCACGATGTATATTACAAAGTGCATTAATATGGCCATACAGAAGTGTATACCGCAACTTTGTTTCGCGGGACAACCCCTTTAATGAGTTTTTGGTGCAGATCTGCATCAGAAAATCTGCATTAATTCTACATGTGAATGTAGATACACACCCAGTGGCTCTTTTACATACATATATACATAAATACATTTGACACAGGCACATAGACATACTTTTACGCACAGTTAGGACTCATTCACATGACCGTGAGCGTAAAACACTGCAGGGGTCACGCAGTGTCTTACCGGTCTGTGTGAGCCGGCAGAGAATACTTATAGCAGTGAGTGCACTGTGCATGACTGTGTATCTCACACACATTATCATGCGCGGTGTGACTTTGTGTTTTATTCCCCACTTTGTTTCAAAGCAGGGTTGCGTTGTATGGTAGCCCAGACACAATGTACTGTGTATGGACATCATTGCAAAAGATCTCATGCTGCGTGGTGCACGTTGAAATAGAGCATGCTGCAATCTTTTTCACACGTGTATCTGCACACAGTGTTTACACACTGATGTGAATGGGTCCGTGAAAGTCCATGTGCTTTCATTGACTCCATTCACTGTGTGTCATGCGGCCGTGCTTCGCTCACATAACATGTGCTGAAATCACAGTTGTGTGAATGAGGCTTTACACTCACAGCTCTGTAGGCTGTAGGCCCGTCTGCAGTCTCCTAAATGCAGTGTAGCCAGATATGTTCTTTTTAGTGGCAGGGCATTCACTATAAGTAGGGTCAGCAGTGCAGGAGCAAGATCCTGCTCCCAGACACAGGTACAGCTGCCAACCAACCTGAATTTTTCATTTTCCTGGACAACTTATCCAGAAATCACGGATAACCAATTTTATAGACACGCTGTAAAATTCATGTTTATAGGTCAGATACTGATATCAGCTCATTACCAGCATTTACTGTGAGCTGTAAAATGATTATAATTACAGTCCTAATAACCTACCACCAGCCTCAAAAAAAAAATCACGAACGCATTTAATATTTTTCATGGACACTGGAAAGAACTGACCTATTTTTACAGGCTGTCCAGGAATTTCTGGAGGCTTGGCAACCCTGGTGACAAGCATGTTTCCTATGCAGGGTGCCATATTACATTTTTATATTTTTTTCTAATATCTTATCAGTTTCAGTTTCATCCCATTGCTTCTAGTCTTTCTTTGTACATATGAGAATAGGGCTGATCCCTCTGCACTGTGACAACCCTTCAGATATTTCTAGACCGCTATTAAGTCTCCTCTCATCCTTCTTTTTTACAAGCTAAACCTTCCCAGATCCTTTAACCGTTCCTCATAGGACATGATTTGCAGACTGCTCACCACCCTGGTAGCTTTTCTATGAATTTACTCCAGTTTGTCGATGTCTTTTTTTAAAATGGGGTGCTCAGAACTGGACACAGTATTCCAGATGAAATCTGACCAAGGAAGAATAGAGAGGGATAATTGCCTCACGTGATCTAGACTCTATGCATCTTCTAATACATCCCAGAATTGTGTTTGCCTTTTTTTTCTGCTGTATCACACTGTTGACTCATGGTCAGTCTGTGATCTATTAGTGTACCCAAGTGTTTTTGACGTTTTGCTGCTTAGCTCAATTCCTCCCATTGCCGAGGTGTAGGACCTTGCATTTCTCCTAGTTAAATACCATTTTTTAAGTTGCCGACCATTGTTTAAGCGTTTCTAGATCTTTTTGAGTCCTCGCTCTTCTCCCGTGTTCATTATCCCTCCTAGCTTTATGTCGCTGACAAATTTGATCAGTTTCTCATCAATTCCCCCCTGCAGATCATTTATAAAAATGTTGAACAACACTGGGCCTGAGACAGAGCCTTGTGGTACCTCACTTGATACATTCTTCCCCTTGGATGTACAGCCATTTATGACCACTCTTTGAGTATGATCACTCGGCCAGTGGTGAATCCACCTAACAGTTGCCTTGTTGATCCCATATCTGGTCGTTTTTTTCAATAAGGATGATATGAGATACTTTGCCAAATGCTTTACTAAAGTCAAGATATACTATATCTACCGCATTTCCCTGATCAACCCAGTCGGTGATTCTGTCATAGAAGGAAATTAGATTCATCTGGCATGACTTGTTTGTTACAAACCCATGCTGGCTCTGGTTAATTACTCAATTCTCATCTAAGTACTTGCATACATGCTGTTTAATAATTTGTTCTAAGATTCCCTCTCTCCTTTGTACGGAACTATAACTGCTAGCATGCCCTAACAGCTGCAGGACTTGCAGGGAAATGTAGTTTTTCTCATAGATTGTATTACACTGGGCATCTCCTTCAGAGTTAGGTCACATGCAAACCTTGTTCACGTTCGGTTTTACTGCAAAGCAACGTGGTTTTCAAATTGACTGGTAATGGTCACACGTTTTTTTGAATTAAACTGCTGCTCACCTCCAAATTGCATAGTCATTAAAAGTCAATTTGATGGATCACGTTTTGTGATAAAACTGCATTTGTTATATATGAGCCATTTAGAAGATATGCCACAAATGCAACTTCTTGAGTCTACTTCTACCAGGGAAAGGGGAGTCCACCAATTCCCACTTGCTGAATTCTCCATATAATTCAGTGGAGATCGGGCCATACACAAGCTCAGCCACCTCCCCATTGAAGTGTGCGGAAACTGTTACAGACAGAAATTTGCAAACAAGGATCAGGTAATATTTGTATGCAGCTGTACAGTGAACCAACAAAATGAATTTTACTGGTGGGCCCTAGCACCCCAGTCTGACATTGATTGCCGTGGACGTGGTGTGAACACTTAAGACATTTGTAGTTGTCTATTCAGAATAGTTCTTCTTATTTTTTATTCTGATACACATAATTCAGGTCGTAATGAAATTCAACTTCCAAATATTTACCTGGCGAGTGTCCAAATATAACAATAAGTACATGAAAAAAGAATGGCTGCAAATTTTACATAATTTGTTTTTTTTTCTAATGTTTTTTATTGTGCTTTTTGAAAAATACCCTCAAAGAAGAAATGTGCAGAGAGAAGAAACTAAAATGAGATTAAAATATATTTCAGCATATCCTTTACGTATTACAGAATTACAACATTTTCATTGAGCTGCTATATGAATGACAAAAAGATATTTCAACTTCATGTGTTAGAATATCAATTATTTCATCCTATAAGCCTCTGAAAAAAGGTTCAGGAAGAAAAAGGAAAGAAAACCATTTAAGGGACAACCATATCAACTTTGTAAATTGTCTGCACTTATAGAAGTTTGTTCAGGCTCTTTTCATTGGTAATATATTAGCATCTTCCATAACCCAAAAATCTGAGGCCTATAGGCCTGCTAGTAGGACGTAATCTAGGTAGGAAACAATTTTGAAAAAAATATCCAAACCATTTGTGCCATGTGGATTCCCTTATTCATGATGTTACCCAACACCCCCAACTATTTAAGAATTGTAATTGGGGCTGAAGAGTATTCTTCCCTGATACCAGATGGTTACACCAGAACACTGTCCTATAACTTGAAGTGCATGTGGGGAGTATAATAGAGATGAAACTCTCAAATACCTCCAAAAAAGGGTTCAGCCTCATTTGGAGGATTGTCTTACACCCTGCTGTCAGAATCATTGTAAGCAATTTAATTAGTCACCACCTCTTTAAACAATTTGTGTTAATATGATGGCCAATTTGATAACTAGCAAAAGTGCAAAATACTTTATTTATCTAAAATGACATTTTTCTGCAGAAAAAAAATTTCTAATTTGCTATCCACTGCCTATTGTCAAGTGAGAGTTATGTATCTAGTAACAGATATAACTAGATGGAGAGCACAAAGTGGATGATGCATGCTACCTATAGAAGTCTATAGAAAGCAGAGGGTGGGGGAGACAGAAGCAGAGACTCTCACAGACGCTGCTTGTAGCTAATAGTGATTGTTTACTATGTTATAGCTACTAAAATCACATCTCCACTGCTCTGTACTTCTCGGTTGTCTTACACGATGATGATATGTTTCTGTGTATGTGCTACAGGTAATTAGGGAACAGCATCTGCTATTTTTTTCTATACACAGTGTATATAAGACATAATAACGCTAGACTGTAATTCTTAGTTCTCCTGAGCTGGTCAGCAGATACAGTTTGCCGAGAGTAGCAGCTTTTTCTGAAAAGTCATCTGAAAAGTTAAGTATTCTTTAAGACATCCTCTAATTGCTCACAATGTACTTCTTGGGACATATATAGTACAGTGCGAAAAGTTTAGGCAGACATGGAAACCATGCTGCACAGCAATGGCCCTTTTAGACAGAACGAGAATTTCACAATTCTCGTTTGCCCAAGCAAACAAGCTGGTGAAATCATTACGAGCTCGTTTGCGCTCGAGCAGCCTGTTTAGACTGCATGATTCTTGTTGAAAATCGTGCAATTGTCATTCACATATCATTCAGTATTTCACATTCCTTTGTGTTTTAACTGCCCGACAAGTAAACAAGCCGGTGCTGCTTTTTATGATGGCTGAAACTGAATGACGAACAATTCCTGTTCAGCGTTCAGTTGTTCACTAGCATTTAAAATGAATGATTGCCGTTCGCTTTCGTTTTTTTGAACAATTTTTGGAATGATAATTATTCTGTCTAAACGCACCATAAGATGCTTTCAAAAATAGAAGTGTGAATTATTTGTTTTTGGCAGTTAACAAAATGCAAGGTGAATGAACAAAAGAGAAACCTGAATGAAATCCGTATTTGGTGTGATCACCCCTTAACCCTTTCCGATCCACTGTCTGATATCTGAAGACATTATGCTTTAAGGCTGTACAGCTCCGATGTTGGAAGACGTCCGTCGGGGTTCTCTTACTGTATATTGCCAGCCTCTCTGCTGTCGGAGCCTATCCAATGTGTCACCTCATGCAGTACTGGCTTTAGCCAGCATATAGTGCCGTTGTAGAACGGCAGAAAAAGAGTAAGCCCCATAGGAAAACCAGAATAAAAATTGGATTGGAAAGGGTTAAAACAATGCTGAGAAATACAGGCAGATACCATCAAGGAGGCGTCTGATATTTATTCTGCAGAAGCACACAAACCCTAATCATCCAGCCAATGTCATTAAGAACTATCTTGTGTTAAAGAAGAACAGGGAGTCCTGGAAGTCATGATATGGCCCCACAGAGCCCGGATCTCATCATCATCCAGTCTGTCTGGGATTACATGAAGAGACAGAAGGATTTGAGCAAGCAGATATCCACAGAAAATCTGTGCTTAGTTCTCCAAGATGTCTGGAACAACCTCCCTGATGAGTTCCTTCAAAAACTGTTTGTAAGTGTACCTAGAAGAATTGATAGTGTCTTGAAGGTAAAGGGGGTTCACACCAAATATTCATGTGATTTAGATTTCTCTTTTCTTTATTTACTTTGCGTTTTGTTAATTGCCTAAAGTAAACTATTAACATTTCTATTTCTGAAAGCATTCTTACTTTGCAGCATTTTTTCCACACCAGCCTAAAACGTTTGCACAGTGCTGTATGGTAAGATGGTTAGTTGTAAAAGATGATATTTTGTTCCAGAATTGTTGGATCACCAGACAATCCTACAGGCAATATTATAATTCCGCTGCTGTAGACTGGCATTTCCAACAGTGAAAGATATTATATAAACCCATGTGAAAGCCCTTATTAGGGTAATATAAGAACTATGGCGTATTTGTTCATACATTTTCATGAAGTATGGGGAAGGTAAACTGGCATGAGAATGGGTAATGGCTTTTAACATTAAAGTGGGGGTGAGACCAGCATGATTCAGCTGCTGCTTGGTAAACAAGTGTGACGAAGAAGGGTGGTCTACTGTAGTATTTAGGAATGTCTGCTTGATGGCTACCACAGTTCAGTCTATCACCAAGCCCATAGGCATGGATTTCAGTCAGTGTCTGAGAGATTTAAAATGCCTGATGAAAGCAGTTTTTGTCTGTAGGTAAGGAAAAAGAGAGTTCTAAATTTTCGTATTTGACTCTTAATTATTTGATGGTGAGAGCTTAGTTTTTATTTATATGTAGTGAATCACCTATGGCACAGAGGCTTACCGTATACCAAATATAGAGCTCTCTATGGGTCTGACCATTCTGAAACTTTGGATTTCTTATAAAGGTTAGGTATTAGAGATGAGCGAGCACCGAAATGCTCGGGTGCTCGTTACTCGGGACGAAAATTTCGCGATGCTCGAGGGTTCGTTCCGAATGACGAACCCCATTGAAGTCAATGGGCGACCCGAGCATTTTTGTATTTCGCCGATGCTCGCTAAGGTTTCCATTTGTGAAAATCTGGGCAATTCAAGAAAGTGATGGGAAAGACACAGCAACGGATAGGGCAGGTGAGGGGCTACATGTTGGGCTGCATCTCAAGTTCCCAGGTCCCACTATTAAGCCACAATAGCAGCAAGAGTGCCCCCCCCTCCCAACAATTTTTACTTCTGAAAAGCCCTCATTAGCAATGCATACCTTAGCTAAGCACCACACTACCTCCAACAAAGCACAATCACTGCCTGCATGACACTCCGCTGCCACTTCTCCTGGGTTACATGCTGCCCAACCCCCCCCCCCCCCCCCGCACGACCCAGTGTCCACAGCACACACCAAAGTGTCCCTGCGCAGCCTTCAGCTGCCCTCATGCCACACCACCCTCATGCCTATTTATAAGTGCGTCTGCCATGAGGCGGGACCGCAGGCACACACTGCAGAGGGTTGGCACGGCTAGGCAGCGACCCTCTTTAAAAGGGGCGGGGCGATAGCCCACAATGCTGTACAGAAGCAATGAGAAATCCAATCCTGTGCCACCTCCATCAAGAGCTGCACACGTGGGCATAGCAATGGGAAACCTATGTGCCACACACTATTCATTCTGTCACGGTGGAAGAAGTGGACACATGTAGTTACAACTCCATGTGGACCGACAGCATGGGTGGGTGCCAGGAAGCCACCGGCGGTACATAAATATATCCCATTGCATTGCCCTGCACAGCTGAGGTAACGTCAGATAAAATACAGGTGGGCTTCGGCCCACACTGCATGCCCCAGTCAGACTGGGGTTCTTTAGAAGTGGACACATGGAGTTACAACTCCGTGTGGACCGACAGCATGGGTGGGCGCCAGGAAGCCACCGGCGGTACATAAATATATCCCATTGCATTGCCCTGCACAGCTGAGGTAACGTCAGATAAAATACAGGTGGGCTTCGGCCCACACTGCATGCCCCAGTCAGACCGGGGTTTTTAATACATAGACACAGGCAGGTACAACTCCCTAATGTGAGGTCCGTGTGGACCGACAGCATGGGTGGCTCCCTGGAACCCACTGGCGGTACAAAAATATACCCCATTGCAGTGCCCTGGACAGCAGAGCTAACGTCTGATTAAATACAGGTGGGCTTCGGCCCAAACTGCATGCCCCAGTCAGGCTCGAGTTTTTTAAAAGTATACACAGGCACGTACATCTCCCTAATGGGAAGTCCATGTGGACCGACAGCATGGGTGGGTCCCAGGAAGCCACCGGCGGTACATAAATATATCCCATTGCATTGCCCAGCACAGCTGATGTAACGTCAGCTTTAATGCAGGTGGGCAAAAAATTAATTGGATTACACTGTAGGCGAGGGCCCATAAAAATTGGTGTACCAACAGTACTAATGTACCTCAGAAAAATTGCCCATGCCCAACCAAGAGGGCAGGTGAAACCCATTAATCGCTTTGGTTAATGTGGCTTAATTTGTAACTAGGCCTGGAGGCAGCCCAGTTAAAATAAAAATTGGTTCAGGTGAAAGTTTCAACGCTTTAATGAGCATTGAAACGTATGTTTACAAAAATTATATGACTGAGCCTTGTAGGCCTAAGAAAAATTGCCCGTTCGGCGTGATTACGTGAGGTTTCAGGAGGAGGAGGATGAATAGAATACACAGATTGATGAAGCTAAAAGGTCCCCATTTTTGATGGTGATAGAGAACGATGCTTCCATCCGCGGGTGCAGCCTACGTATTGTTTAGGTATCGCTGCTGTCTGCTGGTGGAGAAGAGAAGTCTGGGGAAATCCAGGCTTTGTTCATCTTGATGAGTGTAAGCCTGTCGGCACTGTCGGTTGACAGGCGGGTACGCTTATCCGTGATGATTCCCCCAGCCGCACTAAACACCCTCTCTGACAAGACGCTAGCCGCAGGACAAGCAAGCACCTCCAGGGCATACAGCGCGAGTTCAGGCCACGTGTCCAGCTTCGACACCCAGTAGTTGTAGGGGGCAGAGGCGTCACGGAGGACGGTCGTGCGATCGGCTACGTACTCCCTCACCATCCTTTTACAGTGGTCCCGCCAACTCAGCCTTGACTGGGGAGCGGTGACACAGTCTTGCTGGGGAGCCAGAAAGCTGTCAAAGGCCTTAGAGAGTGTTCCCCTGCCTGTGCTGTACATGCTGCCTGATCTCCGCGCCTCCCCTGCTACCTGGCCCTCGGAACTGCGCCTTCGGCCACTAGCGCTGTCGGATGGGAATTTTACCATCAGTTTGTCCGCCAGGGTCCTGTGGTATAGCATCACTCTCGAACCCCTTTCCTCTTCGGGTATGAGAGTGGAAAGGTTCTCCTTATACCGTGGGTCGAGCAGTGTGTACACCCAGTAATCCGTAGTGGCCAGAATGCGTGTAACGCAAGGGTCACGAGAAAGGCATCCTAACATGAAGTCAGCCATGTGTGCCAGGGTACCTGTACGCAACACATGGCTGTCCTCACTAGGAAGATCACTTTCAGGATCCTCCTCCTCAGGCCATACACGCTGAAAGGATGACAGGCAAGCAGCATGGGTACCCTCAGCAGTGGGCCAAGCTGTCTCTTCCCCCTCCTCCTCATCCTCCTCATGCTCCTCCTCCTCAACGCGCTGAGATATAGACAGGAGGGTGCTCTGACTATCCAGCGACATACTGTCTTCCCCCGCCTCCGTTTCCGAGCGCAAAGCGTCTGCCTTTATGCTTTGCAGGGAACTTCTCAAGAGGCATAGCAGAGGAATGGTGACGCTAATGATTGCAGCATCACCGCTCACCATCTGGGTAGACTCCTCAAAGTTTCCAAGGACCTGGCAGATGTCTGCCAACCAGGCCCACTCTTCTGTAAAGAATTGAGGAGGCTGACTCCCACTGCGCCGCCCATGTTGGAGTTGGTATTCCACTATAGCTCTACGCTGCTCATAGAGCCTGGCCAACATGTGGAGCGTAGAGTTCCACCGTGTGGGCACGTCGCACAGCAGTCGGTGCACTGGCAGATGAAACCGATGTTGCAGGGTGGCAGCGTCCGTGTGGGACTTGCGGAAATGTGCGCAGAGCCGGCGCACCTTTCCGAGCAGGTCTGACAAGCGTGGGTAGCTTTTTAGAGAGCGCTGAACCACCAAATTAAAGACGTGGGCCAGGCATGGCACGTGCGTGAGGCTGCCGAGCTGCAGAGCCGCCACCAGGTTACGGCCGTTGTCACACACGACCATGCCCTGTTGGACGCTCAGCGGCGCAAGCCAGTGGTCGGTCTGCTCTGTCAGACCCTGCAGCAGTTCGTGGGCCATGTGCCTCTTCTCTCCTAAGCTGAGTAGTTTCAGCACGGCCTGCTGACGCTTGCCCACCGCTGTGCTGCCGTGCCACGCGACACCGACTGCTGGCGACGTGCTGCTGCTGACACATCTTGATTGCGAGACAGAGGTTGCGTAGGAGGAGGAGGAGGAGGGTGGTTTAGTGGAGGAAGCATACACCGCCGCAGATACCACCACCGAGCTGGGGCCCGCAATTCTGGGGGTGGGTAGGACGTGAGCGGTCCCAGGCTCTGACTCTGTCCCAGCCTCCACTAAATTCACCCAATGTGCCGTCAGGGAGATATAGTGGCCCTGCCCGCCTGTGCTTGTCCACGTGTCCGTTGTTAAGTGGACCTTGGCAGTAACCGCGTTGGTGAGGGCGCGTACAATGTTGCAGGAGACGTGGTCGTGCAGGGCTGGGACAGCACATCGGGAAAAGTAGTGGCGACTGGGAACTGAGTAGCGCGGGGCTGCCGCCGCCATCATACCTTTGAAAGCCTCCGTTTCCACAACCCTATACGGCAGCATCTCCAGGCTGATAAATTTGGCTATGTGCACGTTTAACGCTTGAGCGTGCGGGTGCGTGGCGGCTAATTGCGCTTGGGCTCCAACCCTTGCGCTAGCGACGGTTGGACGGTGCGCTGAGAGACATTGCTGGATGGGGCCGAGGACAGCGGAGGTGAGGGTGTAAGTGCAGGCCAGGAGATGGTAGTGCCTGTGTCCTGAGAGGGGGGTTGGATCTCAGTGGCAGGTTGGGGCACAGGGGGAGAGGCAGCGGTGCAAACCGGAGGCGGTGAACGGCCTTCGTCCCACCTTGTGGGGTGCTTGGCCATCATATGTCTGCGCATGCTGGTGGTGGTGAGGCTGGTGGTGGTGGCTCCCCGGCTAATCTTGGCGCGACAAAGATTGCACACCACTGTTCGTCGGTCGTCTGCACTCTCAGTGAAAAACTGCCAGACCTTTGAGCACCTCGGCCTCTGCAGGGTGGCATGGCGCGATGGGGCGCTTTGGGAAACAGTTGGTGGATTATTCGGTCTGGCCCTGCCTCTACCCCTGGCCACCGCACTGCCTCTTCCAACCTGCCCTGCTGCTGCACTTGCCTCCCCCTCTGAAGACCTGTCCTCAGTAGGCGTAGAAAACCAGGTGGGGTCAGTCACCTCATCGTCCTGCTGCTCTTCCTCCGAATCCTCTGTGCGCTCCTCCCTCGGACTTACTCCAATTACTACTACCTGAGTGATAGACAACTGTGTCTCATCGTCATCATCCTCCTCACCCACTGAAAGCTCTTGAGACAGTTGCCGGAAGTCCCCAGCCTCATCCCCCAGACCCCGGGAACTTTCCAAAGGTTGGGCATCGGTCACGACAAACTCCTCCAGTGGGAGAGGATTCGGAACCATTGCTGCCCATTCTGGGCAGGGGCCCGAGAACCGTTCCTGCGAGTCTGCCTGCTCCTCAGAATGTGTCATTGTAATGAAGTGAGGAGGCTGGGAGGAAGGAGGAGCAGCAGCCAGAGGATTCAGAGTTGCAGCAGTGGACGGCGCACAACTCTGGGTGGTCGATAGTTTGCTGGATGCACTTTCTGCCATCCACGACAGGACCTGCTCACACTGCTCATTTTCTAATAAAGGTCTACCGCGTGGACCCATTAATTTTGAGATGAATGTGGGGACGCCAGAAACGTGCCTCTCTCCTAATCCCGCAGCAGTCGGCTGCGATACACCTGGATCAGGAGCTCGGCCTGTGCCCACACCCTGACTTGGGCCTCCGCGTCCACGTCCACGTCCTCTAGGCCTACCCCTACCCCTCAGCATGGTGTATTACCAGTAGTGCAGAAACAGAAAGCTGTAATTAAATGTGCCGCTTATTGGCCTGTGGTTGGAGGCTGACTTCGCTTACGGAACGCACAGCAGAGCCAGGAAAGAATTTTGTGCAAGCCTGCTGTAACACTTAGCTGGCTGCGTATTAATTAGGACTACTACCCCCAGCACAGACGCAGTACACTGAGGACGGTCACAAGCAGCCCAAATATATTTTTTTGTCCCAAATTTTTTTGGGAAAGCCCACTGCCTATATAGACAGTATATCTCTTTCACTGTCCCTGCCTCACCACTACTGGCCCTGGACTATGTAAAATTACTGCAGACTGTTTCCCTCTGGACAGGATAACAGCGGTGATGTAACGGCCAACGCAGAGCCAGGAAAGAATTTTGCACAAGCCTGCTTGTAACACTTAGCTGGGTGCGTATTAATTAGGACTACTACCCCCAGCAGAGACGCAGTACAGTCAGGACGGTCACAGGCAGCCCAAATATATTTTTTTGTCCTAAATTTTTTTGGAAAAGCCCACTGCCTATATAGACAGTATACGTCTTTCACCTTTTTCACTATCCCTGCCTCAGCACTACTGGCCCTATACTATGTAAAATTACTGCAGACTGTTTCCCTCTGGACAGGATGACAGCGGTGATGTAACTGGCAACGCAGAGCCAGGAAAGAATTTTGCGCAAGCCTGCTGTAACACTTAGCTGGCTGCGTATTAATTAGGACTACTACTCCCAGAAGAGACGCAGTACACTCAGGACGGTTACAGGCAGCCCAAATAGAATGTTTTTTCCCAAATTTTTTTGGAAAAGCCCACTGCCTATATACACAGTGTATGTCTTTCACCTTTTTCACTGTCCCTCCCTCAGCACTACTGGCCCTGGACTATGTAAAATTACTGCAGACTGTTTCCCTCTGGACAGGATGACAGCGGTGATGTAACGGCCAACGCAGAGCCAGGAAAGAATTTTGCGCAAGCCTGCTGTAACACTTAGCTGGCTGCGTATTAATTAGGACTACTACCCCCAGCAGAGACGCAGTACACTCAGGACGGTCACAGGCAGCCCAAATAGAATGTTTTTTCCCAAATTTTTTTGGAAAAGCCCACTGCCCATATAGACAGTATACGTCTTTCACCTTTTTCACTGTCCCTGCCTCAGCACTACTGGCCCTATACTATGTAAAATTACTGCAGACTGAGGACGCAATGCTCTGCACGGCCGATATACAAAAAAAAAAATGTGCAACACTGCAAAAAGCAGCCTCAACAGTACTGCACACGGTCAGATGTGGCCCTAAGAAGGACCGTTGGGGCTCTTGAAGCCTAAAATAACTCCTAACACTCTCCCTATAGCAACTCCAGCAAGACAGCACTTTCCCTGAACTATGTCAGAATGCATCTGTGGCGAGCCGCGGGAGGGGCCGGTTTATATACTCGGGTGACACCTGATCTCGCCAGCCACTCACTGCAGGGGGGTGGTATAGGGCTTGAACGTCGCAGGGGGAAGTTGTAATGCCTTCCCTGTCTTTCTATTGGCCAGAAAAGCGCGCTAACGTCTCAGAGATGAAAGTGAAAGTAACTCGAACATCACGTGGTGCTCGCCTCTAGTAACGAGCATCTCAAACACGCTAATACTCGAACGAGTATCAAGCTCGGACGAGTACGTTCGCTCATCTCTATTAGGTATGTAGAATAGAAACACCAACAATCTCCATGACGCGGATGACACAACTGCTTCAGACCGGCTTCTGTTTTTGCAAGCAGATACGCAATGTTAAAACTGATAGAGAGAAAAATGAACCTGGATTTAAAGAAGGCAAAAATTATGACAACTGCAGAAAATGGCCAAATGCAAATAAAAATCAATAACGAGGCCGTAGAATGCATGCAAGACTTCATCTTCCTATAATTCAATAATTGAGCAGGATGAAGAATCTATGCCTGAGATAAAATGTAGGACAGCATTGGAGCGAAGGGCGATGCTATACAGGGACCAAATTTGGAAAAGTAGGGGTGTTGGCATAGCAACTAAATGCAGGATAGTGCAAACTATTGTTTCCCTATCGCCATGTATAGATGTGACCACTGGACTGCGAAACAATCTGATAGAAGGATGATTGTTGCATTCGAGTTGTGGTGCTGGCGAAAGTTGCTGCGAATACCCTGGACAGCAAGAGTAACAGAGAACTTCTGAATCATATAAGACCCGATATATATCACTGTAGAACAAGCTGACCAGGCTCAAGCTCACGGAGGACAAGCTGACCGGGCTCAGGCTCACGGAGGACAAGCTGACCGGCTCAGGCTCACGGAGGACAAGCTGACCGGGCTCAGGCTCACGGAGGACAAGCTGACCGGGCTCAGGCTCACGGAGGACAAGCTGACCCAGGCTCACGGAGGACAAGCTGACCCAGGCTCAGGCTCACGGAGGACAAGCTGACCTGGCTCAGGCTCACGGAGGACAAGCTGACCGGGCTCAGGCTCACAGAGGAGGACAAGCTGACCCGGCTTAGGCTCACAGAGGAGGACAAGCTGACCGGGCTCAGACTCACAGAGGACAAGATGACTGGACTCAGGCTCACGTATTTTGGCCATGTAATGTGAGCAGAGTTGCTAGACTAATCTATAATGCTTGGAACGATCAGTGGCAAAAAAAAGACCTGGCCGCTAAAGAACATGATGGCTGATACTGTCAAGGCTGATACTGGCATAGAGATCAAACAACTGAAAGTCGCCTCTAATGTCACCGTAGCGTATCAATGACTAAACGGCTAAAAATAACATGTAGAATGAAGAGTGTATAGCCCCTATAGCCCCTAATAGACATCACTATTTATGTCTGACTTTTTGCTAAATTATACATTTGCATGTCTGAAAAGTTTACATAGTGATTTGTTTTGGATTACTCAAGAAGATAGAATGCTACTTGAGAATGCTTTTTCTCCCATGAAATGTGAAGGTACAAATAATGCGGTTTATATCTTTAGGTAAAATTTATAAAGATTGTAAAGTGTATAGGAGTTTGCTGAACTAGGACATTTTCAAGAAGTTGTCTCTCTCCATGAAAGACAGGATATAATGTTTCCATTTAGCAAGATATGAAAAAAAGGTTTGGTACCATATTAGCCAGTAGAGTGAAGTGTGATTGTTCTTAGTAAGAGAAACCAAGTAATCTTGTAGATATGATACCTTTTAATGGCTAACAAAAATACATGATGGATCAGCTCTAACCCAGCAGAGAGGAACATCTATACCATCTTAAAAGGCCATTTTTGAAACCCTTCACAGATATATATATATATATACACACACTTTTTATATCTATATCTGTGTGTGTGTGTGTATATATATATATCTGTGTGTGTGTGTGTGTGTATATATATATCTGTGTGTTTGTGTGTGTGTGTGTGTGTGTGTATGTGTATATCTGTGTGTGTGTGTGTGTATATATATGTGTGTGTGTGTGTGTATATATATGTGTGTGTGTGTATATATATATATGTGTGTGTGTGTATATATATATATGTGTGTGTATATATATGTGTGTGTGTGTGTGTGTATATATATGTGTGTGTATGTGTGTGTATATATATATGTGTGTGTATATGTGTGTGTATATATATGTGTGTGTGTGTGTGTGTGTGTATATATATATCTGTGTGTGTGTGTATATATATCTGTGTGTGTGTGTGTATATATATCTGTGTGTGTGTGTGTATATATCTGTGTGTGTGTATATATCTGTGTGTGTGTGTATATATATCTGTGTGTGTGTGTGTATATATATATCTGTGTGTGTGTGTGTGTATATATCTGTGTGTGTGTGTGTGTATATATATATCTGTGTGTGTGTGTGTATATATATCTGTGTGTGTGTGTATGTATATCTGTGTGTGTGTATATATCTGTGTATATATCTGTGTGTGTGTGTATATATATCTGTGTGTGTGTGTATCTCTCTCCCCCTCTCCCTGGATTTACTGTATTTATTTGCACCCTTTACACGCAATTAAAAACCGCATCAAAACCGTATGCTATTAATAGTGTCTGCAGCTCCTTTAGGGTGACTACCCACTACATTTTTTTTCACGGCGAAATTCGCAGCGTTTTTTTTTTTTCTGCAGGGGTCTATGGGACTTGTAATGCTAAAATAGCGATCGCGCAAAATCGCAATTTACCACGAAATCGCGGTTTTGCGCGATCGTGATTTTAACATTACAAGTCCCATAGACCCCTGCAGAAAAAAAAACGCTGTGAATTTCGTCGTGAAAAAAACCTGTAGTGGGCAACCACCCTAATACCGTACGCGGTCTTTATATACTGCATGCAGGTTTTTATGTGTCTTAATTATGGTTCTAAAGTGCAGCATAAACACGACCCCCCTGAGGCCGCTCTCACACACGTGTTCAGAAAACGCAGCTTGAAATCGTGGCATTTTTACCGGAATTTCGAGCAGCGTTTTTGAACACAGGTTACAGCGTTTGACAGCGCTCTTCAATGCACCCCATCATTGTGATGGGTGATGACGTGTTACAAACCACAAAAATGCAGGAACAGAACAGACAGCTCTCGAAAATCACAGTGTTAGAAACACCGTGTTCAAGCACAAATTTGAGTAACCTCATTAAAATCTATGGGGGTGTTGTACCGCGGTTAGTACGGCACTCCGGGCGCTGTGCTAATAGCAGTAAAAAGAGGTGTGTGTGAGAGTGACCTGTGGGGCTACAAACAAATCTTCATGTAGTGCAGGAAATGCGTCATGTTTGGAAAGATTACGCCAAGGGGCAGATCATGTATGCAGCACGATCTAGGTATGGGTACGGGGGCGTGTGGGGAGGAGGCCCGGGGTGGGGGGGCCCCGAGCTGAACTTTTGCACCCGGGCCCCTGAGCCTTTAGGTACGCCCCTGATCCGTGGGCATCCCTGATTAGTACAATGAAAGTGTGGGGTGTTTCTGTCGTTTATTATGATTGTTGTACTTGTACCAGTATGTAAAGTGGTTACAAAATTCTGGAATGTGCAGGCAAAATGACATTGATTTAAAGCGGAAAGCGAGTAAGGAATGTAATATTTTGCATAGAGCACTGTTTAAATGTATCATTGAAGTAATTCAATAAAGAGATATACAACATTATATGTATTTTTTTTTGCATGCTCTCTCGTAGATGATACTTTGCAGTACGAGCACTTAGGAAAAGTTCAACTTGCAGATATTAAGCAGAGTATGAGATTCCATCGATGTTTGCCTCAGACAGAGATGACTGCACAAGGATCTCATGCCAGTAACCAGCAGAACAGGCTTGAAGACCTGTTAAAAGATAAAGGAGCCAAGTTGTCTCTGAGGAGGGCTGGTCTTGCACTAAAGGTGGGAGATACTTGACAATTGTAATGCAGATGTGTCTACCTTTAAAGTCCCATTTACACAGTGCCCGACACTCATCCCCGCATGTACTCGCCCCGTGCTGCTGCACAGGAGTGAGTATTGCTCGCTCACAGCGGGGCGGCCTGAGGAAATTTCACTCCTCGCTCTCCCACGCCCCCATTTACTTAACCCTTTCCAATCCACTGTCTGATGTCTTCAGACATTCTGATTGAAGGCTGTACAGCTCCGATGTCGGAAGACGTCCAGCAGGGTATTCTTGCTGTATATTACTGCCCGTTCTGTTGTCGGAAGCCTCTCCAGCATGTCCCGTACCGCAGTACTGGCTCTAGCCAGCAGGTGGTGTCATTGTATAATGGCAGAAAAAGAAAACCCCCTAGGAAACCCTGAATCCAAAATTGAATTGCAAAGGGTTAACATAGCTGCCGTTCAGTACTGAATGCTCATCGTTCAGATCATCGTTCATCATTTATGCTGCATAAAATCCAGAACGATGATCGTTCAGTGTAAACAGCAGCCGTTCAGTACTGAACAGGGGTTGTGTTAAGTGAATAGAGAGGGATGGGGGAGAGCATGAAGTGAAAGCTGCCCCGGCCCCTGCTGGCCACTCTGTGAGTAAGCCAGCAATACTCGCTCCTGTGTAACAGCATCGTTTGCCTGACATTCATCCCGTGTAAATGAGGCTTAACTTTGCTTGAACTGCATTAAGTTATACAATGTGTCACTGATACAAATCCAATGCTGTGCCATTCAATAAAAAACAATGTACATATTTACCCAATAGAGACTCCAGTAGACCTTTTTACTGACCTCGCTCATGAGCTTTAAACCTGCACATACACCTTTTTTAAGGCAGTGGCTTGGCTGATTACCGCCAGGCTCCTGCTCTAACAGTCAGTAGCGGAGAAACCTCAGATCCTGGCAGTTTAACCCCTTACATGCAGCAATCAATAACAACTGCAACATGTAAGCAGATGACAGCGAAAGGGGGCTCCTTCTATCACCCATCCTCACCCTACAATGCGATCACAAAGTACCAATAGGTTCCCATGGCAGCTGGAAGCCTGACAAAGGCCTCCATGTCTGCCATGTAATGCAGCCTATTAGGCTGCTGTCATAGGCTTAGCAGAATGCACTACATAAGTAATGCTGTGTACTATTCTAGTGCTTGAACAATTGTATCTTAAAGTTCCCTGCAGGGATTAATAAAATAGAGTAAAGAAAATTCAATATTTTTTTTTTCTTTTTTAATCCAGTTTAAAAAAAATGTTTTCCCCACAAGAACATTTTAAATGGATACAATACAAAAAAAGCAACACATAATAAGTATTACAATGTTTGTTATGACACAGACTATTTACCTCACTTGATGAATGTCGGAAAAGTAGTTTAAAAAACTAATGCCAAAGTTATTTATCTTTTGTTCGCCTACCAAAAAATGCAATACAAAGCAATCCAAGTTAAGGTAAGTCACATGTACCTTAAACTGTTTAAGCTAGACTCTACCCCAACTTTTAGTTGTGTGATGGTTGAGGTGATGACTCTAATATGACCTCCATGTTTCTATGTAGTGGGTATGAGTTATGCAACAATCTCATGAATTCTGACATTATTAGAATATTTGTAAGCATTTCAATGGGATTGACTTTCTTCTCATAGAAAAACATTGATGGTCATAGCTGATCATGTTACTGCAGCCATCACACAACCCCAACATTGTTAATGGGCCCAAGCCTTTACAGCTTTGATTGCTATAAAAAGTGCACTTTCTGTATTTCTTTTAAATTTTTCATTGTATTCTGTTTGCTCAATACAGTTTTATTTGCCACAATTTTTGACTTCACTTAAACGCGGGAGGATGTTCTTGATTTAGGCTCCTTTATCCACAGTCCTTGCCAAATCCTTCTATTCATTTGCATCCTTGTACACATTCATCGGATGTTTAGGATATATCCATTGGTGTGGTAGCAACAAAACCTTCTTGTTTTCCATTTTTTAAAGGGTTATTTGACTCCTTGAAAAAAATAGAGCAGCACATGCCTTAAAATAACAAAAACAGTACTGACCTCTTCAATGCCTCGCTCATCCAGTGTAGATGCTCCAGCTCCGATTGGTATGCCATATCGGCTTATGACCGCAGAAGCCAATTAGTGATCTCAGTGGTCATGTGTACCATACTTACTGGCATCACTGAGCCATCTTTCAAGCAGTGACCACTTGCAGAGGATAAAGACTGGCGGGGAGCGGTGGGTTGGCAGGGGATTGAAGAGGTGAATGCTTTTTTTTTTTTTTCAATGGTTATACACATAAATAAAGAATAAGGACCATTACATCTCCTGAAATATATTTCTTCTCTCTGGTAGCCCATACCATCATTGGCTGTAATACCAAAGTCAGAGAGTAATGGAAACACAAGAGGGAACAATAGCAAGGGATATATTCCAGGAGAACTCAAAGATCACAGCTTAAAGTGGACTGACAATGTAATTCCCTGCCAAAACATGGACCACGAGACGTTCCGCAAGCTGAGAGGGAAAGACTTTACGTAAGTTTATATCACAATCTGATCATTCTATAAGATGATCAATAATAATTTCATTTTAGTGTACCTTCTAATAGATGTGTGTATATGTGGCACCTGCATCTGTAAATGACTTACAGATCAATTACGACAATATTTACCCAGGCATAAAGGTACTGGAGTAATTCCCTGGATGACACGAGCGTCCTGGCATTTGCACATCTTTCTGTCTTTTTATGTTATACAGAATTACTTTTTATCTGTCAGGACATATTTTGTTAGTATTTTTTGAGAATATTTTGTAGCAGAAATCCTATCCAGGACCATTTCACACTAATGTTTTTACTTTTCATCTAGCTGTTTCATCATGGGAGCAGCAAAACTGAAAGAAGCAGGCAAAGGCATGAGGATCTAAAACACTGGATATCTCTAGTACAAAGTGTTACACCTGTACCTTTGACTGCATTACCATGGCTTCTAGATAAAATTCCCATAAGTCTTAAAAATCACATCACAGTAGGACCCACATTTAAAGTGATATTGAAGACCTTTCCCAGATTGGAGGTATCTCCGGCACCTTCCCCCCTTTTCCCTGGCCTGGGATATTTTAGCATTGGCGAGTTGACCACAAAGACAAAGCACACCATTTCCTCCTAAATGAATCATGGATGTCCATAGAAACGTGATCACAAATCATCGACCCAGTAGCACTGACTTCATGCTTTATACTACTCCGTCACGTTATCATTTCGCTACCCTCCCCACGACTTTTCTCTTGTAATAAGACGCCTTTTGAACAACTCTGCAACGCACAAGGCCCAGTTAGGAACACCCTCTCGCGTATTTACACTTTACTAAATTCACAGTCTGAATCAGCAGATCCCACCTACATAATAAAATGAGAGAGAGAGATATTTCAATGTCGTTTACGAAGGAACGAAAACAAAAAATGTACACCTTTACGCATAAATCCTCTTTATCCAGTAGATTTCACGAGTCAGGGTTCAAGATTTTCTCTCGATGGTACAGGGTGCCCTTCCGCTCCACACCATGATGCCTTCTGTATCTCCACTTTGCTGGAGGTGCGGGAGAGAAGGAGGTACGCTGATACAAATCTTTTGGGAGTGTCCCATATTGGGCGGCTTCTGGTCGGAGGTCTGGCGCATTACATCCAAATTTACGAATTTCCTATTAACTTAATCTCCATCGTTGTTTTTGCTGCACCTAAGTGTCATTCCAATATCCACCTATAAGGGCTCTGTGGTACGTAGTCTGGTGAATGCGGCTTGGGCGTGTATCCCGAAGCTTTGGCATGAGTCAGTGCCACCTTAGCTTTCCTTATGGTTTAATTTGATACCGGGAATCAGAGAAATAGAAGTCCTTACGGCGTCTCTCAAAGGAACACAAACACATTTCTGAAAACATGGTTTTATTGGAACAAATTCCAAAACAAAATCTAGATCTTTACATTGTGCCTAATACACATATACAACTACTGGTCCTCTTGGCTACCTACTTTATTTCTCTGCCCCTGTACACCCCTAACCTTTTACCTTCCCTTACCCACTTTACTTCAATTCTCATTTTCTCCTCCCCTATATCCACCCCCCTCCCTCCCCCGGTTCCTTATTTAGGTTACTGTTGAAATAATATCTATAAAGAAGAAAACTCTAGCATGCCTGCAAATAGTGTTTTCATGTTGATTCATGGATATACCACTTATTTTACTCAAATGTCGTGACATGATAAGTTCGAATTTCATAGTGCTTATTGTCTAGACACGAGTGCCACTCCACTGATAACTGAATTACAAATATTTCTCTTAAATGAAACTTACAAATGAAGAATTTATTTTTTTTAAAAATGAACGAAGCAAAGGGGACTGTGATAAAAGGGGATTTCCATTTTTTTTAATAATATGTATATGTATGTATACATTGTTTTTACCTATACTGCGTACCTTTAACTCCTGGAGGTTTGGGTTTTATATGGAGAGGCATCAGGGGTTTCTTACACCCGACACCCACCCACAACAGCTCTGATCAGCAGCTGTTAACCTTTCATTTTCTTACAGCGGCATTTAAATGCATCACTCGATGTTTGGGGGTCCCAAACAGCCCACCTGGATGAGATTGCCTGGTGTAGTGCAGTTGCCATGGCAGCAGGGGACCTTCTGAAAGGCCCAAGGGCTGTCATTGCAGATTGCTTATTAAGCCATGCGTGTAGCCTGGCTTCATAGATTGCCTGTCAGATCGCAGTATAATGTAATACTATGGCACTACTTCACACTGCAGGATCGATCAATCCATTGCAGGTTCTGGTCCCCTCTTGGGACTAAAATAAAATGTAAAAATTATTTTCAAATCTCTTTATTTATTCTTAAATAAAAAATTATTAATATTAACAAAGAGAAAAAAATTGCCATATTAATAAGAAAATCTAAATAAAAACAAATAAAAATCCAATCTATCAAAGTAACTCATTATTTACCGTGCATGGTGAATGTTGTCAGAAAAAAAAAATAACGCCACAATTGCGCTTTTATTTGTCATCCTGTCTCTAAGAAAAAATGTAATAAAAAGTGATTAAAACGTCATACGTACTCCAAAATTATACTAATAGAAACTACAAGATGTATCTCAAAATACGAGCCCTCACACAACTATGTCGACAGAAAAATAAAAAAGTTATGGGTGTCAGAAGATGGCGGCAGAAAATAATAAGAATATATTTGGAAAAATATAAAAGTAGTACAGCAAAAAAAACAAAACAACTACTATATAAATTTGGTATTGTAGTCGTGCTGAACCATAGAATAAAGTTATTATGTCATTTTTGCTGCAGTGTATACACCATAGAAACAAGACACCCCCCCCCCCCCCCCCCCTAAGATGGCGGAATTTCCATTTTTTTTAAATTTCACTCCACTTAAAATTTTTTACAGTTTCTCAGTACATTATATAGTACATTAAATTGTACCATTGAAAAATACAACTCGTCCCGCAAAAAACAAGCCTTGGATGAATAAACAAGGTGGATGAATAAACAAAAGAGGAGTTATGATTTTTTTAAAGTAGGGAGGAAAAATGGAAAAAAAGGGCTGCGTCCTTAAGCAGTTAAATATACTTATCATGCAGAATGACAATAAACTAGCTTACACTCAACCCAGCCATGTAGGAGTCGTCCATAAACGCTGGTCCCAAGCCCAGATAAATGGGGAGGGAAAGACCTGGTGACCTACCCTGTAAAAGCATCACCTTGGAAACCCTATGAAAGAGCTCTCAAATGACTCAGATATGGTATCCGATGGCAGGCTCTCCAGGCCAAAGGATTCTCTAAATGCTACTGGGAAAGAGCAAGGTGTGAGAACGAGTAGTCTGGGTTTTCCTCATTACGCAACTGGGGAAAAGCCCTCGGGAAGCCCAGCTGCTGAGACACCTCATGATGAAAGGAAAGGACTGCACTGTACTAAAGCTCACATACTAGCAACATGGAATGTGCGTAGCATGAGTCTATGGAAATTGGACATTGTGAAATGACAAGACTTAACATTGATCTTCTCGGAATTAGCGAATTGCCCTTGACAGGTAATGGAGATCTTCAGCCCGATGACTTCACATTGCACTAGGCCGGACACAAGGAAATCAAAAGGAATGGAGTATCCTTGATTACAGACAAGCAGACCTCAAGGGCAGTATAAAGTTTTAGAACAATCAGTGACCATATTATTGCTATCCGGGTACGTGGTAAGCCAGTGAACCTGTCAATCTTACAGGTCTATGCCCCAACGACTGATGCTAATGAGGAAACCATTCAAGATTTTTATGTCGACGTTCAGAAAACTCTAAACGAAGTGCCAAAGAAAGACATGATTTACATTATGGGCGACTTCAATTCCAATGTCGCCAGCCAGAAGCAACCATCACAGGAAGTTTTGGGCTTGTGAAAGAAATGAAGCCGGTGATCGCCTGGTACAGTTGTGCCAGGAAAATCAGCTCATGATAGCAAACACATGGTTTATGCAACACAAACTCCAACACAACGGCCTCCATTGAAATCAGATTGATTATATACTGTGTTATCATCATTGGCGAAGTTCAGTTGTTGCCATAAAAACCCTTCCTGGCGCCAACTGCGGTGCTTATCATGGACTCCTTGAAACTAAGATCAAGATCAAATTCCATAGCATTAAGAAAAGGTGCTACATTGAGAATATTCGACACCTCTAAAATCCCCCAATCATACACTATTGAGGTAGCAAACCGATTAGAACTGCTTGACATATCAGAAAAACATCCATAGGAACTATGGCACGATATACAGTCCACAGTTATGTAAACAGCCAGTAAGCATCTCACCTATGAGAAGCAAGAAAAACAACACTATTGGTTCTCTGAGCAAACCCTCAGAATAGTTGATAAAAGAAGACCAGCAAAGATGAAGTTTGGCAACTAAGTGCCGATTTTCAGGGAGCGGCAAGGAAAGATAAGGAAATGAACTCGAATGAGTGTTGCAAACAACTCGAAGCAGAAGCCATGAACGGTCATATGCGAGGCCTATTCTCACAGATTAAGATGGCCCGAAAATCTTTCTTAGCACGCAACAGCACAATCAAAGGCAAAAATTGGAAGAAACTGAAATCACATACCTGGACAATTGCATGATGTGGAGGCTGTGGACTTGGAGCCTTCCATTATGGAGTTATAAGTGGATATGGCAATGAAACCACTAGGCAAAAATAAAGGACCAGGCCTAGATAACATACCAGCAGAGCTATTGCTGCCAGTACCAGTGAAAACCATCACAGCGCTGTGCCAGGGAATATGGGCATCCACACAATGGCCACAGGACTGGAAAAGATCTGTCTTCGTCCCTCTGCCGTAAAAAAGTGACTCCCAAAATTGCTCCAACTACCGAACAATAACCCTCGTTCTGCATGCAAGCAAGATCCTTCTCAAAATTATACAGGAAAGACTGAGATCAGTAGTTGAAGCGGCGGCGCTCCCTGATGCGCAGGCAGGATTCCGGTGAGGACGCAGCCCCCACAGCCATATTGCAAACCTGCGACGGACCATAGAAAAAGCTTGAGAATACCAAAAGAATATCCACATGTGCCTTATCGGCTACATCAAGGCCTTTGACTGCGTCAACCATAGCAAGCTAGGGCAGGCCGTACAAGAGCTGGGTATAGCGACACATCTAGTCAAGCTAATAAAATCACTTCCTATCAATCAAGAAGCCACTGTGAGAACACAGTATAGGGACACAGATTGGTTTGGGATCGGCAAAGATGTCTGACAGGGATGCATCCTCTCACCCTTGTTTAACCTATATGCGGAAGTGACCATGCGTAAAATGGACCTAGGTGAATCCGGGTGAAAATAGGTAGAAGAAACCTCAGCAATCTCAGTTATGCGGATGACACAACTCTGCTTGCAGAAACAGAAGCCGGTCTGAAGCAGCTGATATGGAAGATTATAATTGAAAGTGAAAAAATGGACGAGACTTCATCTTCCTTGGCTCAAAAATTGACCAGGCTGTCTCCAGAGATAAAACTTAGGTTAGCATTGGGGCGAAGCAGGATGTTAAACATGGACAAAATCTGGAAAAGTAGGGATATCTGCATAGCAACTAAACGCAGGATAGTGCAAACCATTATTTCCCCATAGCCATGAATGGATGTGAAAACTGGACTGCGAAAAAAGGTGATAGGATGAGGATTGATGTGTTTAGCTGTGGTGCTGGAGAAAGCTGCTGCGTATAACCTGGACAGCAACGGTAACAAACAGAGAAGTCTTGAAACGTATAAGACCCGATATATCACCGGAGGGGAAGATGGCCAGACACAGACTCACGTATTTTGGCCATGTAATGTGAGCAGAGTCACTAGAAAAATCTATAATGTTTGGACAGATCAGTGGCAAAAGAAAACCTGGCCGCCAAAGGATATGATGGCTGATACTGTCAGAGCTGATACTGGCATGGATATCACACATCTGAAAGAAGCAGTGCAAAACCGAAAAACATGGAGGGTCGTCGAGGGACGTGAACGACTAAACAGCTAACAACAAAAACAGCAGCTTATAGTCGCCCGTTAGCTTTCCGTCAACCCTGTCAGGTCTTTTTATAGCAGCAGACTGTGGTGTTCTGTCCTGATTACAGCCTGTAAGCAGAGCAGCACTGCTGGATCTGCGAGGACCCCGGAAGAGTGAGTATGGACTAGTTTATTGTTTTTCTGCATGGCCAGTACTGTCTACATATTGAAAACAATATATGCAACTCAGAAAACCCCTTTAAGCTTGCTCCGTTTAGTGCTGCTTGTGCTTCCATGCACTAGATTATGATTTGTGTAGGTAAAAATGCATTGTAATACCCTAAGATAAAGATTGTTGTAATACTCAGAAGGTCAATGTACAGCATGCATTTTGCAAACATTTGTTTATTGGCATGGGAAATATGAGATTTCCCTAAACACTTCCTTTGTATATGTCATCCTCTGTAATCAATTGGATTTATGGACAAATCTTTAAAAAAGAAAGGCCTCGTTTATCAAAACTGTCTATTAGAAAATTGGCCTTGTTGCTCACAGCAACCAATCGGAGTTCAGCTTTCATTTCTGAAACTGCTCTGTAAAATGAAAGCTGCACTCTGATTGGTTGCTACAAGACAGTTTTTCTTTTAGAAACGTTTTGATAAATGAGGCCCAAAGTCTTTATTGCTCATAGCAACCAATCACAGCAGTGTTTGCAGTTTGTAGGATCAATGAGAAATGAAAGCTGCACTGCGATTGGTTGCTATGGGCAACAAAGACAATTTCTCTTTTAAACAGTTTCACAGATTTTCCCCTATGTGTATAAACCCAACATATGGCCCTATATAGCAGCATCCAAGTGCTCCCTTCTCCTACTGGAAAGTTGATAAGTTAATTTATGGGCTTTCTCTGATGGCACTGCACACTTTTGCACCAGTCGTCACAGTGAATGTCAGTCTGTCACTGTGATGCGACAGGGAACTGAAATAGTTTCCCATCACTAAAAAGCACGAAATATATTGAGCGACAAGTCCCCAAAGGCTGAGGGAGATGGCTTTGCATATATTAGAATACTGGATTATTTTCTTTATATTGTTACAGAGTGGGATCCTACCCATGCACCACTGAGGCAATGCCAATTATCTACAGAATATTCCCATATTCTCAACAGCTTTAGGATTGTTAACTCTGGTACCATCACAAAAAGTCATAATATGGCCAATCTATTGGCTGTGTGATTTAGAAGAGGATTGGACAGGATGAGAGCTAGATCCTTGCCTTCTTCACATCATTAGAGTGTTTTTCTGATTTAAGTACATTAATGGCAGTAAAATAAAAAATACACAAACTCATCTGCCGCTGTGTGCTGCTCCGCCACCACTCTTTTTACACTGGCAGCAAAGATAGAGGCTGGACAGGGACGTAATCGGTGATGTCCTGTAAATCTGCCTTGGGCCTCTAATGTAGAAGCCCCATGTGACAGGTTTGTCGGACATCACCAGGCCTTCTGTTGGGTGACGAAGCAGCATATCAGCATTGCTGTGAGTATATCTCTTTTATATAGTTTTAGCCATGAGGAGCCCAAAACTATATAAAAGAAATAAGTCGGAAATTGTCCCCCCTCTTTAACACCAACTAGATGCAGATACCTGCACAACTCCTGAACTATCTAAGAATCAAGCTCTATTTTATGCTGATGTATCTAAGTCGATTTGAGGATGTATCAATACCTTACAGAAATCTAAGTAGATAACGCCATCTTAATTCAAAAGGTTTGTAATATTGTTTAAAAAAAAATAGACAGATGAGAATGAGACATAATATGCCTCTAGCTAAGCAATTCTGCTTTGGATTGATCAGGTTTGAACCTGGTATCTTTTCCCAATCCTTCTTGTGACCATAACCTGAACTTCTAAAAGTGTTGGGAATCTTAAATATGTAATGCCATTTCAACAAACTGTCCATAAATCAATAGCAGAAGCGAATATAAGAAACTATGTAATAGGTTATATCTTATTAGAGAAACATGCCTCTTTCTCCATTTATGAACCACTACTTCTTCTCTTTCCCAAACTAATCATTTGCTCTGAATTTACTGCTAAATTAATCTTGAGAGACCAGATGGATTATCAGCTCACTGAGGCATCAGGTAATATGCTGCAAATCTTTATATATAAAGGCGAAAGCCCTCACTGACTGACTGACTGGCCATTAATTCTCTAACTTCCCCTTGCTGTACAATTGTGAAATTTGGCTGGAGCATTCTTTAGGTCCTAAATAGGAAAAGTAAAAGGGTCACAACTCGATTAAGCGCACCCCTCTGTAATGTACCTAATCAAATTTTCTAACTTCCCGCTGTCGTACAAACTTGAAATTTTGCACTGCCATTCTATTGGTGCTACATAGGAAAAGTAAAGGGTTTACAGCTTGATTATTCAATTCTAAGTACAAAAGTAAGTGACCTTCTATGTAATGTAACTAATAACACACATCTGAACCTCACAAACATGAGATTTGCCATGTCCATTCTTTATGGATTTACAGATGCACTGCTCAGTACTGCTGTATAATATAATGTCCCCCATGTTGCTTCTTCTTGTGATTGCTATAGAGAATAGGGGATTAACTGAAGAAAACAAAAAGAGTATGAAGCCAAAGAATCATCTTATTAAAGACATACACATAACACATGACACAAAGAACACAAGAATACTATATTAACACTTTGCAATCCAGTGCCAGACCTCATCCAACAATGAGATTTGCCTGCATAGCTCCAATGTTGGGCGAGGTCCGACACCTGTTTCTAACACTATGCAGGACAGATCTCCAATGTCAGAGGCTGTTTTGCCTATGTATATTACAGTATGCAGGACATCTCTCTGATGTTAGAGGTTATCTGGATATTACAGTGTGCAGGGCATATGCAGAACAGCCTCTGACATTGGAGCACTCTCCTGCATATTGTAATATACATACCTGCATAGTGTTAGAAACATAGGCTATACACATTGTATGCGGTTTATAGGATGCCTTTGTATGGCACTGGATTACAGAGTCTATGCATTTATCTTTAGAAAAATTAGAAATGAATAGTCTTATTATATAAATGTATCTTATAAATATACATATATTTACAGGATTATTACAAATGATCTTCCTGATGTGAAACATCCTAACTCATGTTTAATTTTCAAAAAATTGCTAATAAAATCACTATGATGGGTCATATTTATGTGCTTCTGTTGAATAATTCCAAGGAATCCACAACGCGCTTTCCCAACACAGAATAAATAAGAGCTAGGGAGCGTGCGGAGGGCAGGGAAATTGGATTGAAAAGGGTTAAAACCATAGATCAATGGATATGGGAATAAAATGCATAGCATATCTCAATATTAATGTAGTCACCTAAAATGACTGATATGGTATAAAAATGAAATGACTTCAGAGAAAGTAGAAGTAGCAATCTTCAGACCAGAGTGTACTCACATAAGTATGTTGCATCCGCCAGTTAATGGTTAGTTGCAGCTTCATTAATTTTGACACGTATTTTTTCCTGTTTTGTAGCTTTGTATTGCTAGAGATTACTCATTCTGTCACTCACTATAATATACCTGAAAAAGTTCTTCCCTTCTTTTGGTGCCTAGTGATACCTCCAGTCACATGCTCAAAGCCACCTAAGATGTATTTGCTCTCCTTCATAAATTATTCTGCTCTTTGAAATTTTCCAATCTTCCTTTTATAGCTTTGGCACGTTTCTCCTCTGAAGGCCTTATATGTGTTTCTCGGTTCTTGCAGGTCTACTTCTACAGACCATTCAGTCATTTATAAGCGGAAGATCAAGGATTTGAGCAAAGAGGAGAAAAATTCCTTTATCCTTTTAAAGTCTGGAGAATCAGATGTCAAAGCTAATTCAGTAGCAAAGATTGCAGATGAATTCAGGAATGTTATTCAGATCCAGAGCCATGAAGGCTTCCTGCTTCATATACAGTAATTGGAAACCACCCACATAAGGATCATCTTTGTCAATAAAATGCTGATATTTGAAGTCCTACTCTGTAGTCTTGTGTTATGTCTACACAAAGGATTGACAAGGTGGAAAATTGTGGAAAAGAGTTTTGTGCACCATAATTGGCTTCTAGAAGCTGTTTTGTTGATTTTATTATTTTAAAGCCGGCCTATCCCGTTGACTACGCTGCTCTATCTGCAGACATACTGTATTATAGAGGAGGAGTAGACCAAGCAGCATATTCAGAATGACAGGAGTGCTTTAAACCTGTTCTGAATGTGCTGAAAATATACATTTGTACAAAATAATGCTAGATGTATATTTCTGAGGCTATGTAAAGGTCTCCCAGGTATTCTTGCTTGGTAAAGGGGTTTGGCTGGTTTTACATCTGCCTTGTAACCACTGCATGGAGCTTCCACCACAGATTCAGCTCAAAATACTGGAGTATAAAGCTCTGCATGTAGCGTGTTTTCATCCAGCTAAAACCCAGGCAGCTGAGCGGAAACCGATCAGACCCCATTTGGCGCTATTCAGTTCTGTCCTGAGACGGAGCCGTTGGGCCACAGGGATTCCCCTTTCCTGCTCCCCAAATATCGCAGGAAGCAGAACCCCGAGGTCAGATGTGAAACAACCCTTAGAAAAAACTGTTTCAATCCTGTTAAGTCATTTGGATTTAATAGAGGAGAGTTCCTCATTCATGACCTCTACAAATGTTTCCAACAGGTAAATGGCTACATCTAGTGTCTTTGTGGAGATAGCAGCATGTTTATGGATCAGATGGACAGTCCAGTGCTTTCAGTGGGCACCGTGTGATGTGTATTCTGCAGGGTTGCCAACAGTCCAGAAATTCCTGGGCAGTCTGTAAAAAAAAAAAAAAGGCACTCTTTTCCAGTGTCCGTGAAAAAAAATGTATCTTTGATCTTTTATTGGACTTGTTGTACTTTAGTAGTTTATTATGATTGTAATTATTGCCATTTAACAGCTCACAGTAAGGGCTCTTTCACATGAGCGTAGGCGGTTTCACGGTTGCCCACCAGCGCTGTAACAATGCGTGAACAGGCGCACAAATCTACTGTTTGTGCTCCCGTCCAGACGGCCCGATATATATACACCAAGGCCGCAATGCCGTTGAGTGGGGGGGGAATTTGCCTACCCCTTTTCGTCCCCCTCGATGGCTCTCGGCAAGGGAACTGGCGGTAGCTAGTGTGCTCTCTTGTCGGCAGCCTGCAATGGGAGCGGACGGGGCAGGAGCTTAGCAACTAGCTCTCTCCCCCTCCCACTGCAAACAGTCGGCAAGGGGCAGAGAGGAGGAGAGAAGGGGGAGTTTAGCAGTCATGCTGCTAAACTCCCTCCCACCTCCCTTCGCCAGCAGCTGTCATAGGCTCCCATAGGAGCCCATGCAGTGTCCGACGTATTCCTGCTGGGAAAGATAGTTCCAGGTCTATCTTTTTTGCCCATCGTAAAAGCTCCGGCTGAAATGCGCTATCTTGGCCGGCTGGGTGCTTTTACACGGCCGAAAATCGCCTATCTGATCTGATGCGTTGGAATCCAATTCATCAGATGGTAGCATATATCGGCCGGCCATGAAAACGGCGACCGATATACGCTTGTGTGAATAAAGCTTAAGGTCAAGCGCACATGAATTGGTTCAGATTCCACATGCGGAGAGGCCCACAGCGAATTGCAACCGTGAACCCAGCTGGTGACCCTGTGTACGACAATTTGATGTATTGCACATCACTGTGGAGGATCGCAGACTGTCACTGCAGTACTATGGTTTTCTTTGTTTGTTTGTACTTCCTGCATGTCGCTTAGCAATGATGTGGCTAGCCGAAGCCTGTAATTGCATATGGGCTGCTGGTCAGATGCGTCCATTGACATCAATGGAGGCCATCCATCCAGATTCTGTGGTAAAATAGAGAGTGCTGTAATTTTTCTGCTGCTCGTGGACTACACAATCCGTGTCTGCGAGTGTGAAGGAAAATTTGAAAATGCATGCCTTCCAATACTCGCTTTTTACCACGGCAAGTCTGCAATTCAAATCCGGTTACGTGAGACCGGCTGGTAATGAGTTCTTATCAGTATCTGATCTATAGACATGTTAATTATCTTTATCATTCATTATAGTCTCCAAATGTGTCCGTAAAAAAATATTGCTTGTCTGTGATTTTTGGATAATGGTCCAGGAAAAAGAATTCCATTTGGCATCTTTGGTATCCCATCCTATTGTGGAACAGAACACTTCCTGCCAGGTTCATCCACAGATTATGTCTGGTTACTGTGGGTCTCAGCAGTCGGACATCCTATGGTCGGTCATTTGTAGGAGGCCTTATAAGAGAAGTTGAAGGGGTTTTCTGCATATACTGCTACTCAGAATTCAAACCTCTAGGGCTCAAGGTTTACAATCTGTAAATCTATCTCAATTCCTTCATTCTTAACCAATTTTCTTGATCTCATCCTCTCCTTAATGGTTCCACTGAATCTATCACCCCAAACCTTAATTGATTTAGTATTTTTTTTCTCCACAAGATGTTTCACTGCTTGTTTATCCTTTCTCTTATCTCCATTGTCCTCTACCCCACATACCACAAGCTGCACTGGCATAAAATAGCATAGATAACATACTCTGATCTACATGTTTATCTTCCTTTAATAATGAACTCTCTACTGATGCCTAAACTTATTACCCTTCAACATATTACCACAATTTAGGCAGGGAAAATTACCTGATGTAGGGGGACAATTTTTCTCTCAAGTCACTACTCCATCTTTAGGCCATAATCAGGCGTTAGGAGAACCCAACAACTGCAGGTAATCACACTTGAGTTGCTCCCACTTCTCCTTCCATAATCAAATGGCTTTACAACAAAGATCCCTGTCTAATTCCTGTACTAATCAGTTAAGTTCTTCCCAATGTATAAAAATCACCGAAAAGGCCATACTTGCTGATACGAGGACACACGAGCAGGAACAAAACAATTCCCAGCAGCCTGCAGAAAAACAAAATGCTACATGGAGAAGGTAACACATGTGCAAAATACTGAGGAACAGCGAGTCAGATACCTATCCTGGCCAAGGCTTGTGTGTGCAAGTATAGTACTAAGCAGAACCCCACCAAATGATTCGTAAGTGATGTTTATCCCTATTCTACGCCGGTGTTGCCTCCCCCAAATAGCATTTTGCCTTTATGTATGTTTCTGGTACTAGTACCTGTCCAGGTAAGCTTGTGGCTGTAAGAATGGCTCTTTTCAGAAATGTCTGTGTAGATTTCCTCCGTGTGTCTAGAAGACAGGGAAGAAAGACACTCTTCCAGTTCCTCCCTTTTGCACTGCTCGGGAGTGAGATGTTTGACCTAGATGTGTGGTGCAACGGTGTTCATTCACTCATCACCACCAAGACACAGGAGACCTGGGGGGGCGTGGCCTGCGACCAACATGGAGAGTCGCAAGTGAGAAGAGCTCCCCAGGGGGGACATCAAAATCCGCTTATAATCCTGGCCTGACTAGAACATTTTAAATAATACCAAGAGGTTTTTAATCCCCAACGGACAAACCGGACCGCAGCTGGGGCCGATTGCAGCCTCCTGGCACCCATAATAGAGCTGCGGACTGTGGCAGGAACGAGACGGCGCCAACGCCCTACCACTTTCCCGCGCTCTGCACACAGCCTAACCCGCCGCCGCATCCTGCCGCCCGGCTTGCCGAGACCCCCGCAGGCTGCCCTCTCCCATCTGCCATCCAGCGGGAGACTCCCTTGGAACCCGGGGCCGACTGCACCGCTACACTCACGCCGGGACCCCTCTACGCTACCCCCAGGCCGCGGAGGCCTGCACCTAATCGGGAGCCGGGTAGGGGCAACCCCCCCCTACTGGAACCGACAACCCTACCCCTGAAGAGAGAGACACCCCCCGCTTCCCCTGCATCCGAAGCCGGACCACCCCGCCTCGAGACCTGGGCAGGAGCCGCGAGCCACCTGCCGCCTCCGACCGCCCCGACACCGCTTACCTGCGACTTCCTGGCGGCCGCTCCGATCCGGGGCTGATCTCGCAAGCTGGGGCTCGCTGCCCGTTCCCCGCCGGTGAGTGGCTGTTCCCGGCTGGACCCACGACGGGACTGCACGCTTCCCCTGGAGCCGCTGTGACGTCGCCGAGCACCCGTCTCCACTGAAACCGCCGCAGAACATCTTTGTGCCTGCGCGGCTGCTGCAGGACCCGACAGAGGTTGTGATCTGCTGGAGCCACCGCACTGCAGCCCCTGCCGCTACACAGCAACGACACCCAGCACCTCACGACGTGCCGTCCGCGGAGCTGCGTGCCGACCCGATCCCGACCCTGCAGGCCGAGGACCTCTTCTCCTACCTCCAGCGCGGGCTGCGGCTGGCCTGGCCGCCCCTGACAGCTCGCTCGCAGCGGCTCATCCCCGGTTTACCCTGCCGCCACCGGACCACGGTGCCCGGGACCCTACTCCTGAAGGGACTTCCTCCTCAGATCCGGACCTGCAGAGCCGGCGACAAACCGTAAGTTACCCACAAGGGGCTGGGGGACAACACCCAAGACTGACCATATAGACCCCTCCCAGTCTCAGACTTTGGCTAGGCGGCCAACGACAAAACCACCCTACCGCCTAAGATAACTGAGGGGCCGACTACCCTAATACTCTCCCGCGAGTGGACTGGGTCGGATTATACCAACAAAAAAAAGGGTCCCGCGGCAGACACCGACCCACCTCAGTCCCTAAACCGCATCGGCGGGGGCGGCCTGCTGTGCCCTGCAGCCGACGAACCACCGCATTTGACTGGCGCAGCCCCCTGCCGCCTTATACAGCGGCCTGACCTAGGCCAAAGATAATCGAACGCTACCACGGTCCAGACGACCGAACACTCTCCTTTCAACAGCCCATAATAATACAAAGATACGGACCACTGATCTCTACAAGAATATACCGACACCATCTATACTACAACGACATCCTTCATAACCCGCCGCGCCAATCTAACGAATTCTATCATGAGTACGCGCTAAAGGCGGCACAGCCGCCGAAAAGGTAAGGGAATTCTCCCGCACTGAATCCCCTGATCACACCCCGCGTGCAACGCGACCCACACAAACGAAACAGCCTGAAAACGAAACAGGGCAAAACCCAGAACCCACCATGCGCCAACTTCTAGATGCAATCAACACTTGCAAATCCTCTCTCACAAACAAAATAGAGGAGATCAAATCCGACGTCTCCCTGTTAAGACAAGACTTGCATAATATGCGTGACAGAATGCGGGAGATGGAGGACCGCGTCTCCAACGCAGAAGATTCACTGCGCCCACTAACTACGGCGGTCAAAAAGGCAACAAGAGCAATAGAATTCTGTCAGTCCAAAACAGAGGACTTAGAAAATCGCTCGCGCCGTAATAACCTACGCATAATAGGCCTACCCGAAAAAGCAGAGGGCTCTCACCTGGAAACATTCGTGGAGACTTGGCTGAAAACGTTACTGGGAGACGACACCTTCTCTACCCATTTTACAGTAGAAAGAGCCCATCGAGTCCCTACAAAACCACCACAACCGGGAGCCCCCCCACGCCCCTTTCTAGTAAGGATCCTAAACTGCAGAGACCGAGATGCGGCATTGCGCCAAGCCAGACTAAAGGGCCCATTAAAGTACAATAATACAACGATTCCATATTTCCCGACTTCTCTGCCGAACTACAAAGACAGAGAGCCACCTTCACAGAAGTGAAGCGGAAATTCAAAGAAAGACAGATCCTCTACTCAATGGCATACCCAGCTCGCCTACGAATAATAGCCCAGGGGAAAACGGTCTTCCTCCAATCTCCCGCGGAAGCCCTGGAATGGCTGGATATGCATGCCGTAACACCAAGAGGATGAACGACCCCATCATACTTAGCAACAGGACTTTAAACGCTGATGTAACCCAAATTCTCGGCGCCCTCTCGATGCATAAGCGGCGTGCAACATGGCCGAGGCACCCTTAAGTTACTTCAGAGACCCGGCGGTCAACCTCAAACTTCTAAAGGCCACCAAGAGACTCCCCCCAACAGCATAACATCTGCTACTTCTAATCAGATTGTAGCTAAATCGTTTCCTTTTCTTTTGGTTTCCTATTTTTTTTTCCTTCTCTTTCCCTTTGTCTCTTTATCCTCCTCCTTTCCTAACTCTTTTATTCTATTGTTCTTTGACGCCCGCGTCATAATTTTAGCGAGATGTCAAAGATTAATGGTTCAAACTGTTGTATTCTGTTCTGCATTAATGTTTGTTACAAGCAGGCGCTAACACAACCCCTCCCCTCACACCCACCAACGCCCTACCTCCTCCCCCACCCAAAGGGCACAGACATAATAGCTAAACCTTACACCCACGTAAGCAATGACATCCCTAAAATGTCTTAGCTGGAATGTTCGCGGGCTCGGCATAGCACTCAAGCGAAGGACAGTGTTCTCATACATTAAACAAATAAACCCACATCTCATCAGCTTACAAGAGACCCATCTCATCAGGGACAAGGCAGACACCCTCTCAAAACCATGGATCCAGTGGACCGCCCACTCCTTCCACACCTCCTCCTCCAGGGGCGTCTCGGTACTAATTCACAAGTCGCTACGCTGGAACCCAATTGCCACCCGCAGGGACCCCGAAGGAAGATTCATATTTGTATACGGAGAAATAGATTCCAAACCATATGTCATCCTATCCATCTACAACCCACCTCATAATAATCTTCACCTTCTCCAGACTGCCATAGCATTTGCACATCATTACCCGTTGGCAGGAGTGATTTGCCTAGGTGACTTTAACATGGTAATGGACCCCACTAAAGACAAATTCCATACACCCCCTAACCCCACCTCCACTTTAAATTCCCCTCTGAGACAACTAGTCGAAAGCGTCGGATGGGTTGACCTCTGGCGATCCCATCACCCCGAAACAAGAGAATATACCTGCCACTCACTGGGTTACAACGCGCTGACAAGAGTCGATTACATATTCAGTTCCATGGAACTGGCAATATATCTCTCAAACATAACACACTGCCCGAGAGGCATCTCTGACCACAGCCCTATACTGCTAACCCTAAAATTCCCTCAACTCAGTATAAGGCCCACTTGGAAACTGCACCCATTCTGGCTCAAGCTCATTGGATCGGATGACCAGACACCCTTCCACATCTCCCTATTCCTAGACGCCCACAGTGACAATACCCATCCCGCCTTGAAGTGGGACACGCTTAAGGCCTATATCAGTGGATTCCTTAAATCGGCCATCTCATGTTGATTTTTTTAATATCTCAGGCCGATAAAGAGATAGAAAAATTAGACCCTAGAAGCCGAAAAAATATATATATCTTCCCCCACAGAAGCCAATAAAACAGCCTGGCTCAGTTTATCCCGACTCCATAGACACCAAATACACGCTAAAGCCAAACGCCAACTATTTTTCTCCAAACAACACTACTTTGAGCTAGGAAACCAATCTAGTCACTTACTCGCCAATCTTATCAAGCGTGAAAGCCAAACAAACACGATCCTTAAGATCAAAAATCAACAGGGAATGGAGTTCACTGATGCCCCGTCTATCACAAATTGCTTTAAAGAATTCTACGCCAACTTATATACCTCCTCCTCTCATAACACGGTGGCAGACATCTTAGACTACCTAAAAGACTTAAATTTCCCAACCCTCTCTGAAGAGCAGGTTGACCTCCTAGAAGCCCCTATTACTTTGGAAGAGATTCAACTAATAATCCAAGACATGGCTCTCAAATCACCAGGACCCGATGGTCTCCCAATAGAGACATACCGCAAATACAACGAACAACTAGCCCCACAACTCCTTGAAGTACTAAACCAAGCACAGTTAGACAAAATACTCCCACCTTCATTCTATAAAGCCTCTATAGTAGTGATCCTGAAACCTGGGAAGGACCCTACAGACTGTAGCTCTTACCGGCCTATATCACTGGTAAATACGGACTACAAGATCCTAACTAAAATCCTAGCCACCAGACTAAACCAAGTGATCCTTTCCATCATACACCCCGACCAGACGGGCTTTATGCCAGGAAAATCCACGACCATAAATATCCGTAGAGTCCAAACAGCTATTCAACTAGGTAAGCAATATAACATGCCCTGGGCTCTGGTCTCACTTGATATGGCAAAAGCTTTTGATTCTATGGAGTGGGCTTTTCTAGAAGCCTGTCTGATCAGCTTTGGATTCGGACCTAATTTTCAACAATGGGTCAAAACTGTATACAAGTCCCCAAGCGCAAATATAATCGTCAATGGCATCCCATCGACAGAATTCCAATTGACAAGAGGCACCCGACAGGGATGCCCTCTATCCCAGGCCTTATTCGCCATAGCCATTGAAGCACTGGCGATTCGAATAAGAAACGCCCCCAGCGTGACCGGCATTAAATGGGCGGACCTTGAAAGCAAACTGGGACTGTACGCAGACGACACAATCCTATTCTTATCGAACCCATCAAACTCCTTTGCCCAAGCTATGACACACATAGATAAATTCTCCCACTTCTCCGGACTATATGTCAACTGGTCCAAATCAACAATCCTCTACACAGAGACTGGTCCAAAAAATGATCCCTGCGTTGCAAGATATGGACTAAAACCAGTCTCAACATTCAAATGCCTAGGGATGCTCATGTCATATGACCACAACAATGCAATAGCAGATAACATAAACCCGCTCCTAGACAACATAAAACATAGACTGAAACGATGGGCTAAGCTACCACTTTCTGTGGCTGGGCGCATAAATCTTATTAAAATGGTCAGCCAACCCAAATGTCTATGCATATTACAGCACATGCCAGTGAGTGTCCCCAAACGCCTTTTCAAGTCCCTAAATTCCCTAATTATAACATTTATCTGGAACTCCTCCCGTTCCAAACTGAACCTATCAACCCTACAAAGACCCAAAGAACAAGCCGGAATGGACCTTCCGGACCTCCGGCTTTATTACCTGGCAGGGCAACTGCGAAATATCAGAGCCTGGGTCCTAGACAAAGAACTACCCATAGCAGACAAACAACTAGCTAAACAAGTAACAGGACACAATCTTCTGAATTTTTTAGAATTCCCGGAATGCACTAAACCCACTGAATTAACCCCGCTTCATAAATTGGCTCTCAGCATATGGAAAGAACCAAAGACACTGCAGAGTTACCAGGGTGTGATACCAGAACTACCTCTCTGGAATAACCCCGGCCTCACCGCACTACAGTCCGTTCCAGACCCAAAGTACTGGACAACCCAGGGGGTACACGCACTAAAAGACATATATATATGACGGAACACTCCCCACATTCACGCAACTGCGCGACAAGCTGCAGGCCCCGCACCTCCAACTATTCAGATTCTTCCAACTAAGACATGCCCTGAACTCCCAATTCCCTCCCACCTCGACCCGCATATCCAAGTTCCCCACAATAGGCATCAAGTCCCAAGGACCCAAAGGCCTAATATCAGCCCTATACACACCTCCTCTCAGCAAAAATAGACCTCGGCCCACCCCCAGCATATGACAAATGGAGACTCGCCATCACATCCCTTACACCTGAAGAGTGGCAGGACATCTCTGGATCCCATCTATCAGTGTCACCGGCCGAAAACAACAAGCTAATTCAACTATACATCATACACCAAGCCTACCTCACTCCAAACCGTCTGCATAAAATGCGTAATACCACCTCAGACTCATGCCAAAGATGCCACCAACCGAAAGCGGACTTCTGGCATCTGATCTGGGAGTGTCACTTCGTTAACGAGTTCTGGTCAAAAGTGATAGACCTCGTGAACTCACTTTTACGGCCCCCATTATCCATCAACCTGGACCCTAAGGTGGCGCTGTTTGGCTTGCTGGAGGAGGAGGTGTGGCCATACTACACTCGCGTCTTTCTTGAGAGAACACTGTTCCTGGCCCGTAAAGAGATAGCCATAAAATGGATGGCAACAGAGCCCCCCTCAATCCCACACTGGATCCAAACTGTTAATACTGTAACTTCATATGAAAAAAATCATATACCAAAATAGAGGCTGCCCGACTAAATTCCAAAAAGTATGGGGAGCCTGGCTAGACTCTTACTCTACTTTGATCACCGATTGAAATCTAAACCTACCCTATGCTAACCCCTCCCCTCCCTCCCCGATCCCTAACACCCCCCCCCCCCCCCTGACAAACGCCTGAAAACTTGTAACTTTCCATCTTCAGGATCTGGAACAAAGAAGAACAGGACCCGAGTTTATTGTTGTTTTCATAAGTTCAAAAGTTTATTGTTACAAACATATAATCAAATACCTTAAGGAATACAGTATCAAAATCCGGGTTAAGTCAAACCAGGACTCTGACTATATTCATATCACTATGTACCGAACAAATTTCTTTCTATTCTGTATTTCACAAATTGCCTATCAATAAATAAAACAAATTTTTTAAAAAAAAGACACCGGAGACCTCTTATAAGATAGTCTCTTGTTGGTATAGGGTATCCTCTCTGTTAGACAGATGGTACCAGTTGCTCTCTGGCAGGTGTTGTAGGAGTACCATGTCCCACATTTGGTGGAGCTGTCCGTTCTGTTCAACGATTCTGGTCTGAAGTCCCCACATTAGTAGAGGACATATCCTCGGATTGTAGACCCAATACCTTACTTCTTAAACTGCTTCCCGTCAGCCTTCACTTGCTTGCTACATCATAAAAGGTAGCTAAAAAAGCATTATGCCATCACTGCAAAAGTCAGAATCTACCTTGGAAGAATAGAAGACTTGATTGCTGACAAGCCGGAAGCTATGGCGCTTTACTGCTCTATCTGCCAGACCTGGATTGAGTTTCAACAACAGATTCTTGGAGATCTAAACTAGCCAGGGTAGTAGATCCTCTCTCCAGCTTTCGGTAGTAATTTGTTGTGTCTGGTCCCGCTTCACCTGGTAAGTGTCATCGTTCTTATTACAGTTTTGTATAGTGGAAACTACAGTTGTTTCCCCAGATGTATTATCTGGCTTGAAAGGCTTCTCTTCTACCCAAGTGTTTTTCTCTCACCTTATTTTTAATGCAGCTTTGGTATTTACTTCTATGTTTTTATACTATACAGTCTCCAGGGATTTCCTACAACAGTTTGTTTTATACACCATTTTAAAAAAAATCAATAGAAATAACACGTATTGAACGACAAAACATGGGAGAGTATTGTGATCACCAATGACCATAGGTTACATTATCATCCAAAATTTGTTGCATTTGATAAATCTTTTGTTCTATTAACCCTTTCCAATCCAGTTTTGGACCTCATCCAACATTGAGATTTCCCTGCATAACTGCCAGGGCAGACAAGGCCTGACACGTTTCTACACTATGCAGAAGAGAGCTCCAATATCAGAGCTCTCCTCTGCATAGTGTTAGAGCATGCTATACACAGTGTATGCTGTTATACAGAGGCATCCTATGGCACTATATTAGAGAGAGAGCGAGAGATATTTCTATTAGAGAAATTAGAAATGATTGAGCCTTATTATATAAATGTATGTAATACCAATATATTTACAGGATTATTACAAACAATCATCCCAATGTGAAAAACTGAAAACTTTAATTTAAAAAAAAAATTTTTTGCTATTAAAATCATGCCGGGTCATCTTTATGTGCTTCAGTTGCAGATTCCTTAGAATTACCCAACACATTTTGCCACCCAAAAATAAATAAGAGCTGGGAAGTGTGCGGGTGGCAGGGAAATTGGATTGGAAAGGGTTAAGGAAATGCAAAATAATTTTTTTTTCTTTACAATCCGCCTATAAATGATAATTCTTTGCATAATATGCTGCCCTCTGATTTAGAAGAGTCTCACAAGAAGTGTATGCATGTTTTATAATAATACAAGTGACAGACATGGATTGGTTATAGAGAAGCCGCTATGCACATCTGGAGGAGCCGCACAGTTCACCATGCTGACCTGGAGCTGCTGCCTTTCCATGCATACGGCATAACTTGCTACAGGTCAGGTAAGTATAAAGAGAGTAGATATTTATCTTTGATGTGGGCACAACCATCTTGCCAGGACCAATATTTACAATATTTCATCCATTTTTATAGATGTTGCAAAATTGAATTACATGAGTTATCTGCCGCAGAAGGATGCTTGTATACAAGTATGTTACATCCCAACAGCACAAGGTATTTCCATTTTCTTTTCACTGCAGGGACACTAAAACGAGGTCTCTTGTCCCCAGTCACAGTGCAGTTGCCGATTCTTGTAGCTCAAGTTATGGATTATCCAGTACTATTGCTACAATGTGATACAGCTGACAGGTAAGAAATACACTATTTGTATAATTCTTAGTAGACAAAAAGTATAATTGCATCACACACAGATACAAAGTCATATATGCCATACTGATCTGGTGCATTTAACCCTCTGTTGGTTACACGATTCCTCCTTGTTTGCCATAACAGCTTCTTTAATTACTTGCAGGAACGGATGATTAAACCAAACAGTTACACAGTTTAAAGATTTCCCCAAGAATGTTGTTTATAGCTTAATGCAGCCCCTAATTAACCATTTTTCTATTTACACTTAATATCTGGGTATATAAACTTTTAGCCCCAGGCACAGAATAGAAACAGGAGGTAACGCCATTTTAATATTTCTGGTGATAAACGTTTTTTTTTGTATTTACTCTTATTAAAAAAATATTTAATTAGGAGCTGATTTTCGCTACAGAGAATATTTTTTTGTGGGACAAGCCCTTTAAAGAATGAACTGTCACTGTGAAGAAGAGAAGCCGCTATTAAACCAGCAAAGATTTAGGATCAAGGCTGCAAATAAGTACCAAGGCCAATGCTCAAAATCTGAGCACATACAGAATGTACGATGCAAGATAGCATCGGGTTGGACTTGAAGGCATCCCATGCTACCAATGACATCCAGTGCGGTCACCAGCCTCTCCTTCCAGCTTAGACCATCATTCACCGCTGTGGTATGGCTCTGGGCAACTTCTGTTGCTTGGCTCTGTCCTCTAAGCCGTAACGGCTGGATCTGACACAAATGCAGAGGCAAATCGACTCCACTGATTATAATGTCCATCCATCTTCTGGCATTCCAGCTGCCATTTTACCAGACAAAACAGCGCTAAATGCTGCGTTTTAGCCAATATGTTCTGTGGGAGGCTCCGAATGGAACAGCTGATGGAGATGTGAATAGGGCCGTTAACGCCACACATGTGAAGGATCCTCACCTTTCCCTAAAGTAACATCTAGCAGGATTTTATAACTCTTCCTTCAGTCCTGTATACAACCCTACCCATACTCGTTCAAAATTAATGAAATTAAGCAATAATCGTCTCGTGTAAATGCAAACACATTGTTGACTACTCATTATCGCTGACGTTCAGTGAGAACGTGAATCCTGTGATGGTTTTTATGCTGTGTAAACATTCCCCACTCAGTGCTTCACATAGAAGGTAAAAGCCTGAGCAAGAAGCCTATGGATCCAGCTGTGTTCTCTGCCAATCTAAACACTCTGCACGAGCGCTAACGACCTTAGCGGCGACATCAGCACTTGTGCAGCCCTTTAGACAACTCTAGTCCCGTCTAAATGGGACATTAGTGTAAGATCATTAGCAGAACAACCGTCCCACATAATCCGAAACTCTCCCTTCCGTCTCCTGAGCTGCACAAGTTCTCTGGCATTAGCTACCCCGAACAATAGGTTAATCCCTAATAAGCACAGTTTTAAGCCTGGCTTAACCCTTTCCAATCCACTGTTTGACATCTAAAGACATTCTGATTGAAGGCTGTTCAGCTATGATGTCGGAAGACTTCTGGCAGAATATTCTTACTGTAGATTCCTGGCCACTCTGTTGTCGGGGCCTCTCCCGCAAATCCCATAGCGCAGTACTGGCTCTAGCCAGCAGATGGCGCCATTGTATAATGGCAGAAAGAGAAAGCCCCCTAGGAAACCCTGAATCCAAAATTCGATTGCAAAGTGAATCTCTTTAGGTCCCATTTCCTGATCTTTTTTACCTATTTACCCCTCTTTGGCATTCTTCCTCAGATCAAGATTACGATATCCCCCAGATACGTATACGTACGTATACAGGTGACAGCTCATACAGCTTTATGTATACTACCCTATTTAGAAAAATACAGCTGGACCATTGTACAGAACAAGCAGTTTTACCTTGTGTGTCCCCTAGTTCTTCATAGATGGTAAGCTCTTGTGAGCAGGGTCCTCACTTCTATGGTTACATGTTTTATTAGTGTATAAAATCAACCGCAGGAAATTTGATGTATCAGGTGACATGGGGGAGCAGTCATGTGTGCAGCAGGACGGACCAGAAGTGACGCACATGTTCCCGGCGAGTTCCGTCTATGCACTATCGCGATGGCTTGCTTAAGCGCGCGCCTGCACAGAGAGTGACACACGGAGTTGACGCATGCGCAACTGAACAGTATGGACGCCATAGAATACAAAGTGGTTACTATGCTCCTGGTGTACCCGTGATGGATCAGAGGCCCACCCATGTGGATGCCCTGCACCTGGGGGTAATCTGTATGTTAATGTTTTTAATTTTGATTGGTGGGGGTTTATATGTGTTTTTTATAAATAAGGGGATATATGTTTTTCTTGTCATTGGCTTGAAAAAGACTGACTGCGTTCAATCAAAACGTTGCTTCTGTATGCAAGGTTGTGGCAATAAAGAAAGAACTTGGTGAGAAGATTACATTGCTTTTGGAATTCTTGTACCCTTGATGCTGCTCCATTATTGATTTATACTACATGGACATTGGATGATGGGTCCTCATCTGTGGAGCTTGCATTATTGCCCGTAAGTGCTCCCTTTTGAAAAAGGTGGACTGACAGTGTGCTGCATCCATACACGTTATATCATGGATACATGTTTTATTAGTGTAATATTACATGTAATTTCTGACATTCCAGTCACTGCTTGAGTTCTCTTTTCTTATAAATAAATCCTGATTTCCACTCATGTTATACGATACACTCTCATCCTTAAGCCAGCACCGTACATTCGACTGCAGGAAGAAAATGCACGCACCAAAAATAATAAGTCTTATGAAGATAAGCCCTTTTTGAAATGAAGCTGGGACAATCCCATTAATAGTGACGGGTGTTCTAGACTTTGGTAAGATTTGCTTTCTTGGATATTTTTGGGCATTATGTTCTCGTTAGGTTGATGTGCACCTTTTACATGTAGTCATTTATATATTACGGATCATGACATAACCAGAATGTACTGAGGAACTTAGTCCGTTTTAAGAAGTGATTTTCTTTAACCCTTAGGGACCTAATTTCTCCAGTCTTAGATTACAGGATGCATATGGCGACAGTTTTGGTTGGCGGTGGGTCGTTCATGATATTCATTTTAATTTTTTTTAATTTCACTGTAATATATATATATTTTTTTTTACCATCTAGGACGTCAGATAACACCCCTAAGAAACATTCAAATTGTGCAAATTTAAAAAGAAAACAAAAAAAGTAAATAACTTTCCACTGTAGCATCCATAGGAGCCCCGGTTACACGGGGAAAACATTTCCCAGTAGTGAGAATAGTCGCTAGCAGAGCTGATCTTGGTCTGCTAAGACCCTGCATCTCTGCTTTGCCAGGCAGCATTCGGCAGTCATGCGATTGCCACTTCACATAGTGGAACACTTCCGCCTTCTCTCTTTAGTACATAGTGCTCATTGAGTGCTATGTAGCATGGACAGGAGAAGGCAGAAGTGGTTAAAACCTGTGACTAACAGTTGAGGACCCCGATCTGTTTCTGATTAATTGCAGGAGCTTTAATCCCATCCTGTACTTCTGCTATTGGCCAGGATTAAAGCCCAGGACCAAGCACTGTACATTTACCGCACTGACTTCTTAAAAGGGTTAAAGAGCATGTTCTGGTGACATCTGTTCTAGGGATCCTTCTGGACAGGACAACTCTCATCCCAACAGTTATGGCTCCTGTACTTTCACACAGAAGCCATAATTGCTAACTGCATGGAGGCGGAGCGGGCCAGAGATCTTCTGACCACCTGCTTCCATTCAGATAGTCGTTCAAAACTGAATGACTGAGTGTTTATATGGGCTGATAGTCAGCAGGTTTTTATGTCTCCACAAACTGAACAAGCGAATCAATTATAGTTTATCGCTCAGTAGAGAGCGTTTATTGTTTCCTTTCAGATGATCCAGCGATTAAAAGGGCCCTAATGGCTACGACTGAGAACAACCCACCAAGCAGGATCTGTCACCCTCGGACAAGGTCTAAAACGAGACGTTCTGATTCATGTTCTAAACTTGCTTATTAAATCAGAAACTAGGACGACTTTCTTGCATCTGTGTATAAAAGACCTGTGTGTTTACCAAGTTATTGTCAGTCCATGAAGAGATAAAAGGGTAGGCAGAGGTTTGTGTATTCCAAGGTTTAGTACAGATTAAAAAAGTTGTGGCTTTATGACTAACTGTACAAAGTTACAATACACTGCAGGCCGGAACTGTCAGCACTTAGATGAAAACCATGTGGACGTTTTGCAGCATCTCTCGCTACTTCTGGCTCGGTTTTCAGAAAGTTCTGTCCAGAGGGTGAGAACACGTATAAGCGCGGTTTTCTAGGACATGTTTTGCTATTTTCTTAATACTGTCATCTTGATTTTCTGGACAATCTGATGGGAAGGGAAAAAAAAGTGCATTAGATGCAACAGGGTGAAAAGAATTGTCAAAATAGCTAAATGATGCGAAGAACTGAAAGCATTAGCATAAGTGAAGCCCGGAACATGGGAAGTTTTAGTCACCTTTCTCCCTCCACTGCTGTGATGAATACATTCTAACAAATCTAGTGATAGAGCTGCACATGTATTTACACCGGCTTTCTGCCATAAATCCTATACAAAATATGCCGTTTGGATCCCATAAAACCCCATGCAGCACTTTAAAACACCAACAAATATGAATGCAAGTGGGCAGAGATGGCTAATTTATGAATATTTCCAGCCACTTTTCTACCTCTGACTTTGTACCTAGCATAAATTACAATATATTCATTAAGCCCTTCCCACCTTGTAATATACATGTATGTCATGGGAGGAAAGCGGTTTGTGCAAGATATCTGACATCTGGAGCCGCCTGCAACAGCACGGATTGGAGAGAACTTTGATTCCTGCCATTAACCAATTACATGCCACTATCACAGTTGATTGCAGCAAGTAAGTGGTTAAAAGAGGGAGGGAACATGCTCTGACATCAACAGCCCTAGGCTATCCGATTGTGGAGTACCAGTGAATTGCCTAGGGATGCTTAACAGTAGCCACCGGGTCTGCCATGGCTGGTAACAGCAAAGATAACAGATAAAGTGTATTAATGGGAGCAAGCACAAGATCACAGGTTCAAGTCTACCACACGGACATAGCAGAAGGTAAAACAAAACCCCTTTTTGGAATACCTGCATTCTTATTAACAATCCATACAATAAATTTAAGATTTTATCCTGAACGGCAAATGCTTAAAAAAAAACAAAAAAAAAACAAAAAACTGCTTTTTATTGCATATAAGTGGAAAAAGCATAAAACAAAATATATATAAATTTTGGTATAATAGTATCAACCCGCAGAAAATGGTTTAAACCATATAGTGAATGCCATTAAAGAAAAGACATTAGTAATGTTTGTTTTTCTTCATCCTGTTCCCCCTTCCAACCCCCCAAAAATAAGTTAAATACTACTATGTACCCCAAAACTACAGCTCACTCTGCAACAAACAAACCCTCTTACTGCTATGTGGATGGATAACGGAAAAAAAAAAAAAAAAAGGTATGGCTTTTGAAAAATGGAGATGAACCCACCCACCCCATAAAATCATTTAGTATTAAACTAGGCCGCATCCTTAAGGATGTACAGGGTGCGCACCATACTGATGAATTTAGCGTGTTTTGATCAGGGACTGTGCTCAGTTATGTGGTTTCATGTCTTACATTTTGCCAGTTGAGTCATCATGTAGCAGTTCTTCATATAAGCCTCAGAGCAGAAAATATTTGCAAGCAGCACCTATGGGAGAAAAAAACAAACAAAAAACTACTAGTCACATAGATAATGACTCCAATTAAGACTGTTCTCCATTTAGATGCTGCTGTCAATTCTGACAGTGGCATATACATGGCCCAACAGGGAGGGGGTCTCCCACTGTCACCTAAACTGCTCACCTGCGACAATATTGCAAGGAGTCAGTTCATGGAGTGAAGGCAGCTTGGAGCCTTATGAAGGCCCCAGGGCTCATGTATTTCTGCCTATTAAGCCACCTCTTCATATGGCACAGTTTAATTGCATCTATTACTGCAGGTGATAAACTACAACACAGAAGTATTGCAGTATAGTGTACAATTGATCAAACAAGTGCTAAATCAAGTCCCCTACCGGGTCTAAAAGACAAAAAAAAAAAAGAAATTCACCTCACTAAGGGTGACTACCCACTACAGTTTTTTTTCACTGCGAAATTCGCAGCGTTTTTTTTTCTGCAGGGGTCTATGGGACTTGTTAAAATCGCGATTTCGCTGTAAATTGTGATTTTGCGCAATCACGATTTTAACATTACAAGTCCCATAGACCCCTGCAGAAAAAAAAATGCTGCGAATTTCGCAGTGAAAACAACTGTAGTGGGTAGTCACCCTTAGAAATAAAAAAAAAAAAGTTTCTGTATAGTAAAGTATATGATATATTAAATTGTAACATTGAAAATACAACTTATCCTGTAGAAAAACAAGCCTCAGATAGCTATAACAACAGAAAAATAAATACATTTTTGAAAGGGAGTAGGAAAACACTTCTGAGCCATTTTTCGTTTTCTCATTTGTTAAGGGCTTAAAGACTGGTTCACCGGTCAGGATCCCCATAGATTAAGCATAGCCGGCACTTTTCCTGCAAAGAATCACTACAGACTCCAAGCAATAAGCCTCCTTCACTTGTTTCAAACCAGTCCTTTACTAATAATTATAGTGCACTTCAAGATCAAAAGTCAACAACTTCTCACTGGGGGAAAAAATTACCCAAATCCATAAAAAAAAACAACAAAAAAGATACAATGAAGCTCGAACGTGAAATAAGAGTATTTGAGACTTACTTCGTGATCATGGTTCTGCAGACCAATGCTGATAGAACGACTAGCTCTAGATATCACCGCTGTCATACCATACAAATTAATGATGATATCCGCCACTCGTTTCAGCGCAAGCTGCTCGTCCACAATGGTCTGGAAAAAATAGATACAAATCAGTGTTAACAGAATTCAATTTCCCCACTTTGGAACCAATCACTAAGATGGAACCAATTCTACTTGCACAGTCATATTTTATATAGACAAAGAAAGCATGTCAGGTGCAATCCTGAAAATGTATAACGGCGCATAGAACCTGACGTACCCACTTCCAGTCTGTTGGCCTACATGAAAGAAACCGCATGACACTGAAAACTATCGGCCAAAGTCATGTTAACTGAACCTGCTAAACCTCCCCCCAAAAGAAGATCTGTCATATGGACAGAAGCTCCTCCACCTGAAAAGTAGAACCATAAGGCAGTGTCCACTATCTAAAGCTTTATGAGCAAGAAACAATCGTGAAAACAAGAAGTTCTTACCTTCCCAAACCTGTACAGCAGACTTTCTACTGCGCTGCCAAAATAATACGTATTCTCCTCCAGCTTTTTTGTGCTTTCCTGTTAGTTTTAAAAAGTAAAAATCCAGTTGTTACTAGTAAAACCCAAAGTTTCAGAGGCATGGCTTGAGAGATTCGTGTCCAAGGGACACTTAAATATATGCACTTATTATTCGAAGTGGCGGTGCGTCATCTTAGTATGTACTGCAATTTTTGGACTTTAAGACGCACTTCGAGCATAAAAAAAAAATCTTACTAAAACTACCAGCATCTTATAGTCAGAAGTTAGGGGAGTAGGAAGGGAAGGTGGCCCTCAGGCAATGACATACCCTAAATACTTAGAGGTCTAACACAGAGCTGATGAAACACTTTGCCTCATCATTCTGAAAAAAACTATTCGGGCTTGGTTACGCTCTGGCATAACAGCTAGGACTGCAGCAGGAGATGGGAGCGAGGTCCCTGCTCTCTGGCAGGCAGCTTCTGCCTGGGACACACTTTCGGAGGACAAAGACTATGAGCGTGGTCACAGCCTTGTCTTCAATCTCACTCCTCTTCCTTCAGTGTGACATCAGCAGTACAGGCTGTATAGAGGAGTGACCGGCTGCCATCCCCACCGATACTACCAGAGACAGGACATCACAGGGTGCATAAAACACCCCTCTGTGAGGAAGACTGGATTCACAAGTGTCACACAAGATGCTCCTGTAGTCAGCCTGCTTAATTAGGCCAGGGCTACATGGTGAATCTTGGCCACGACAGCAGTCACATGACCAAAGATCACAGTGTAACTCTGCAACGTCACACTACACTACTAAAACAGTGATCTTTTTTCATGTGACCCCTGTCACGACCAAAAGTTGCCATTTAGCCCTAGCCATAAGGTTTATATTTAGTAAATTTACTTTGCCTTCTAACCCCTAGTAAAATCACCATAATGTACAAGCTGATGGGGAGTGGAGGGGTTAATCAGATGCCACCTCAAGCTGGTTTCGGACATCGCGTTTTTGTTGCACAACTTTGATAGCTGAATCTGCATCAAAATTTCCACAAGTACAAAATCCCAAAGTAAGAGAAAAGGAACGCATGCTCGGTGCAATCATATGTAGTCCAGGTGTAAATGGAGGCGACTCAAATTGATAAAATCTGCAAGGTTTAATTACCGTATATACTCGAGTATTAGCCGACACAATAAGTTTCACCGCAAAAAAGTGGGAAAACTTATTGACTCGAGTATAAGCCTAGCTATACTTGAGAATATACAAGTTGCTTAAATTCTCCCCGCTGTCATCCCCCGCTGTCATCTCTGCTTGGCTCTGTCAGTGTTGTGTAAGTAAGTGCTGTGATTGGATTGAGCGCCAGCCAATCACAGCTGGCGCTCGATCCAATCACAGCGCTTACTTACACAGCACTGACGGCAAGGAATTTGAAAGCCGAGCAGGGAGATGACAGTGGGGACAATTCTAAAGCAGCTTGATTGGCTGTGAATGATCGAGCACCGGCTGTGATTGGCTTGGCGCTCGATCCAATCACAGCTCTTACTTACATAGCGCTGATGGCGGAGGATGAGAGAGCCAAGCAAAGAGGACGGCGGGGGATGACAGTGGAGAGAATTCAAGCAGCCTGCCGCACCGCCACCTGAGACACAAATGCCGGCTGGGAGATGAGTATAGAGGGTTTTTTAAAGCCTTCCCTGACTTGAGTATAAGCCGAGGGGGGCTTTCTCAGCACAAAAAAATGTGCTGAAAAACTGGGCTTATACTCCAGTATATACAGTAGTTCCTTTATTGTCACTTGAAAAATTGGTGGGTCTTATAGTCCGAAAAACTGCTAAATGCAATTTGCTAGAATATGCCATAAAATTATGATCTCTGATCCAGAGAAACAAAAAAGGGACACAATTTTGTAGGCAACTAAAATGAAGAGGGGCTGCAGCATGTAACTTCAACTTTGGGCCCCGGCAGTTAAAGCCGCAGCAATCAAGGAAGGCATGTGCAAGCAGAATGCCATCACTTCTAATAGTGGCAAAACCCCTTCAATATGATGCATCACTCACTTCAAGGCTTGGGTGTACGACTCCACTTGTCCCAGTTAATCCTAAATTGATTTTCCTGTGCATGACGCTTCCCAGTTTTTTGCCCATCAGTTCAAAGGCCGCTGAAAGACTCCCCTTCTTCAACTCCCTGATAAAGAGACCAGATGCATTACCCATCTCACACTACACAGGAGGAATTCAGACAGAATTACAGTGTGACCAATAATACCAACTTATACTCAATATTCCACTTATTTACTGATTGTAAAAATTTGTGAGCAAATTGTTTACAGGGAGAAGGATTACGACTTGGTCATGTACGATCTGTAGCTGGAGAGGACTGTAAGCTGGTCGTACAGATACAGGGCCATGTTGCTAGTGCTTATCTCCTTATACGACATCCTAAATAACCAACATGTACTTATCTCCCTTCACCTTCCTAAAATACAGGATGTTACACTTTCTGCTCTCCGCCAGCCATCTCCCATAAGCACCATTTACACGGGACGATTACCGCTCAAAGTTCATTCAAACGTTCTGAGTAAATGCAAAAAAAAGAAATTCACTTGTCGTGCCTGTCTATATGCTCAGCACGAGCACAAACGACCTTAGCGGTGACACCAGCACTCGTGCAGTCGTTTAGTGCACTTGTCCCATCTAAATTGGACAATGCTCACTGGCTCTCCATTTGCCACCTGGTTTCTGAATGGAGAGTGTTTTATACGCCTGGCAGTAGATGCACAATGTCAGGGAGTAGCAGAGCTGTGTCCTCAGTAATGACAGTGCTACCTTACACCTTGTACTAGAGGAGCATGCAGGCAAACAGAAGCAATGCTTGTTAAAGTGGAAACATAATGGGAAATGTAGTCTTTTACTTGGGTAATCCTACTACAGCAAGCCCTGATAGCATCATAAACAACAGAGATGCAGAACGCTGAGTAAGATAAGAAAAACAACATTAATTCATTTTGGTTATGGCGGTATCAACACCTACTTTTAGTCTGCTTTTTTTTTTTAATAAGTTAGGAAAACTTGGCTAACTTTTTTTGGCAGGTAGCCTCAAGACTTTCCTGGCCCAAGTAAGGCCTCCTGAGCACATGAGGATTTGATCAGCATTTTGCATCACTGTTTAACCCCTTAGTGACTAAGCCAGTTTGCACCGTGTGGTCTCTTTCACATGAGCAACAAAATGCATGTATGTGAAGCCCATGGTTTCCAATGGGTTCTTCTAGATGAGAGATGTTTTGTAGCCTGAAAGAACACATTGAAAACCATGGGCTTGACATACATGCGTTTTGTAGTCCGTGTGAAAGAGCGTCTAATGACCAGGCCAAATTTGGGAAATCTGACATGTGTCACTTTAACATAGAATAACTCTGTAAAGGTTTTACATATCCAAGTGATTCTGACATGGTTTTTTGGCCACACATTGTACTTCATTTAGGTGGTGAAAATAGACCTATAAAATTTGTGTTAATTTATCAAAAGTGCCAAAATTGGGAAACTTTTGAAAACATTTTCGTCTTTCCACATTTTCAACTGCAATATGTCAAATATGTGTAGACATACTGTACAAAATTTTGGTAAGATTTATATTTCCATCTGTTTACTTTATTCTGGGTGCACATTTAAAAAAAAAAAAAAAACATTTAGGAGACATACAAATGTAACATTATTTATTAAAATTGAGGAACATTTTGTTTTCCTACACGAAGCCAACATTGCAAAGGCTCATAGGTGTCAGAATGATAAAGCTTTTATGCGATCCCCGTTATCCACTGGATAACGACGATTGCATGACTTGGGGCCGCACACCATGGCCCTCATGAGAGCTCCAGGCTCTCAGCTACCTTCAGTAGCAGATAGTAGGGAGCTGTCACATGCACAGACCTCAGGGCTTTAGTCTGCAGGGCCGGCGTGTTTTACGGCCCAGTAGACTAAAGGCCAGACACCCAGGATGTCAAAACACATATGGGTGGTCACTAAGGGGTTAAACCAAAACCAGCATTAGATGTGAAACACGGGTGGAAATATTTATACTTTTTTTTTTTTTGTATTCAAGCCTGATTTCTGCTTAAAAGATGAAAAAAATGTGCAAAATGCTGACCGAATCTGCATTGTGTTACATAAGATCTAAGAATCTGCTGATAATATTACAATTCTCGCACTTACTTTATTTTCCCAGTCAGAATCTTTCCTGCATGCTGCATCCCAGTGAGGGCAATGTACATACGTAGGATTTCATTGGTCCCCTGAAACCAAGTAAACATTCATAATTACAGCACACAATAAGACTAGAATAAGTGGTGTATTAACCCTTTGTGCTTCTAACAATGCGAAATATAGTAAGCTAAAAAATAAAACAAAAAACAGGAGAAATGGCCACGTATACAACCCACTGAAACCCAGGATTGTAGGCTGAACTACTTTACCCCAAAACCACAACATATACACTTACTGTATGCGCTTGGTGATAGCATTATACACTGTATAATACAATTAGAAACGCATAGTCTGGGCATTACATCAATGTAGTTCTGTGTCCAAAGCCAACTGTCCAGTATAAATAGATTTAGGTTAGCGAAGGCCTGAAAAAAAACAAAACAGAACACTCACCTCAAAAATAAGAAGAATGCGACTGTCTCGTAAATAGCGTTCGTATGGATAATCCTTCATATACCCCAATCCGCCCAGGATTTGTAGTGCCTCGCTGACACATTGCCATGCCCCTTCAGAACTAAACACCTAATGTAAGAAAGAATGAACGTTACCATTCATTATGCCAGGGACCCCCAAATGGAGGGTTCAATGAAATGCTAATGAATTGTGTGTAAATTATGCCACAGTAAGTTTAAGGTCAGTACAGAGATCTGGTTACAAGAAGAACACAGGAAATTATAGGGACTAATAACACTTCTTACAAAAATCAGGAATTTTGTTACGGAGACATGATTATTTAAATAATTTTGTACGTGGAACATGAAAATTTATTTTAAAATGTGAGATTGTTTTTGGTGTTTAAGCGTTTTTTATTTTCTGCCATCAAAAGCAAAACCAAACAAACCTGAAAATTGTGTTATTTTTGGGATTTAAACTACTTCTCTCCTCTTTATCTAGCGGGACTACACAATTCTGGTATCTCTTTGAATGGCACAGTCGTAACAGATTAAATCATTACAAGAAGAAGGACTAGTGTTGTCGATCATCACTTACACCAGGCCAGAAGAATGTAGGGTTACAGCTGCTCTTCCCATCCTTCCACCCTTACGTACTAAACTTGGAGTTCCGAAACAGTTTATAAATGCTCTAGATAGGAAAGGTGACCCATTGACGTATTCGTGTTCGCTATTTCAGAGGATCGCCATAGAGAGAATCAAGTAGGGAATATGTATTGATCCGCAGATCAGACAACTTCAAAAGGATGAGGAACTTTAGAGTCAGATGAAGGACAGTGAAAGAAAAGCACGGAGGGCTTTGAAAATAGTGTCAACTAGTTTGTTAGGAAATGTCAGTAGGAATAGGAAAATCGGCTCCAGAAAGTCCATAAAACTGCATATCCTCTATTCCCATTAAGAGGTCCTCCCCATTAATGGCGCTGCACTACATGACGAACACAGGGAGCATTTTCATCAGGATATCACAGTCACTGAGAAGCGTTACACAGGTATATGATGTCCGGCAGTGTTGGCAGGTTATTACTGGAGGATCAGAAGAGACAATCAAGAAACTGAACACAAGAGGCAAACAAAAAGTCATCATATTTAAAGCATGTACGTGTATTCTCTTTCTAATAAAAGAAAATCTTGTTAAAAGGGGTTTTGTCATTTGAACAAAATCCTGTTCCCTGCCTAAAATAAAGACAGGAATTAGGTTTACCTGTTAATTCCTTTTCTGAAGTCATCCTGACAGCATACACATGGAGGATGTCCACTGGACCCCTGTTGGGACAGGAAGCGGAAAAACATACAAAAGGCACCTCCCGCCACCGGCTCACCAGTGTGTACCAAATAACTACAGTGACCCGGCTTTGCTTAATCACTCATTTTTAATACCGAAACCATAGTACAATACGTTACTTCACGTAGAGAAGGATAACTGAAGGGGAGGGAAAAGCCCCTATGCTGTCAGGATGACTTCAGAAAAGGAATTAACAGGTAAACCTAATTCCTGTCTTCCCCTCGTCATCCTGACAGCATACACATGGAGGAATACCAACAACCAAGGGCTTTAGGGAGGGACCACTGCTTGCAGAACTTTCCGCCCAAAGGCCGTGTCCCGGCTGGCCCCCACGTCCAGACGATAGTGTTTTACAAAGGTATGGGTGCTTGACCATGTGGCGGCTCTGCAAATCTGGTCGGTTGTCGCCTGGGCTCTCTCCGCCCAGGAACAGGCGACCGCCCTAGTAGAATGGGCTCTAACTTCGCCCGGGAGTGGGATCCCTTGGGATCTGTATGCCTCTTCTACGGCCCTCCTGACCCACCGCGCTAGGGAGTCCTTAGTAGCGGCCCCTCCTCTGCGTGGACCCTGAAATTGAATGAAGAGGTTATTAGATTTCCTAAAGGTATGTGAGACCTCTAAGTACTTCAGAACTGCTCGTCTCACGTCTAGGTTATGGAACCTCTGTTCCGTAGTGTTCCGGGGTTCCTGGCAGAAGGAGGGAAGTACTATTCTTTGCTCTCTGTGAAAGTCCGTGAGGACTTTCGGTTGAAAGAAGGGGTCGGGCCTAAACTCTATCTTGTCCGGGAAGATGGTCATATATGGGGTTTTTATAGAGAGGGCTTGGATTTCCCCGATCCGCCTGGCGGATGTAATGGCCACTAGGAAGGCAACCTTATAGGAGAGGGTCTTAACAGAGTTCTTCCAGGGGCTCGAAGGGGTGTGCGCAAAGGGCCTGTAAAACAAGATTCAGGTCCCATGGGGGCATGGTTCTTCTTATAAAGGGGTGAAGTCTGACTGCTCCTTTAAGGTATTTTTTGACTAGCCTATGGTCGCCTAACGGGAAGTCAAAGAAGGCTCCTAGGGCGGCCACCTGGACCTTAAGGGTACCAGGTTTTAGGCCCATGTCCAGTCCATCCTGAAGGAACTCTAGAATCTTATTAATGTCTGGTTGTTGGAGGTCGTGAATACTGTGCCCCAACCACCTAGAGAAGGTGTCCCACACCCTGGTGTATATGTTCCTGGTGGACTCTTTGAGACTCTCACATAAGGTGGTGGTCACCCTCCCTGATAGGCCCTGGTTCAGGTATTTTACCCGCACAGCTTCCAGGCCGCTAGTCTGAACTGTCGGGCTTTTGGGCAAATCAGGGGACCCTGTTGTAGGAGGTCGTCTCTCCACGGCAGATGTAGGGGCTCCTGTGTTGATAGAGCGGCCAGGAGCGGGAACCAAGGTCTCTTGGGCCAGAACGGGGCCACCAGGATAACGGAGCCCGGGGACCCCTGGATCTTCTTTAGAACCCGAGGGATCAGGGGGATAGGTGGAAAGGCGTATGTCAGGTCCCATTCCCATGCTTGGGATAGTGCGTCTATTCCCAGGGAGCCCCCGTCTGCCCCCCTGGAAAAGAACCGGGGACACTTGTTGTTCTCCCGAGAGGCAAACAAGTCCACCTTTGGAGTCCCCCATCTTTCTGTAATCAATTGGAATGCCTCTGGATGTAGTGCCCACTCCCCAGGGTCCATCCTCCTGCGGCTGAGGTAGTCTGCCATGGCATTCTCTGGGCCCCTTACGTGGAACGCTGAAACGGAAGGCATCCGCTGCTCTATCCACCCAAGCACTTTCGCCGCCAGGTCTTGTAGTCGGGGGTTCCGCGTGGATCCCTGGTGGCGAATGAGGGACACAGTTGTTATGTTATCCGAAAATCTTAATGGGTCTACCCCCGATCTCTGTCTCGAGGTCACGGATGGCCCTCCAGACCGCGCAAAGCTCCTTGTAATTGGAGGATTGAGTGGCCTCTTTTTGGTTCCAGCCCCCCTGGACATAGTGACAGCCTAAGTGGGCCCCCCAGCCAGTTGCGCTCGCGTCAGTGAAGATGGATACTGGGGATGCCGGGTCCCAACTTGTGGACCTGGCGAGGTTGGAGATAAACGTCCACCACCCCAAGGAGGACCTTACTTTATGAGTGAGGGTGACTTCCTGATCCAGGGAAGCTGGTGATTTGTCCCAGTTGCTCAGGATAAAGTCCTGGAGAGTTCTACCATGTAACTGGGCCCACGGGACTACTCCAATACAGGCTGTCATGAGACCGAGGACCCTCATGCCTCTCCTAAGGGAGACTTGGGAGGCTAACGAAAGTGCTCGGCTTTCGTCTTGGATCGTTTTTTGCTTTTCTAGCGGGAGGGAAGAGCACTGGTGGTGTGAGTTCAGGATAACCCCCAGGAACTTTTTCCTTTGTTCGGGCTGAAGACTGGATTTGTCGAAGTTAATGATCCAACCTAGCGACTCGAACAGGTGGAGGGTGAGGTTGACCCGGTGCTGGAGTTCCGAGGGTGATCCTGCTATAAGCAGGAAATCGTCGAGGTATGGGACAATTAGTACTTTGTCCGTCCTTAGTGCTGCTACCATCTCCAATACTAGTTTGGAGAACACCCGAGGTGCGGAGGCAATCCCGAACGGCAGGCATGTGAATTGGTAATGCGAGACTGACCCTTCTATCACCAGGGCGAATCGAAGAAACTGTTGGGAGTCTGAGTGTATGGGAATATGATAATAGGCGTCTTTTAAGTCCACCGTGGCCATGACGCTATCTGGTGTGATTAGGGGGATCGCTGATCTTACTGATTCCATTTGAAATCTTCGGTATGTTATAGATTTATTCAGGTATTTCAGGTTGATTATAACTCTGTAGGCCCCGTTAGGCTTCTTAATAAGAAACAAGGGGGAGTAGCACCCTCTGAGCCGTTCTTCTGCGGGAACCGGGATAATGGCCCCCAGGGATAGTAGGTCCCGTACCCCCGACTGGAGGGCCCGGGCCGACGCGGGTGACTGGCAGGGGGTAACCACGAACCTCCGGGGAGGGGGAGCGGAAACTCAATTCTATAGCCCTCTGAGACCAGGCGTAGGGCCCAGGGATTGGAGGTTATTTCGCTCCATCTATTGGCGAACCCCCTAAGTCTGCCCCCCACCTGCCGGATCCCGATGGGCGGATTCTCACCCTTTCCGCCTTTGGGGTAAGACCAGCGTCCGGTTTTCCCCTTCCCCCTGTATGTTCTCGGGGGAACAAAGGGGGGAGGGTAGGAGGAGGAAGGCCGCTTGACGGGTCTCTCTGCTGGTAGCCCCTGACTTTTGTCTGAAGCCTTCTCCAGGAGTGTATCCAGGGAAGGTCCGAAGATGCGATGTCCTTGAAAGGGCAAGGAGCAAAGCCTGTTCTTTGAGGCATTGTCCCCTGTCCAGGCTTTTACCCAGACGGCCCTCCTGGCTGTGTTCGAAAGTGCCGCCGAACGGGCCCCGAACCTTACTGACTCCATCGAGGCGTCCGCCAGGAAGCCGGTGGCCTGTTGGAGGAGGGGAAGGCAGTTGGAGATATCTTCCCTCGAACCCCTTTGCGAGACCAGGGCCTGGAGTTGGTCTAACCAGACCGTCATGGATCTCGCTACCGACGTGGCCGTAATGTTGGTTTTCATGGTGAGGGCCGCTGACTCCCAGGCCCTCTTCATTGCCGAATCCACTCGTGAATCCAGTGGGTCCCGCAATTGGGAGATGTCCTCAAAGGGGAGGGCAGCCTTCTTTGAGACCCTGGCGACCGCCAAATCCACTTTCGGGACGGTGTCCAGGAACTCAATGTCTTCCGGGGTGAAGACCATACGATCTTTAAACGCCTTAGACAGAAAAAACTTGTGTTCTGCCTGTTTCCACTCGGTCAAGATAAGCTGTTTTAGGATATCATTGACCGGGAATGATGGTTTGGGCTGCGGTATGAGTCCCCGGAACAGGGTATCCTGGAGGGATGGCTGCTGCGACGTCTGTTCCTCCACCTGCATGGTGTGACGGACCGCTGTTAGTAGCTGCCCCAGATCCGCCGATGCGAAGAAGTACTTCCTCGTGTCTTCCATGGGCGGTATGGATTCTGAGGGGGAATCTTCTAAGAACCCTTCCTCAGAGTCTGATTCTTCTATCCGTGACCGTCTTACCCTTTTCGTGGGGGGCGGAACGGAAAGAGACGAGAGAGAGGCCTCGATCTCCTCGCGGATCATAGCTCGGATGTCCGATATGCCCGAGGGGCCTTCCTCACGGACCACTTTCTCTGTGCAGTCTGCGCATAAGGGTTTGGTGTGTCCCTCGTCCAGTCGCCGCAGGCAGACTGGGCACTTGCGCACGCGCTTCTTGGCCTCTCTGCCCTTTTGTGCTTCTCTGTCCTAAGAGACGGAGACAGCAGAAAAAGGGGGGGGGGGGGGTTTCCAGCACCTGATCCCTTCCTTACCCCTGGTGTGAGCCCCCGGAGGTTTACTCACCAGCAGGCTGCTCTCCGTGTCTTCTCTGGCCGACATCTTTACTTAGGTGCAGACCGAAGACATGTGGGGAATATCCTGCTTTTCTCCTTTTTTTTCTTTTTTTTTTTTGGATTTTCAAATTTGGCGCCTTTTCCCTCGAGGCCCCACCCCCCCGTGACGCGGCCGTGCTGACGTCATGCCGCCGCGCCGGACCCAGGGGATACACTCTGCGTCGGGCTCTGAGGAGGGCGCATAGATGTCCGGGGATGTCGGATCGAGCGCGACAGTCGGCCCGCGCCGCGCGCTCTCCCCACCCCCCTCGCTGGCATACCTGCTCAGCCGCTCTGCCGACAGAGGATCTCTGGAAGCCAGGGTAACGGAGCCCGGGTCCTGATGTCCGGAGGGCGGCTTCCAAGCCCTGCAGGTACCGGGCTGTATCTTCCCAGTGCGACAACCCCACTGGGCAGCGCGCTGGGGAAGGGTTCCCCGCAGGGAACGTGGTGCTGGTCTTTGAGATCCTGCGGGTGAGGGTCCCCACGTAGGGTCTCACTCGCGCAAGCTCTGCCAGCCCGACCAGAGAGTCGTCCCCCCACGGGCGGACAGGCTGCATAGGAATCTTCTTTCTTCTTTTTTTCCCTGCCTCCAGCATACACCTGGAGGCTTCCGCTTGGACTGTCCTGTAGGGACAGGAAGACACTGGTGAGCCGGTGGCGGGAGGTGCCTTTTGTATGTTTTTCCGCTTCCTGTCCCAACAGGGGTCCAGTGGACATCCTCCATGTGTATGCTGTCAGGATGACGAGGGGAAATGAGGATATATTCATCTCTCCCAGAGTCCCAGGACGCAGCAGATAGCTGCCGCCAGTTATCAGCGGTGACCTCTGGGTAAGCAGATGGGTGGAAGCAGATGACTGCTGCAGCCAGAAGCCGCAACATCATGCCCACAATCTCTTGGCATCATGGCGCCCAGGATGTGAGCAATCATGGCAGGAGCGCTGATGGTAACGCTGTGCCCTCTGATTGGCCACCAGTCACTTGTCAATACCAGTGGTGGCTCTCAGCTGCATCCCGGGACTCCAAGTGAGGAGAGTATACCATTGATTTTTTATTTTAGGCAGGGCTCAGCTGATGGACGGGATTTTCTTCTAAAGACAAAATTCCCTTAAAAACTCAGCGTTCTTTCCTTTTTCCTTCTGTTACTTCCAAACAAGAACCAAAAACTCACATTTTCACTGTCACTAGGACCAGCATCCCAAAATTAGTTAATCATGTTTCCGTTACAAAACCTTTGTTAAACAGTGTAACAGATTAATATATGTGGAATACAGCAGCTCCCCCTAGTGGTGACTGAAGCACCCATGAATTCTATCATAGCTCTGTCTAAGTAGGGGATATGTAGCTCTGTATTACAAACTCACAGCGCTAACCTCTTTATAGATTTAATATGAAAGGACTCCGCTCAGACTGACCTTTCTCTGATAAGTCACATCATCCACATAATCAGCAGAATACTGACAAGAGTTTAGAAACTGGGGCAGAACCTGTCTGTGTACTGGGGTGGAAAAACTGCTCCCAAAGCATACATTGACATTTATCTTTTAATGCGTTGGTCTAATAACAACCCTTTTGTGTTTTAAGACACATCATTCCGCTGGGTCATGAAAACATAACAGGTGGTTGGAAAGAGATCTCCCAGAACCCCCCTAGGGAATGAGACCCCAACTCGCCAACGATATGGTAAATAAAAAAGGATCTGTGCTCATAAGAAAGTGCTGTGCAGAATGAAGTACCAGTACTTACTGGAAAGAGGGGAATCTAATACAGGTGGTCCCCGACTTGCGAACAGGTTCCGTTCCGGGAGCCCGTGCGCAAGTCCGTTTTGTTCGCAAGTCGAACAAATGGTATGGAGCGGGTGGATCCCGCTCCATACAACGTCGGGTGTCGGCTGTTCTTACAGCGGGCACCCGGCGGCAGCAGTTCCGACGAGCCGCGCCGCTTGTCAGAACTGTTAACACTTTAAATAACGCTCTGACAGCGGTATTTAGAGTGTTAACAGTTCCGCCGAGCGGCGCGGCTCGTCGGAACTGCTGCCGCCGGGTGCCCGCTGCACCCGACGTTCAGGGGGTCCGTACAGCGTCCCACGATGAGATCGCGGGACGCTGTGCGGTTGCTAGGCAGCCGGGGACCTCCTGAAAGGCCCCAGGGCTGTCTATGCAGAGTGCCCATCAAGCGCACGGCTTGATAGGCGCTCTGCATAGACAGCCCTAGGGCCTTTCAGAAGGCCCCTGGCTGCCTAGCAACCGCGATCTGACCGGACAGGCTTCTATCAGGCTTGATAGAAGCTTGTCCGGTCCCTGCACAGCATGATGTAATGCCATAGCATTACATCATACTGTGCAGAAGAGATAGTTCGTATCTAGCGAAATTCGTAAGTCGAATGTTCGCAAGTCGGGGACTATCTGTATATATGTTGTGATGCTGCCGCTGGCCCCATTAAAAACAATGGGCAATGCCATTCACACCCAAAGATAGGATGTGCTGCAGGAAAACATCAGTCATGTGCATGACCCCATTCAAAAGAATGAATGGGGCTCATACTCGTGTCTCGCAATGCACAAATCTCGTGCGATTTTCTCAGACATGGCAATACAAAGAAATAAAGCTTTATTTATGTATGAAACAAAACATGTGGGATAAACGAGTAAGGTTATACAAAATAATGACAAAAGACGTGCATGCACCCGCTTGGTGTGAGGTCGCATGCATCACTGACATTCGCCCCTCCTACTTCATCATGTCAATGAGGAGGCCAGAATCCTTTATAAACCCTGGACTTAACACCTTTCTCAAGCACAAATAACCTGAAACGCGTGGCACTGCATTGGATGTCTATCTACTTTTCACCCATTACTTCATTCCGCACAGCACTTTTTTATTTTTAATCTACCATATCATTTTCCCCTTTCTGTTGTATTTTGCATGATGCTCTCCTGCTCTCTGGATGCATAAGAAGTGTTGTTTAATCCCCAGCCTTCCAGTACTATAGGTGTGGTAGCTACCCCCCCCCCCCCCCCCTTAGTTAGCTGGCCACACCAGGCGAGCCCTTCATATTCTTACGATCTATACCCATTTCCAGATTTGTTTTGTTTCTGCCGACTTGCAAACGTCAGATGGAATGTTGGCTAGCATGTAGGGCCACTCTCCAGTGCTATGAGTGGGACCGTCAGGGCTCTAATCCCTATGGAGATTGGCTATACATGTGGAGTCAGCTCTCCAGCCAAGTAAAAGATTCGGGCCCTCGCTCTCTGCACATGCAGAAACATAAAAACCATTTACGTTTTTATCCTTGTGGCGAGAAGAATTTCTATAACCGCAAATATCAAGGTGCGCTGAAATTGCTGTGACTGCTATTCTATTGTCTGTAGGGCTCTTTTACAACACACGGAGCTCAACCACAAGAAGACATTTCATGTTATGGAATGAGATGTCCCGCGATTTCTCTCCCTCCTAATGCAAATCTATTTATCATCTTCAACGTTTTTTGTCACTTTTTTTGGAAGCAGTAATTTATGAGTCGAGATAGGAATTTACATATTTGAAATCTACCTTAACCATGGCTGCTTCAACTGAGCAATCTGGAAACCCTGGTCTGTCCATCATTCCGGCTGTGAGGTACGCCATGCTTTCCATCACATAGGCCTTCTCAGCCATGATAGCAAATTTCTCCTAGACGATACAAATGGAATATAAATACTGGCAAAAATCGGACGTTCCACAACATTGTGTCACTTACTAATAAACATGGTGGAAGGAGTCTTCACTGACCTCTGGCATGTACGATGGATTAAAAAAAAAAAAAAAAAAAAAAAAAAAAAAGGCTACACACCCTGTTAAAATGCTATATTTTTGTCATGTTAAAAAATACGACAACGATGAATAATTTCAGATCTATTTCCATCTTCAGTGTTATCTGTTCAATTCTATTGAAAAACAAACTGAAGTCTTTTAGGGTGGAGAAACGAAAACAAAAACAACTAGAAAAATGTGGTTGCATTAGTGTGAACACCCTCTTATATTGGGGGATGTGGCTGTGTTCACAATTAGCCAAATCACATTTACACTCATGTTAAATAGTAGTCAGTACTCCGCTGACATTATTTATAGTGATTCTGAATTACCCCATATGAAGTTCACCTCTTCTAGGAGGATTTTCCTAACATTTTCTTACTTGGTCCGTTATAACACTTCAAAAGGATCTGATTGTTTGTAAGGGGTCAGGAGAAGAGGACCAAAGAATGTCTGACATCCCTCAAAAATTGTCTGATTGCGTAGTGCATGTGACAACCATCTCCCGTATTCTTCATATGTCTGGGCTGTGGGGGCAAGATGGAAGCCTTTTCTAACAGAGAAAAACATCCAAGCCCAGCTATGTTCTACCAAAACCTCCATCAAGTCTGTTAAAACTATGTGGGAGAACCTGTTTTGGTCTGGTGACATCAAGGGGGAACATTTTAGTCATACTGTAATTCATAAAAAGGTATATCTGGAACAAAGCCAATACTGAACCACCAGAAGACCACTGTACCCGCAGTGAAGATGGTGGGGGCAGCATTAGGCTTTGGGGCTGTTTTTCTGTAGCTGGAACTGGGGCTTCAGTCAAGGTGAAGGATATTATGAACAGATCCAAATATCAGACCATTTAGAACAAAACCTTCAGGCCTCTGCTAAAAAGAGGAATTTCACCTTTTGCCATGACAATAACCCAAAACACCTCTCCATATCAACACAAGAATGGCTTTGCCAGTAGATGATCAAAGTTTTGGAATGGTCCAGCCAGAGCCAAGGCCTGAATCCCATTGAAGAGTTGATCTGTGAGTTGACCTGAAGAGGGTGCTGCACACGAGATGCAGTGGGCAAAGACTGCCATGCCAAGATGTGCCATGCATCCAAAGGGTACATCAACAAAGCATTAGTTTAAGGTGTGGGTATATAAAATTTTCCCTACCCTACACAAAGATTTTAGTTTGTCTTCCAGTGACATTGTACAGATAACGGGTCACATTGAAGGTGGAAATATATCTGAAGGGATTCATCTTTGTCTTATTTTTTTAACATAACAAGAAAGCCTGGCACTTTAGCAGGGGTGTAGCCTTTATACCGACTGTAGTACATATCAGCAGTCATTCATACACAAAATATTTGGATAGTAATCTTTGAATGGTCCAGGTGAAAGCTAAGTTACCACTGCATCCGACATCTAGGGTACGTTCACATATTGGGGGACTTCCTGCACGATTTTCCGCAGCACGTGGGGCTAAATTTTGACAGGTTTTGGTACAGATCCACAGCAAAATTCACCCCTTTAATTGAAGAAGTGAAACATGCTGTGAATCTGCATCAACATCCCTCCTAGTGCAGATGGCCATCCAGTAAATGTTACAGACAGACCGAGGACCTCACTGACCTGTATTAGTTCAAAGTCACTGAGCTTCTTGTTAAACTGTTTCCTTGTACAGGCATATTCTGCTGTCATTTCTGAATTACATGAGGAAAAAGAGGGGTGAAAGTTTTTTTGCTTATTTTTTTTTTAATAGTAAAACAGACAAAATGGTAACTTTTTGATGAAATGATGCAAAGTGCAACACGTATATAAAACAATAGGTATCACAAGCAAACACAGACTAAACATGGCAGCATGCAAGTCTCACTGACTCAATTAAACATCTTGCAATGATGGAAAATGATCACTATTCACTATTCAACAGCTGAGGAAGTCTGAGACTGTCTCCCTGGAGTGGTGGCAATGATGTGCTGGTCCATCAGAGGACAGTGGATGGGGAGACTTTCTAAGAACACTTTATGTAAAGACTGTGGCGGCTATTTTGTGAAGATGCAAAAAAAAAGTTGGCATGCAGAAATGGCAGGATCATGTATGAGGAGGGCACCAGATATGTTGATTTCGCCTTTTCCATTTAGTGTCAATTTTCCTGTTTGACTGGAGTCTTGCTTAAAGTTTTGTACAACATAACATATTTGCTCTCGCATGTCTCCTCTAAAGGTTCCTATAGTCTACATTAAAAATAAGAAAATGATGCGTTTAGATCCCAATTTTGTACAAAGAAATTAAAGGGGTTGTCTCGCAGCAGCAAGTGGGGGTATACACTTCTGTATGGCCATAATAATGCACTTTGTAATGTACATCGTGCATTAAATATGAGCCATACAGAAGTTATTCACCTACCTGCTCCGTTGCTGGCGTCCCCGTCGCCATGGCTCCATCTAATTTCGGTGTCTTCTTGCTTTTTTAGACGCGCTTGCGGAGATGGGTCTTCTCCCTTCGGCTAGGCTCGGAAGCAGCGGCGATTTGGCTGGATTCGGCGCGGGGGCGGAGCTACGCGATGACGCGTACAAGGGGGCGGAGCCAAATCGCCGCTGCTACCGAGGCGAGCCGAAGGGAGAAGACCCATCTGCGCAAGCGCGTCTAAAAAAGCAAGAAGACACCGAAATTAGACGGAGCCATGGCGACGGGGATGCTAGCAACGGAGCAGGTAAGTGAATAACTTCTGTATGGCTCATATTTAATGCACGATGTACATTACAAAGTGCATTAATATGGCCATACAGAAGTGTATAACCCCACCTGCTTTCGCGAGACAACCCCTTTAAGTTACAAAGGAATAGCTTGTGCTGCGCTATAGCAAGACATTCTGATGGCATCCCCCTTATTCCTCGTCAGGTCTAGGATCCTTAGAGACATAGAAGCCCATTTACTGAGATCTGCATTTAATACAATTGCTGAACCTCCATTTCCGCTTAGTTTTTTTTTTAAAAGGGAGAAAAAGTGCAAAAAGCAGCAAGATTATTGCAAGTAAAAGTTGCAAAAAAAGGCAGTTTTCTAAACCACAATTCTGATGCAGGGCCCTTCATACGTTCTCCTCATAGTGTGGATCCAAACGACTGTCTACACCAGTGTTTCCTGAACTCCAGTCCTCATGAACCCCCCCACAGGTCATGTTTTAGGAGTTCTATATTGCACAGGTAATGTAATACCTCTCAGTGCCTCAGCCATTGCCACAGGTGTTCCCTCTTGCCTCCTGCACATGGCGGGGTTTGAATTGAAGAATCCATGATAGTCTCCCGCTCGGATTATATGCGGCATTCTGCACCAACTCAAATCAATAGAGCACACAGCAGCTGAGACTTTCCACTTGCAGCTTAAAAAAAAAATAAATAAAAAATCGCAGCATGCTCTATTTTGGCATGGATTCTGCACAGGTGGCTTCCATTAAAGCCAATGGAAGCTGTCCGATGCGTGGCCCTTTCCTCAATTGGCACTGCGGAAAAGTCGCAGATTCCACGTCATTGCTAGGCGATGTCGCGGGAAAAGCAAGAGTTTAAAAAAATCTCTACTGCACACGGCCGATGGTGAGCCATGTGGACCGTCCACAGTACAGAAGAGAGGACAAAAGACAGGTGCACGGGGTCACCGTTCAGGCACAGGGTCAGATTCTGATACGGGATTCTGTATCCAGAATCCCACCTGGTGGCAGTGGAAGGGTAAGTATAGTTCAGTTTATTATTTGAATACAGGTAGCCTTATTGAAGGGGGGGTGGGGGGTTGTCCGAAAAATATATCTTTATGGGTGGATGTTGATCCAGGTGGCAATTTGGATTCACAGGTTTTCACAACACTGAACCAGACAAATTAAATAGGAGATGCCGGAAAACCTCTAACTAGAGCAGCTTCAGGCTTTGGACCTATAATTTCAAACCCTTAAGGCAAGAGGGTATATATTTACATCCTGGAGGTTCAGGGTTTGTAGTGATGAAGGGCTCGGAGGTCGAGCCCGCTCAATACAATGCAGGTGCCGCCCATTTCCTACAGCCATCTACATCCTGCAACACAGCTCCGATCAGCACTGTTGCCATCAATTCTGACAGTGGCATTTCAATACCCCGATCGATATTCAAGGGTCTTGAAAGGCCCTTTGTGATGAGGGGTGCTGTGTGGTTGCCATGGTAGCCAGGGGCCTTTTAACCCCATAATGACGCGGCCCCTTTTTCTTTTTCCATTTTCCTTTTTTCCTCCCCCCTTCAAAAAAATCGTAACTCCTTTATTTATCCATCGACGGCACTGTATGAGGGCTTGTTTTTTGCGGGACGAGTTGTATTTTTCAATGGTGCTATTTAAAGTACCATATAATGTACTGAAAAAGTTTTACAAACTTCTAAGTGGAGTAAAATGAAAAAAAATGACATTCCGCCATCTTTCAGTGCGTCTTGTTTCTACGGCGCACAAACTGCAACAAAAGCGACATGATATCTTTATTCTATGGGTCAGTATGATTGCTACGATACCAAACTTGTATAGGTTTTTTCTTACTATACTCTTTTTTTTTCAAAGACATTTAATTTTTTTCAATTATTTTCTGCGGTCATTTTGTGCGCGCAATCACTTTTTTTATTTTTCTGTCGACATAGTTCAGCAAGGGCTCATTTTTGGCGGGATGTTCTGTAGTTTCTGATAGTACCAATACGGAATACAATCGACTTTTTGATCGCTTTTTATTGCGTTTTTTCTGGGAGACAGGGTAACTAAAAAAGTGCATTTCTGGCGTTCTTTATTTTTTCTTTGGACGACGTTCACCGTGCGGGAAAAATAATGCACTACTTTGATAGATCGGACTTTTACGGATGCGGCGATACCAAATACATATATATTTTAGGATTTAGATTTTTTAATAATAGATATCGCAAAAGGAGGGCGATTTAAACTTTTATAATTTTTTTTTTTACAATTAAAAAAACTTTATTTATTTTTAACTTTATTTTAAAGTCCCCCTGGGGGACTACAACCAGCGATGCTTTGATCGCTCCTGCAGTATGACGTAATGCTATAGCATTACGTCATACTGCTATTTGACAGGCAGTCCATCAAGCCACCCCATGGGGATGGCTTGATAGGCAGCCTGCTAAGGCAGCCCTGGGGCCTTTCAGAAGGCCCCCGTCTGCCATGACATCTGCACGGCTTCCCCGATCTCACCGCGGCATTTAAATAGTTAATAGCCGCGATCGCCGAACGGTCGATCGCGGCTATTGCCTGCGGGTGTCAGCTGTAATAAACAGCCGACGCCCACACTGTATGAAGAGAGGTCGCCCTGCAACCTCTCTTCATACATACCCCGCCGCTCCATGACGTACCCTTACGTCATGGAGCGGGAAGGGGTTAAAGCCCCTAGGGCTGTCATGGCAGATTGCCCATCAAGCCATGCCCATGGCTTGATAGATTGCCTGTCAGATCGCAGTATAATGTAATATATGGTATTGCAACATACTGCTGGAGCGATCAAACTTACGCAAGTTCTTGTCCTCTTTGGGACTAAATAAATAAATTTATAACAATTAGTTTAAAAAAGTTTTCTTAATTATTAAAAAAAAGGGTAATAAAAAGTTTAAACCCCCATTTTACCATATTTGTAATTAAAAAAAAAAAACAAAACACAACAACAAAAAAAACATACTGGTATTTGATATTGTTGCGTTCATAAACATCCAATCTATCAAAGTAACACATTATTTACCCGGCACAGTGAAAAACACAACTGCGCTTTTTTGGTCACCCTGTCACCAATAAATAAAAAAAATGTAATAAAAAGTGATTAAAAAGTTATATGTTCTTCAAAATGGTACCAAAAAGAAACTATAGGATGTCCCGCAAAAAACAAGCTCTCACACAACTATGTCGATGGAAAAATAAAAATAAGTTATGGCTGTCAGAAAATAACAGCAAAGAATAAAAACTTTACAAAGAACATATAGCAAAAAATAAATAAATAAATTTAAAAAAAACAAAAAACACACACACCCCTTTATAAATTTGTAATTGTTGCAACCATACTAAGCCACAGAAAAGTTAGGTTGTTTTTTTTTTGCTACAGCGTGTATGCCATAGAAACCAGACCCACTCCCACCACCCAAGATGGTGGAATTTCATCGCTTTTTTCCATTTCACTCCATTTAGAATTTTCAGTACATTAAATAGTACCACTAAAAAATATCACTCGTCCCGCAAAAAAATGTCCTCAGTAGAGATGAGCGAGTATACTCGCTAAGGCACATTACTCGAACGAGTAGTGCCTTAGCTGAGTATCTCCCCGCTCGTCTCTAAAGATTCGGGGGCCGGCGGGGAGATCTCTCTCTCCCCCGCTCCCCGCCGCAAGTCACCTGTCACCCGCGCCGTCCCCCAAATCTTTAGAGACGAGCGGGGAGCTACTCGGCTAAGGCACTACTCGCTTGAGTAATGTGCCTTAGCGAGTATACTCTCTCATCTCTAGTCCTCAGAAATCTACATTGAGGGATAAATAAAATAGCTATGATTTTTTTTTTAAAGTGGGGAGGAAAAACCTGAAAATGGGGGGAAAAAAAAAATAAAATAAAAAAATGGCCGCATACTTAAGTGGTTAATAAGCCATGTCACAGCATACAATATTAATCTTAATTTCAATACCTTTAAATATAGTCTTAAGGACCTATCAATACTTCTTTTGGGTGGGTCGGCTTATAAAAATAAATTAGGGTAATCAAGGTCGGACGCTGACCGAAACGCGTCCCTGGTTTTATTAATAATGCTGTGACACTACTAATAGAGGCAAAGTTTTTCATACCTCCAAAGGTGAACCTCCTTTTTCTGAACCGTTTCATATAAAAATAATCTTTGGAGTTATTAGGAAGACAACACAACAAGCAAAAGGAAGAAAGGTGGCATGGTAAGGAGGGGTCACATTACCTATCAACTTCTTAATTATTCCGGCTGAGGCGCTGCCCATGCTGAAGCGCCCACTATTCAGTATATTCATAGCAACCTGAAAAATATAGAGTTAAAAGAAGAGAAAGTGTGCTGGGATCAAGTTTAGACTTTGTGGTATGAAAAGTAGCTCCAGCAAATAACACAAATCTGCTGAATATTTCGAGACTATATAAAGATTATTAAAGGAAACAAAACACTCACTTTAAAGCCTCCTCCAACTTCACCAATGACGTTCTCAATAGGAATCTTCGTGTTCTCAAAATGAAGCTCACAGGCTGCAAGAGAAATCAAATAAGTGAGAGGAGGAGCACAATACAGTACAGTCCCCAAAGCTGCTACAGGGGCTGCCCCAATGATAAGAGCCATAGCCGGATATCTAGGACTTCACCTAAACAATTGTAATGATTAGTCTTACAGGAATAAGACTAAGGCATAGGAGAAAACCAAAGTGGCTCAATAAGGATATAAAAGGGGCAATAGACAACAAAAAAAGCATTTAAACTACTAAAACATGAAGGCAGTGACGAAGTATTAAAAAGCTATAAGGAAAAAAAAAATGCAAAAAGCAAACTGCTGCAGCAAAAGGTGGAGACACGAACTCATTGCCAGAAAAAGTTAGGTCCCCTGTCCACTGCCGAGGCGGAATATCGCTAGCGATATTCTGCCGTGGGGGACCGCTGACAGGCTCACCTTGGAGACCATCTGATAGATATGCTAACCGCGGAGCATCGTGGCAATCGCAGCGTGCCGCGATTTAAATGCCACAAGCTGAGAATCGCTATGATTCTTCACTTGTGGACGCTGGTGCTGCGCTTTCCATAGCAACGCTATGGAAAGCTTCAGAGAGCGTTATCCCCAGATCATTGCCCATGGGCAGGCAGCCTAAAAGTAACCCTAAACTGTTCAACTATATACAAATTAAAAAGATTAAAACGGAAAGTGTTGGGTCTTTAAAAAGTAACGAGGTAAAAATAGTGGAGGGTGATGAGGAGAAAGCAAATCTGTTAAATATTCACTCAGGAAAATAAAATGTCAGATGAAATGCAAAGTAATAAATGTAAACTCTCCAGTAAATGGCACCAGTCAAACCGAGGAAGGAGTACAGAGCTGCCTTAAAAAAATAAATAAAGACAGATACCAGGTCTCGATGGCATATGCTCCCGGGTTCTAAGGGAATTAAGCAATATGATATAGACAGATCATTGTTCCTAATATTTAGGAACTCTATAGTGACTGGGTCTTTTTCACTGGATTAGCTCATAGCAATTGTAGTTCCAATATTCAAAAAGGGGTAAAAAAGTGAACCTGGAAACTAGGGGCCGGTAAGTCTAACTTCTAACATACATACTATGTTTTGCTGGATTTCAATCCAACAAAAACTGCACTTGTGAACCCAGCCCAAAGGACTTCCATTTATAAAACCTGCAACCACCACTATGGGGAGTATGGGCACTTAATACCTACTGCACCGCTTTCAGCTCAGTAATAAGACAGAATGCAATAAGCTACTAAGCTTACACTTGTGCTGGTTACAAGAAGCCAGAATGTTGTTAGCTCTATGGAGCTCTGTATGAGAAAACAAAGCTCATACTAATTAATCCACACAGAATTTGGGCCCACAAAATGATAAAGAGCAGATATATTTGAAGGTTAGATTCTCATTAATACTCAAATCTTGTCTACAATTGGTTATAAATGTATCTGTAGAAGAGATAATACATTATATTGGGCATTACAGTACCTACATGTTACAATTGGTAACTCTTCCAGGCCTCCATATTGGTGGTCACTGACCAGTACACACTTCAACTCTGCCCTACAATATGATCTATCAAATGGTGTCACCCAGGCATGGCAGCTCAAGGGGCCTGCACATCTACATAACTCAGTGGTCCGGAATGGGGTTTTTGGCAACCAATCTTTAGTCATGACTTATCCTTGAGGTAAAGGCCCATTTACACGGAACGATTCATTCAAGTGAGTGAAAATGAATAATAATCGCTCAGTGTAAACGCAGGCAAGGATCGGATGACAATAAATCATTCGTTTTTCGTTCATAGCTCATTTTATGCCGTTATAAAAATCATCGTTGGCTCGTTCACCAATTGTTCGGTTTAAATACAAATCACTCGGTTGTTCTCATTCACTAAGGCCGCTCTCACACAAGCATTTTTTTCAGCATTTAGCATGGCTTTTGAAACGCTGCACTAAACACTGTAAAACGCCTCCACTGATTTCAATGGGACTTCTCAGACAAGTGTTCGAATGTGGCGTTTCTAATGCCACGATTTTCCAATGTGGTCTGCTCTATTTTAGTGCATTTCAGTGATGTGTAACGCACCTCACCACCCATTACAATGATTGGGTGCATTAAACACCGTTGAATGCGTTTGAAAACACCATTCACAAATGCTGAAAAATGCAGCGTTTTTATAGACACCTGTGAGGGAGTGGCCTTAGGTGTCCATTTAGACCTGCGATTTCTTGTTTGAACAAGCCAACGATGCCATAGTTCGCACGGGCAGCCCATTCTGTTTATACTGGCAGATACATCGTTGGCTCCTTCAAACAAAACATTCAGTTGTTTACTGTATAAGTGAATGAGAAGGACTGAACAACGGTATTTAAACTGAACGATTAATGAATGAGCCAACGATGATTTGTATGTCTGCATAAAATGAATGATGAATGAAAAGAGAACGATTTATCATTTGACATTCAGTCATTCGCTGTGTCTACACTAAACGATCATTTTCACTCGTTGTGTAAAAGGACCTTATAGCAGTGAAAGTATACCACTAAACGATTTCTTGTTTGAACGAGCCAACAATGTATCTGCTGTATAAACAGGCTGCCTGAGCGAACTATGAACAAGTGAACGATGTCAAACGAGAAATTGGCAGGCCTATACGGACTAGTGCCAACACCTAACCTCCTAGGAGAACATACACAACTACGTGTAACAGGATGGGAAACAATGCAATCATTTACACCCAATTAATTTTACTAAACGGTTAGATGTGATGCTGATAAACAAGGGATGGTCTTACTGTTTGATCCTCGGATTCCTAACTTATCCTCAGGCTTTCCATGAGTGACACCTCCGAACGCACGTTCCACAATGAAGGCCGTTATTTTATCCTTTGTAGCTCCATCTTTGTCTGTAACTTCAGTCCTTGCAAATACCGTAAAAATATCAGCCAGACCTCCATTAGAGATCCAGATCTGGAAAGTGGATGCAATGCTTTAGCATCCCACATACATTCATATGAACACATTTATTACAGAAGTTAATAACTGAAGTATCGATCATTCTTGAATATTTAGAGTTACTACAGAAACAAATGGAAGAATATTACTGCACAACCAGACTACACAAGACTTGTTTGTAGTCTGTTACCATGGAGACAATCCAACTAGCAGCACTGTTCCCTCTGAAGCTACTGCCACTAAGGGAAAGTGTCCTCCCTGAGCTCTTCCCAAAAGGGTTTTGCCACCAGAGTGTAACACTAATGATTAGTGTGACAACTGGAACCAAAATATGCAGTATTAACCCTTTCACTGCCCTCCACCATGGATCTTAAACATTCAACTGACTGCTCTAGACCACCAGAGATCCTTACATTAACCCCTACACTGCCCTTGATCACCAGGGATGCCGACACTACACTAACACTTGTACGGTTCTAGACTACCACTGATACAGACAATAACCTTCATTGTGGTAGATGTGAATGTTGTTCAATACCATTTGCCTGGATCTATACGGCACTGTATCTTTAGCCGTTTTATGGCCAATTATGAGTGCTCTATATGTTAATATGATTCTATATTGCACAGCCCTACTCACTAGCTACAAAGATTTTGAGGGAACATTGCCCTGGAGCTGTTGACACAAAGGCATTTTTAACGAAGGCCATTTGTAAACTTGCTTTAATTTTATTTCAAATGCATCTAAAAACTTGAGGATTCTTTATTAAAGATGCTCTAAAAAACATATATGGGCTGACTTACATACAAACCTTAAAAGACAAAGGATAAACAGATACCCTTCCTTGACAGTAGCCTCCACTTTTTAATAGGTATATGAAGGAGACTTGATCATAACGAAGTGCTATTGAGAACAGTACTAGGACTTATGAATTCATTCACCCTGCAGTAACGATATTTAAATGCAGGGGTGAATTCATATAGATTTCCTAGTAGAATTGACCCTGGTGGTAATTTGGCAGTAGTGCTGACCAATCGCCCTTTCAGAGTGCAACAGGTGGCTCGTTGCAGATCTATCAGGGTTACTGCTAAGTAATAAGAAATAATGTCCCAGATTGTTTGAGACACGTAAACAAAGGGGATTTCTCCCACAGGTACAGAGGGCTTTTAGATGTCAAAAAGCTCACAATCGAGAAATCTTATATACGAAAAGCTCGACGCGTTTCCCCACAGTTAGAACTGTGGTTCATCAGGAGCGTAGATAAAGCAGTGAGTCATGCCTAAATAATGTAGTTCCAATAGTACGTGACTATTGAGTAAAATGTATGAAGGTAATAAGCCTTCGTAATCAACTACTGCATTAGACTATCTTTCAGCAGGGTTTTCTTTGATAATATGCAAAGACTGCTTTCTGAAATCAGAGTGTTACAGAGGATATAGATGGCAGCGGAATCAAATAGTTTGATGGTCATAAAACCAAAATTACCGCCGTTATCCTCTGATTAATTTTGCAGTCCTAATCCCCAGCTGAATACAAGTAAAGCTACTTCAGGAATAGTCCAGGTGCTAGCAAAGTTTGCCGCCCTCGTCCCTATCTGAACGCAAGCTGAACTGTATCTGAATCCTCTATACATGTCGGATCTATTATGATCAAAAGTGCTGTATTACAGACTCACTGCTTTATCTACGCTCCTGATGAACCACAGTTCTAACTGTGGGGAAACGCGTCGAGCTTTTCGTATATAAGATTTCTCGATTGTGAGCTTTTTGACATCTAAAAGCCCTCTGTACCTGTGGGAGAAATCCCCTTTGTTTACGTGTCTCAAACAATCTGGGACATTATTTCTTGTTATTTAGCAGTAACCCTGATAGATCTGCAACGAGCCACCTGTTGCACTCTGAAAGGGCGATTGGTCAGCACTACTGCCATATTACCACCAGGGTCAATTTTACTAGGAAATTTATATGAATTCACCCCTGCATTTAAACATCGTTACTGCAGGGTGAATGAATTCATAAGTCCTAGTACTGTTCTCAATAGCACTTCGTTATGATCAAGTCTCCTTCATATACCTATTAAAAAGTGGAGGCTACTGTCAAGGAAGGATATCTGTTTATCCTTTGTCTTTTACGTTTTGTATGTAAGTCAGCCCATACATGTTTTTTAGAGCATCTTTAATAAAGAATCCTTAAGTTTTTAGTCTGTAACTGTGAAAGGGCTTTTCTAAATTATAGACTTTTCCATCTCTGAATTATTTCAAATGCATCAGAGCAATGGAAAGAAAAAAGAAAAATGAAAGAAATACTTGTAAAAACTGTGTCCACATTTGCAACCTAGTTACAGAAACACTCCAGGAAAATATGCATTCTTAGTACAAGGTCTGAATAGAAGGAAATGACTTCTGCTTTTGGTGATCAAGCAGAGGGCCTGACGGGTGGCGCAGGAGATCCCGTTTCTACCTGGAGTACACCCTTAAATTGGTATAGCCAAGAATGTAGCCTATAACTTTTTTTTAACATAATGTATTCTTAGCAGGAGGCATGATCAATCCCACACATATATTACCTTCAACATCTGGCCTCGAAAGTAAAGCTTTCAATCACAGATACAAAGCAATAATGTGAATTAGTCCGTAGCAATCGTTCTACATTACCGTACCTTGGAACCGTTCAGGATATAATGTTTTCCATCTTCACTTAACGTGGCTCTAGATTTTATTGAAGCAGCATCACTTCCACTGGATGGGAAAAAAATATTAGTTTGGGGACCAATGTGACAATCCATATCCATGTATAGCTAAACTGCTATTATAGAACAAAGCATGGATCAGCTTAACACCAGCTTTTGTTACATGAGCAATAAGAATTACCAAATTTCTGAACTTAAAAAGGAATGGGTTATCATAAAATGACCTGTTAAATAAATCACATTTTTCTGTTATTATTTTAAATCATTTTTGAGATTTTTTAAAAATTTTTGGTCAATCGATATAACAAAAAACTAAACTCCTGCATTTTTCACACAAACCACAGAGTCTATTGCTATTCTGTCACTTTCTGATCTGTAGAGATAGGTTTGCAGCAGTCATCTCAGTAACATCACAGGCAGGATTACACTGAGAGGTGACACCTATATGTAGATAACACAGGATCTACCAGGCATAACCGGGTAGAAGCTGTGACCATCTACTCCCTCACATCTCTATTAGGGTTCCGTAACCATACATGCCATAGACTAAAACGCCAACTAAGACCTCCAAGACTACACTCAGTCATGATTTAACACATTTCCCCAGCTGCCGTCATATTATATGGCTGTGCAGTCATGTTCCACTTCTATTAGTAACTAATACCACGACCTTGATGTATGTTCGCAGCCTATAGCAATATGTGGAGGGTACTTTTCTTAGACATCTAGTTGCATCATTACAAATTGTGGGGCAAACCACAAGCTTTTTATAAATACGGTATGCTGTACACATCTTGGTAAACTTGTATTAACATGCCAAATTGCCTCTATAACAGTCATCCAGAATGGTGCTGTAAAAGAATCAGCCACAATGTCCCCATAATCACAATCCCCCCCCACACACACACCTAGGTATGTATAACAAAAGTTAAGAAGTTATGTCCTAAATGATAGGGAGACGAATTATCACTATTTGCAGACATAATTTTGCTCATGGTATATTCAGAGAGGAACACACTCAAAGTTTGGGTAATATGTCAAACGTTGGCCATTTCTCAGGGTTCAAACTGAATATGTCCAGGCACTAGCGCTAGAATGATGCAGAAGGAACATAACCTATGGGAATATCCATAGCAAAATATCAAGTAAAATATCCCGGTGGACCATGAACAGAAATGGCTGTATACCTTAAATTATCCCTCCTCTATGTAAAATCACACAAGAGCTACAGAGCTGTTACAACTTACCCTTGTCCTTCCTGAGGAGGACACAGCTACTTAAAATGAGCTTTTCTAAATTAATGCATCTATTGCCCAAGCATGCGGACATTATGAAATTAAACAAAGCTCTTAGTCATTTTCTCTGGAAGGGAAAGCAACCTCTCATGTCTAAACTGATGGCGAACAAACGAGGGAGGATCCAATACTTCCAGGGGATTTAACCTCACTTGTATTTCCAGACACATCAGCGACCGTTCACGGAATCCAACTACTACCCAGATTATAATTTAGGACCAATTTTCTGTGCCCTATAGGACTTGAAAACACTCCATTGAGAGTTCGAACAAAGAATTAAATAAGTCCTGTAGGACATTATAACGGGCTGGAAGGCACTCCAGAGAAAGAATTATATTGTCATTTACGGTCTCCAAACACATTCTGCGAAATTCCTCTGGGTACCCAAAGGGTAAAGGCTGATGCCCACAGCCGGATTTCTGCCGTGTTTTACGCGTTGGAAATCCACAGCGTTGCCCCGCAGCCATTAGGTTCTATTAAGCTTAATAGCTTAATGTTTACACTGCAGAATTCCACCGCGAAATTCTGCAGCGTGAAATAAACCACGGCATGTTCTAAATGCCACAGAAATACGTGCGGCCGGCTTCCATTGTAGTCGCATGAAGCCGGCCATCACACTATACTTCCACTGTAGCACAGTTAAAGTATCGTGTGAATACGCGTCCCTGCCCACCGTGTCCTCTTACACTGCCGGCGCGGCATGTGTTGACCTGTGCATGCGTGCCGGCTCTCCATGCGGGACGCATACGGCGGATCCGGAGTGGTAAGTATCGGAGTTTTGGGTGGGCGTCGTGGCGGACTCCACTGCGATATTCCACAGGTGGAGTCCGTCACGGCCGTGGGCATGAGGCCTAAGGAGAATAAACGGTCAAGAGCAGTGGTTCCCAAACGTTTTCAGCCATGGAGCCCTTTTTGAAGCAACTGTTTCTCGTAGAGCCCAAAGGTGTAATCAGAGGAGGAGTTAGGGGAGTGGCTTACCACAACATATGATTTTTACCTCCGTTGTTATAAAAGAACAGTAGTAACATTGGAGCACTGGATGGGCTATTGATATACATTATATTTAAAATTAACATGCTGTGGAATTAAATCCCGGACCACGTGGCAATATCCACACGGGTTTTGTGCAGATTTTTTTCACAGTGGGTGAATGAGATTTTCAAAATCTCATCTACTTTGCTGCTACAGCTACTGTAAATTCCGCAGCAAATCCACCCCGTGTAATAATAGGAACCCCTATATATATTGGCACCAGTAGTAATAGGGTTGTCGTTCCACACCCCCAACCCCCGTGGCAACCCCAACAGTCATGGGGTCGTCCATCCCCCCCCCCCCCCCCGTGGCAACCCCAACAGTCCTGGGGTCCCCCCCCGTGGCAACCCCAACAGTCCTGGGGTCCCCCCCCCCGTGGCAACCCCAACAGTCCTGGGGTCCCCCCCCCCGTGGCAACCCCAACAGTCGTGGGGTCGTGTCCCCCCCCCCCCCGTGGCAACCCCAACAGTCGTGGGGTCCCCCCCCGTGGCAACCCCAACAGTCGTGGGGTCCCCCCCCCCGTGGCAACCCCAACAGTCGTGGGGTCCCCCCCCCGTGGCAACCCCAACAGTCGTGGTCCCCCCCCCCCCCCGTGGCAACCCCAACAGTCGTGGGGTCGTCCCCCCCCCCCCCCGTGGCAACCCCAACAGTCGTGGGGTCGTCCCCCCCCCCCGTGGCAACCCCAACAGTCGTGGGGTCGTCCCCCCCCCCCCGTGGCAACCCCAACAGTCGTGGGGTCCCCCGCCCGTGGCAACCCCAACAGTCGTGGGGTCCCCCCCTCCCCCGTGGCAACCCCAACAGTCGTGGGGTCCCCCCCTCCCCCGTGGCAACCCCAACAGTCGTGGGGTCCCCCCCTCCCCCGTGGCAACCCCAACAGTCGTGGGGTCCCCCCCCTCCCCCGTGGCAACCCCAACAGTCGTGGGGTCCCCCCCCCCCCCGTGGCAACCCCAACAGTCGTGGGGTCGTCCCCCCCCCCCGTGGCAACCCCAACAGTCGTGGGGTCCCCCCCCCGTGGCAACCCCAACAGTCGTGGGGTCCCCCCCTCCCCCGTGGCAACCCCAACAGTCGTGGGGTCGTGCCCCCCCCCCCGTGGCAACCCCAACAGTCGTGGGGTCGTGCCCCCCCCCCCCCCCGTGGCAACCCCAACAGTCGTGGGGTCGTGCCCCCCCCCCCCCGTGGCAACCCCAACAGTCGTGGGGTCGTGCCCCCCCTCCCCCCGTGGCAACCCCAACAGTCGTGGGGTCGTGCCCCCCCCCCCCCCGTGGCAACCCCAACAGTCGTGGGGTCGTGCCCCCCCCCCCCGTGGCAACCCCAACAGTCGTGGGGTCGTGCCCCCCCCCCCGTGGCAACCCCAACAGTCGTGGGGTCGTGTCCCCCCCCCCGTGGCAACCCCAACAGTCGTTGGGTCGTGCCCCCCCCCCCCCGTGGCAACCCCAACAGTCGTTGGGTCGTGCCCCCCCCCCCCCGTGGCAACCCCAACAGTCGTGGGGTCGTGCCCCCCCCCCCGTGGCAACCCCAACAGTCGTGGGGTCGTGCCCCCCCCCCCGTGGCAACCCCAACAGTCGTGGGGTCGTGCCCCCCCCCCGTGGCAACCCCAACAGTCGTGGGGTCGTGCCCCCCCCCCCCCGTGGCAACCCCAGCAGTCGTGGGGTCGTGCCCCCCCCCCGTGGCAACCCCAACAGTCGTGGGGTCGTCCCCCCCCCCCCCCGTGGCAACCCCAACAGTCGTGGGGTCGTGCCCCCCCTCCCCCCGTGGCAACCCCAACAGTCGTGGGGTCGTGCCCCCCCCTCCCCCCGTGGCAACCCCAACAGTCGTGGGGTCGTGCCCCCCCCCCGTGGCAACCCCAGCAGTCGTGGGGTCGTGTGCCCCCCCCCCCCCGTGGCAACCCCAACAGTCGTGGGGTCGTGCCCCCCCCCCCCCCCCCGTGGCAACCCCAACAGTCGTGGGGTCGTGCCCCCCCCCCCCCGTGGCAACCCCAACAGTCGTGGGGTCGTGCCCCCCCCCCCCCCCCGTGGCAACCCCAACAGTCGTGGGGTCGTGCCCCCCCCCCGTGGCAACCCCAACAGTCGTGGGGTCGTCCCCCCCCCGTGGCAACCCCAACAGTCGTGGGGTCGTCCCCCCCCCGTGGCAACCCCAACAGTCGTGGGGTCGTCCCCCCCCCGGGGCAACCCCAACAGTCGTGGGGTCGTCCCCCCCGGGGCAACCCCAACAGTCGTGGGGTCTTCGTCCCCCCCCGTGGCAACCCCAACAGTCGTGGGGTCGTCCCCCCCCCCCCGTGGCAACCCCAACAGTCGTGGGGTCGTTCCCCCCCCCCCCCGTGGCAACCCCAATAGTCATGGGGTCGTTCCCCCCCCCCCCCGTGGCAACCCCAATAGTGATGGGGTCCCCCCCCCCGTTGCAACCCCAATAGTGATGGGGTCGTCCCCCCCGTTGCAACCCCAATAGTGATGGGGTCGTCCCCCCCGTTGCAACCCCAATAGTGATGGGGGCGCCCCCCCGTTGCAACCCCAATAGTGATGGGGGCGCCCCCCCGTTGCAACCCCAATAGTGATGGGGGCGCCCCCCCGTTGCAACCCCAATAGTGATGGGGTCCCCCCCCCGTTGCAACCCCAATAGTGATGGGGTCCCCCCCCCGTTGCAACCCCAATAGTGATGGGGTCCCCCCCCCGTTGCAACCCCAATAGTGATGGGGTCCCCCCCCCCCCCCGTTGCAACCCCAATAGTGATGGGGTCGTCCCCCCCCCGTTGCAACCCCAATAGTGATGGGGTCGTCCCCCCCCCGTTGCAACCCCAATAGTGATGGGGTCGTCCCCCCCCCCCGTTGCAACCCCAATAGTGATGGGGTCGTCCCCCCCCCCCGTTGCAACCCCAATAGTGATGGGGTCGTCCCCCCCCCCCGTTGCAACCCCAATAGTGATGGGGTCGTCCCCCCCCCCCGTTGCAACCCCAATAGTGATGGGGTCGTCCCCCCCCGTTGCAACCCCAATAGTGATGGGGTCGTCCCCCCCCTGTTGCAACTAGAGATGAGCAAGCACAGTCGAATAAGTCAGTTACTTCTCGAGCGACTGCATTCTTGTCCGAGCGTGCTCGGGTGAGCGGCGGAGAACAGCGGGGGAGAGAGAGATCTCTCTCACTCTCTCCACCGCTGTCCCCAGCCGCCCCCCTGAGCACTCTCGGACAAGAATGCAGTTACGCGAGAAGAGCGAGGCTCGCTCATCTCTAGTTACAAACCCAATAGCGATAGGGTCCCCCCCTCCCGTTGCAACCCCAATAGCGATAGGGTCCGGCATTCAGGACCTGTGGTCGGCATAGCAACGTGAATCACATGACCAGAGCTGGCTCGATCAGATGATCCACATTGCTATGCTGACGCATGTCTTGCATGTTAATTTCCTCTGTACAGACTATCCAGGTACAGCTACAGCGACAAGTAGAGCGGGGACCCAAACACTCCATCAGTGCCCCTGAGAAGCTCTTGTGGAGGCCCAAGGGCTCCGCATAGCACATTTTGGGAAAACCTGGTCTAGAGGAATCGAGTAGGAGGGGGAAAATCAAGACAATTCACCAGCTTCTTCTTTACGAAACAAAGGCTAGGTGGCGAACTATGGGTGAAATTATACAAAAATATGGCCAAAAACCATTCCAAAATTTGTAATATACCCAGATAAAATAAAAGGTAATTTATGGAGCAGTTGCAGGATGGGAAACCGTGATGAACAAACTAGATAATATATTAACAGACTCGGGACCCACATCTATACATCAGTACGCTACAAACAGATTTGTTAACCCCTTACTTTCTATGTCTCCTGACCGTTTCTTTATAGCTTTGGCATGCCAGTTGGGGAACTACTAATGTAGGAGAAAACATAAGGGTTTAGGGAGTCAACACAAAAGGTCAAAAGTGAGGTGTGTAGAGAAGAGACCCCCATTATAGAATTATGAATGGGGCAATCTTCGCCTTCAACCTTCCTGAGAAGCCAGGCAGGTTAGTCCAGTGTTCAAAATGTCAAACCTATAAGACTGATCTTTTTCATGGTCTCTGGAGCTGTGACAAGATTGTACGATTCTGGAGCTGTATTAAGCAAATAGTCAATCTGTTATGGGGTCTCTCCATTCCCTTAAGCCAGTGACTTATCACTCTCTGATGAAAGAAGAGAATTGCACAAATCAAGCAGAAGCAAAGCACTGCCTCGCCTTCCCCATTCCATCATTCTTGTCACTAAAAGGTGTTTATTGCAGCACCGGCTACAGCTACGACACCTGATGAACAGATGGCGGTGAACCGGCTCAAGACGCTAATGTCTCTGGAGCGCCTGAAGACAGAATGGAAGAAAAATGCACAAAAGGTTTCTTTAATAAATGAAGGGTTTTTATTAGTCACTTTTTCACCGATGAGGAAGTTAAAAAAATGGATGACCCCATTCTAACTTAGAGCGATAACTATTGGAAATCATGAAGGGTAGCTTTGGTAGGCTGCAATTACGCCAATGTTCATTGTCAGGGGTGCCCTATGATGTGATATGGATGTCGACGTGTCTATACAAACCTTTGACATTGCTAAAAGAGGAGGTTGAGAAAAAAAAAAAAAATTGCCCATGTATCTTGAATTTTTATATTTTCTGCCAAGGGGTTAACCCCCTAGTTCTATATATTGTTTTTTTTCCCATGCAAAAAAATAAATGTTTAATTTTTTTTTAAAAATCTACGGCTTGCATCTGCCTTCTGGCCACAATGTTCGCTTGTGTTAATAGGACATGCAGCAATTTTTAACATTGCAGTGAGGCAAAACATCGCTCATGTGTAGGACTCCATTCAAAAAGAATAAAGTTTATATTTGTGCTAATTGTATGCGTCGCGCAACGCACAAAACTCGCACAAGTTTCGTGCTTGTGTAAATGAAGCCTAAACAGTGGCCTATTTTCTTGTACACCAACATACAGCAATGTCATAAGATTATATTCAAATATTGTAGCAAGCGGGGTGCACTCGCCTCGGGGTCGCTGACCTCTCTTATATGGAAATGGCGCACCACACATGTAGAAACTCCAGAGACGTGGATTTGTTTATCCCTGGCTCCTGCCAGACTTTATTTTTACAGCACACAGCATACAACGAAAACACAGTTCATATGCACCCCACCTTGGGTGTGAGTCCAGGGTTGTCGTCCCTGTGGGACTCTGGCCTTTTTTAGGCCACCAGCACCTAAGCTCTGCTGCACTGGTCCCCTCTCTCTCTCTCTCTCTCTCTCTCTCTAACTCGATTCTGGCAGGAACTGGCCCTTTTCTAGTTCCTGCTCCACCCCTTTGTGTTAACCCTCCCACCAGAAGTCCTGTCTGCAGCCCTCTACAGGCCCTTCTGTGTACTGCACTACTACAATATATAATCAAAAATGTGTGTAAATAAACAGTTACCCATGAAAGCAATTTTGGCAAAAAGAAAAAGAAAGTGAGAACATATGTTATTCGCAGTAAAGTCATTTACTGAACTGTGTTTCCAGATGGAGAACTTCTAAATGCAGAAACTGGCCCAATATTCAGATTTTCAGGGCACATTTTATAGACAGATTATGTGTTATATGAAAATAAAGCACTTCCATTTTCACGCTGGCAGATAATGGTAACCGACAGACTCCCTCAGACCTTGCATGTAGAAGAAGTCATTATCTGTTCTTCATCTCCCTAAAGCCTGGCTTAGACAACGATTATTGCTCAAAGGATGTCTTTTGAACGACTTTTGAGCGATAATAGTTATGTGCATTTAACCCATTCCCGCTGCAGGGCGTAAGTTTACGTCCTGGGAGCGGGGTACTTCCCGCAACAGGGCGTAAACTTACGTCCTGGAGATAGCGCGGGATCACATATGATCCAGCGCTATCCCGCAGCGGGAGCCGGCTGTCAGTCACAGCCGGCGTCTCGCTGCAACAGCGGGGGGGCATCAGAGATGCGCCCGCCACTGTTAACCCCTTCCCTGCCGCGATCTAAGTAGATCGCGGCAGGGAAAGAGTTCACAAAGGGAGCGTGGCTCCCTCTGTGTCTCCGGCCGGAACTCGCGATGTCATCGCGAGAGCCCGGCCTGTCACCATGGCAACAGGACGCCAGACACTGGCGTCCTGTATTGCCTATGCCTGGGATCGCTGTATGAGCGATAAGGCATGGGAGAGCAGTAGCTCTGCCATGCCTTATGACAGCGATCATCAGGGCAGTGGTTAAAGTCCCTCAGAGGGACACAAACAGTGTAAAAAAAAAAGAAAGATTTAAAAAATGAATTTAAAAAAATGTAAAAAAAAAAAGAGTAAAAAAACCATTTTTTATGCCTTTTCTCAGATTAGCATAAAAAAAGGTAAAAAAAAAAATAAAACCCCACATATTTGGTATTGTCGCGTCCATAACGATGCGTACAATAAGTTGCACATGCTTTTGACTGTGCACGGAAAAAAACGCTAAAAAAAAAAAGCTAAAAAACTGAGGCAAAATGCTCATTTTTAGCATTTTGCCTCACTAAAAACGCTATAAAAGTGATCAAAAAAGCCGTATGTACGCCAAAATGGTACCAATAAAATCTACAGCTCGTCTCGCAAAAAATAAGCCCTCATAGAGCTCTGTACATCAAAAACTAAAAAAGTTACGTGACTTTGAATGCAGCAATTTAGAATAGAAAAAAAATTTCCAAAAAAAAGGGTTTTTATTGCAGAAAAGTGGGAAAACCTAAAAAAAATGTTAGAATTTTGGTATCGTTGTAACCGTACCGGTCTGCAGAAAAAATGGAAAGTCTCATTTATGCTGCATGATTAACGGTGTAAAAAAAAAAATAAAAAAATCTATGGCAGAATTGATGCGTTTTCTCTCTCTGCTATCATTAAAAAAAATAAATACATTTTACAATATAGTCTATGTACCCAAAATTGGCATCGATAAAAACTACAGTTCGCCACGCAAAAAACAAGCCCTCATACGGCCGCGTCGACGTAAAAATAAAAAAGTTATGGCTTTTGATAAACGGAGAAGAAAATCCGCCAAAAATTGTTGCGTCCTTAAGCCCAAAATAGGCCATGTCATGAAGGGGTTAAAGGGCAAGGTGATCACTCAAACGTTGAGCGATCACTTTGCACTCCGAGGGAGGGATGCAGAAGACTGCTGGACCGCTGTGTTCGTTATACCCCGGCTGTGTTTACGGAGCAGGATACAGCTGAAACATTAGTATCAGCTGCATCCTGCTGTGAATCCCTGATAAGGCTCATCGTTGTCTTTCAGCATGCTGAAAGACAACAATAAGCGACGGCATAACGAAAACTGCACGAGATCAGTGCAGTTACACACAACGATTATTGCTCAAAGACCGCTTTTGAGTGAGAATCGTTGGGTCTAAATCAGCCTTAACATACTGACCCTGTAGAGGATTACTCCACTTCTACATTTATACTTTCCTCAGTTGCACCTAAATTCTCCAACAGTCTTATGTCTCCAATCTTTTCAGGTCTCGTATAAACAGCCATCTTTTAGGATATATATAATTTATTTTTTTTGGGAGGGGGGGGGGGGGGGGATTATGCAACTTTTAACCCCTTAATGACAAGGCCAAATTTTGGAGATCTGACGTGTCACTTCAACAAAGAATAACTCTGTAAAGGTTTTGCACATCCAAGTGATTCAGACATTTTTTTGCCACATATTGTACTTCATTCAGGTGGTAAAAACAGATGATTTAATACATATACACAAATTCTAAGTGCCAAAATTAGGAACATTTTAGAAAAAAAAAAAAGGGTAATTTTTTGCATATTTTTGATAAGCTATACATTTCCCTCGGTTTACTTTATTATGGGCATACATTTGAAAAACTTCAAAAAACTTGCAAATTTAACATTACTTATCAACAATTTGCTTTCCTGCACCAAGCCAAGATTGCAAAGGCTCATAGGTGTCAGAATGATAGATATACCCACAAATGACCCCATTTTAAAAACGACACCCCTTAATGTATTCACTGAGAGGGGTCAGGATTTTTTTGACCCCACAGGTTTTTTTCAGGAGTTAATGCAATTTAGGAGGAAAAATTAAATTTCATATTTTTGCAAATGTGTCATTTTATCGCCTTCAGGACATGGCCTGTTATGGGCATAAGGACGCAACGATTTTCTTTGGAACTTTTTTATTTTTCTGCCGACATGGCTGTATGAGAACAGGGGTGAGTATTTTCAGCTTCTCTCATGGATCCAATCTATGAGGAGAGCTGAAACTAACGATTATTTAACTTTTTAAAAACTTTTAATTTTTTAAAACTTCGCACGAGGTCACGATTATCGCTGATAATAGTGATCTCGTGCCTGGGGACTGCAAACTGCAGCCCCCCGGTGTCTTCTGATTGGTGTCAGTCCATCTGCTAAAGCTAACTAGATCGGCTAAATTTACCTATCTAGCAAGATTAACCCCCCCCCCCCTAAAGTATTCCATTCAAAAGTTAAGAAAGGAAAATAAAAAATTACTCATAGCCCAAATGGTGGACTAGAGCATCCAGATACTGTAGTCCACCATTAGGGCTATAAGTAATTTTTTACTTGAGATAGAATGACACCAATCAGGAGTCTTCTATTAGCAAGCAACACCAAGTACTAAAAGGCTGCTCAGGGTGCATTATATTCACCATACCATATGAGACTATGATGCATGTGCCCCGCAACTGGGTACTAGTCGCATAGCATAGAGACACACCGGCACCCTCACGGGGGTCAAGGTGCTTCTTCTCCTCCTGCCCCTCTCTATTGCATTTTGTATGCATAATAGCACTTCCTTATGCATAACAGCATATTGGAAATCTTATTGCTGTTTCACTGATTGATAGCCATGACTAGGCTCCACGACCTTTGGCATTAGACTGAGTGTATGGTCTTTCATGTTCAATCACTTCCTGATGATTTGTGTGATCCACGGGGAAACGCATTGAAATTAGAAAGATATACATAAATCACGATACCAAAAGTGGGCCATGATCCAAACACAACCAATGATCAATTATGCCGTTACATCTCTGATTGTGATTTACGGAGATATATGTCGAATTTTTCTCCGCCAATCGAGCCCTTTCACTTGCGGTTTGAATAAGTATTCTCACTAGATGGGTATCTAGGCCGAAATTTAGACTCACTATGCAGATACATCATCTGTGTCTTTCATGTCCACAAGACACTTCAATCCTGGTGTGACGGCCGATAGGCTCAGTCCGCTATAGACGACTCGTATACACCTTTTTGTTTTGTATTGCTTTTTGTTAGGTGCCCTTATTGTGCTATATGTTTTTAATAATAAAATAAAAATTACATTTGATTGTAATAGTCTAGTCTGTGAAGGGCTGTTATAATTGAAATAGACTACTGCCTCTGTGAAATTGGAATTTCATATGTTGCTCTAAGTAAATACACCTGCTGTGTTAAAAATAAACTTGTATGCAATTTACCATCATTCATGTGAACAGTCACGGTGTCCTTGCTATAACTGTATTCACTGAGGGGTCATTGACATTCCAAGCACAGTCCAATTCCTGCTGCCCAATTTCTGGTGGATTCACAAATGAAGCCCGAGCAATTAAAACCCAACTCGCATATGAATCAATCACGCCTGCAAAATATTTTAGATGTGCTACTGCTGACATCAGACCCCACTTGGAATGTCAATGACACCCCAATGGGCATAATTACAGCAAGGCGACCATGTGCACAACTAGGTTCTTGTTAAGGGTGAGGGATTCCAACAATTTGTGAGAAAGCTATGACATTTTGATTGGGTGTGGTCACTGCTCTTGCTTGGTCTGTCCACCTTGGCAAATTCGACAAGGAACCATTACTGATGGCTCCCTGTAATATCACTGCTCTATAAGTTCTGCCAGCTATTGCGCTTCTTCCTTACTTTGTAGTCAAACATTCAAAAAAGTCAAAAGAAACATATATATTAAAAGCAGAGCAAAACATCATTTTACCTTCCAGGCTCCGTGAGGCAAAACGCAGCAATGTGTTCTCCTGACGCCAATTTAGGCAGATATTTTGCTTTTTGCTCGTCATTACCGGCAATCAGTATTCCCTGAAGAAATTACAATAAAACAGAAGTGTAGGTCTACAAATCTTCACACAGGATAATCTCCCATCCCTCAACCAATCATAATAAAATCAAGTATCCGTGTTATTAGGGAAGACAAGCGAGAGGAAGAACACATTTGTGAAATAACGTTAACAACCCATCATCATAACCCAACATGTGAACGACAAAACAAGCAGGAGACACAATGAATAAGAATAGGGAAAAAAGGACAATTAACTCCATGCAGGACGGGCCTGATGGTCATTGTAGTTATTGCCAGGGAGATGGTTTATAATGGGGAGAAAGCAATGTAATACACAGGGGGCATGGAGCTGCTCTAAACAAAGGCAATGCAAAAAGCCAAAAATCATCTCCAGAACGGGGACCTGGTCACATCTGATTTGAGAAGCACAAATAAAAAGGATGATGGGAACAAAGCTTATAAGTTCACAATCAAGCAGATATCACACAAAGGCCTTGTTTATGAACACTAATGCACATTTGTGAAGCTGCTGGGATTGTGACTTGGTGCCGAGGACCCTGCTCAAATTCGTTCAACCCCTCCTTTGCAGAATAGCATGCAGCTTTATTTTTGCCTGCATTAAAACCATACACACCAAAATGGAACCCATTATAAGTCCATGGAGTCAGCGAGGCACAAGTGGTATCGGTTGTCTCACAGGTCGGGCACTGCATTGGGGTTTACGATCTAGAGAGCGGGGAGAAACTGAGGGGAGATCTCCCCCTCTCCCCCCCCCCCCCCCCCGCAACTCACCCGTTACCCGCGCCGGCAGCAGGATCTTTAGAGACGAGCGGGCATGTACTCGAATAAGGCACTACTCGCTTGAGTAGTTTGCCTTAGCGAGTACGCTCGCTCATCTCTAGTTAGGACCCATCTGAGAGCTTGGTCACCTGGATGTTGGTAAATGGGCTGATAGGATTTGATCAATTTATATACCAAGGACCTTGCATTATTTAATGTGGTTAGAGTATTGATTATAGGTATGTATATTTCTGATAGTAAATGTATTTTGAGTGCTGTTGCCACTTTTTGGTTTCTGCTTCTATCCTGAGGATAGGTCATTAATAGTTCAGACCTGGAAAATAAGACTCTTTAATTAGAATTATATTTAATTAACATTAATGCCATTTGGGAATTTTACTTTGTTCTTACAGGTCCCAAAATGAGAATGAAGATCCTACTAATTTAATGGAGAGATTTAAGGGTTGGGGCCTAGAGTATGATGTAAGCAGTGGATACAACAGGAAAGCTCCCACCTATTATGCTAGCTTGGTTTTTTTCCCCATAAGTGGTGTTTTTCAACTTTGCTGTGCGAGCGGCCTTGCTGGGACCTGGGGCTTTGGTTGTGCTGCACCATGGTTTCTGTTGTGGAGGAGCAGTGATAGTGAGGCTGGTTTGTTGCAAGGCCCATGCAATTTAACTGAGTTGTGATGACAAGGAGTATAGAAGCTGGTGATGCATGAGTGCTTCATGATGCCAATCGGGCGCAGGTATCTGAACACTACTACAAATACTTTGCACCATGAGGCGGCCTGTACAACATTGGAGGCAATAATAGGTAAAAAATGTCAACTGTGGAACAACCCCTTTAAGGCACGCACTAACTAGCTACCCAAAAACAAAGGACCAAGAACTGAAGGAACGAAGGGGCGGCTGAGAAGATCAAGTAGAGGTAATGGACTCCCGTCACCCTCCAGTCCCAGAACAGACTTGTCCTTAAACCGCAGGGCCGCTTTAACGAGGAAGCTGCGCTGTCAGGAGCGTCGTGGCCCCCCCATTGTGCTGACCAGCAGTGATCCCAGGGTGTAAAAGCCCACCATTCACTGATGACTGGGCCTGTTCACATCACTTTTAGGGCATGTCCAGATGATGGAACCCAAAGCAGATTTTTCAGCATGGATTCTGCCTTTAAAAACCATCGCAGGAATCCATACCTAAACTGCAAATTTCTGCTACGTATTTTGCCGTGCATTCTCACGTGGATTTATCCCTGCCAAATGGCGAATATCTGCATACCCAGATCCGCGTCAAGAACGGACGTCACAGATGTGCATGGAATTGCGTTGGAAATTCTGTATGTGCATATTGTTCATTGATAGCACTAAACCCCCGTGAGGATTCGCGGCAACGATGCAAGAGAAATTTGCGGCATAGCTGCGTATTTCTGAAGTGCGGCTCTGAGTAATGGATATAGCGGTATGCAATCCGTCATGGCTGCCATTAGATGTATACATTAGGGGCTTTTCCTGGCATATAAGCCGAACGGGATTAATCATGGGAAAAATATACAGAAGATGGACAGAGAGAGAGGGGAGGAGAGGGCAGGAAGGGTCTGTGTAGACCTGCATGCAGACGAGCGACCACAAGTCTTTCAATCCCACACAATCACCCCAATCCCACACATACGCCATTACGTCCCAATACCCCAGTGGGGTCCTCCCAGGCCTGCATGGGAGTACCCGACTCTACACTTGACCTGGAAGATCTTTGGTTGCTCTTATGAGCCTTACCCACCAAAAAAGAGAATCTAGAATCCTTAATTCATCATATCAAATCCAAGCAAGAAAGAGCCTTTGTAACCCTCACATCTGAGCTAAATACCGTCACGCAGAGAGACAGGCCATTGCACGCAGAAGAAGGAAACAACTGGTAGTGGTCCTATAGGCTTTTCTATCACTTTCTCTCCAACTCTGCACTGCTCTCTACAGATTTCACTCAGAGGCGGGATCCATCCCATACCTAAAGCGCCCCAATTCTCTGTTCTTTCTCCATCTATCTGAGACATTATTCTCTGACTCAGCACGATTCCGGCAATACCAAGCTTATGTATAGGTTTTGCTATTTTTGTACACAAAAAACACTTATTTTTTAAGATGTGCTTTCGTGTGGCATCATTCCAAAAGCCATTTTTATTTTTGCCATCAACGGAGCTCTACGGGGACTTGTTTTTTGCGGGATGAACTCTAGTCTTCATTTATCCAATTTTTGGGAACACAACAGTTTAATTGCCTTTTATTCCATTTTCTTCAAGAGGAATTAACAAAATCTGCAATTCTGGCATGTTTTTTTTATTTTTAACGGCCTTCACCATGCAGTATAAGTAATATGTTAAAATTAATTCTGCGGGCTAGTACAATTATACCATTATTTCATTAGCAACTCTGCAACTTTTTCCATGCCTTAAAAACTGCATTCAAAGACAGTTAACATTTTTCTTCTTTGTTAATAGTGCTGCGCAAGAGTAGTTTTTTTCTTTTTGCGGGATGAGTTGTACTTTTTAATGGCACCATTTGTTGATCCATGCAACCTTTTGATCACTTTGTATTACATTCTTTGTAAGGTGAGATGGGCAACATTAACTATTTTCACCATTTTTTTTTCCCATGACGTGCACTGTGCAGTGTGGGTAAAATATCGTACTCTCTGGGTCATTACGAATGCAGCGATGCAACATGATTTTTTTATTTATTTTACACAGTAAAGATGGGATTTTGATATTATATATATATATACACATACATACATACACATACACACACGGGACTAAAATACCACCATATTTTAATAATTCTTCTAATAAATGACTATACTTTAGTATAGCAGTGTATTAGAATGGCTATGAAGCTCAGACAGAAGCTGAGCCTTATAGGTCACCATAGCTGGGAGATTGAGGGCAATATTTTAGTTTCCGAGTGCTATAGCAACCAATCAGGACTCCGTAATCGCATTGCGAGAGTCCGATGGGTAAGAGGGCCCCCCCCCCCCTCTTTCATTGTTTTACATGCTGCAGTCACACTGACCACAGCATGTGAAGGGTTAAACAGTGGGGATGAAAGGTTTCTCAGTTATAGGAGCAAGTGTCAGGCTGTTATCTAGCAGCTGAGCACCCGCTCCCCATGCAGGCTTCTGATGCAGCCGCCGTCAAAAGACGGCGCATCAGAATAAAGGCTGCCGTCAAAAGGTGTATGGTTGATCATTAAGGGGGGGTTAAGGATACGTTCACATGTGGCAGAAAATGGTACCGATTTTACAAAGGGAAAAAATACACATTGTTTCTGTGTCAAAAACTATTGGTGAGGATTTTGGTGTAGATCTGCAGCCAATTTCAAGCTTTCAATAGAGGTGAAATCTGACATAGATCTGCACCAAAATTCACACCAAGACCGCGCCCTCCTACAAGATCCACCAAGAGGCTTGTTTTTTGTGGGACAAGTTGTACTTTTTGATGGCCTCATTTCTGGATATATATAATGTATTGCATAACTTTTGTAAAACTATTTGTAGGGAGATTGGGGGAAAAAAAAAAAGAAATTCTGCCATTTGTTTTTGGATTTCATTTTTATGGCGTTCAGTGTGCAGAATAAATAATGTGATATCATTACTCTGAGTCACACGATTCCGGCGATACCAAGTCTATACAGTTTTTATGTTTAGCTATTTTTGTACATTTTAAACATTTTTTTTCATAAAGGTTTGCTTTTGTGTCGCCACATTCCAAGAGCCGAATTAATGTTATTTTCCCATTGCCAGAACTCTAGAAGGCCTTGTTTTTTTGCGGGATGAACTCTAGTCTTCATTTATCTAATTTTTAGGAGCATGTAACATTTTGATAGCTTTTTATTCCATTTTTTCCAGTGGCAAGATTAACAAACTCTGTAATTCTGGCATGTCTGTTATTTTTATTTTTCTCACTGCATTCTCAGAGCAGTGTAAATCATATATTAAACTAATTCTACAACCAGTACGATTATGCCAATACCAAATTGTAATAGTTTTTTCTTTTTCGAGACTTTTTCACAGTTAAAAAAAATAAATAAATAAAAAGTAATAAAAGTTTAAACCACCCTCCTTTTGCCATATTTATGATTAAAAAAATCTAAATAATAAAAGAAAAATACATATTTGGTATCGCCGCGTCCGTAAAAGTCCAATTTATCAAAGTGGTGCATTATTTACCCAGCACGGTGAACGTGATAAAAAAAAAAACAAAAAAAAAAACAAAAAACAATAAAGAACGCCAGAGAGCCACTTTTTCAGTCACCCTGTCTCCCAGAAAAAATGCAACAAAAAGCGATCAAAAAGTGGTATGCATTCTCAGGGACAGGTGGGGTTCGCTTCCAGAGCTCTCCGGGAACTCGCAGAATTCGCAGAAGGAACACCGATAGTGCTAGGCGGTGATTTCAACATGTGCATGGAACCCCAACTAGACTCCTCCACGGGACGCTCAACACTAACCAAAGCAGCTATTCGCAAGGCACAGAGGATACTTGTAAGTATGGACCTAATCGACCTATGGCGCATTCTCCACCCGGGTAAGCGTGACTACAGTTTTCACTCCATGGCACACAATTCATACAGTAGGATTGACTACGTATTTATATCACACGGTCTGCTCGACGGGGCCCCCAAGTGCTCCTTGGACATATTCCTCTGGTCTGACCACTCTCCAGTATTTGCATCCTTGGGCCCGGGGGACACTGAGAGGGGGACCCATACCTGGAGGCTTAACGACAGTCTACTTAAAGACACGGCATGCGTACAGGATGTTAGAAAGACCATAGAAAATTTTAAAAAGGATCATGTATCAGACCCCACTAGCGCCCCAATTAAGTGGGAAACCCTAAAATGCGTGTTGAGAGGCGTTTTTATCTCACACAGCGCTAGGATTAAAAAAGACCACACCGCACGCCTCACTCAATTAATAAGGGAACGTAACGAAAAGGAAATCTCTAATAAAGCAACCTCATCCGCTATCCTTCAAACAGAGATATCGGAACTCCGCAACAAAATCCTAGACATACTAGATAAAAGAGCCCTAAGCAATAGAGATAAATTGAAAGCCGGATATTATGAATATGGGGACAAGAGTGGTAGCTGGCTTGCCAGAGCATTACACCCAAGAACGGCCCACCCACACATACACTCCATTAACTCAGCGAGAGGAGGGAGGGTTCACGCTCCGCAAGAAATATTGGGAGAATTCAGATCATTTTACTCTAAACTATACAACATAAGCGAGGCGGGGGCGGGAACGGAGAGCCAACACACACGGGCGTTGTCAGAGTACCTAGACTCCCATGCCCCGGAGCCCCTCTCACAAGAGGAATCCGAGGGCATGGAAAAAGATTTCGAGCCGGAGGAACTCAAACGCGTACTCTCAGAAATTAAATCGGGGAAAAGCCCAGACCTGGACAGGTACTCCCCGAGATTCTATAAGACTTGCGGAGACCTGATTTCAGATATGTTACTGAAAGCCTTCAACGAGGTCTCGGGGGCCGCCCCTTCCCATCCCAAGCCCTACAGGCACACATCGTCTTGATACCCAAGCCCGGGAAGGACCCCCTGGCGTGCGGCAGTTACCGACCAATTTCTCTCATCAACTGTGACTTAAAAATCTTTTCAAAAATGATAGCAAACAGGCTAAATCCCGCAATTCCCCGAATTATCCACGGAGACCAGGTGGGCTTTGTTTTAGGGAGAGAAGCGAGAGACAACTCCATAAAGACCCTGGCCCTAATCGACCGGGCAAGAAAGAAAAGAACCCCTCTATGCCTCCTCTCTGTCGACGCTGAAAAAGCGTTCGACAGAATCAGTTGGCAATTTCTCGAAGCGACCCTTCGTAGGGTGGGACTCGGCACCAGAGCTTTAAATCAGATAATGGCCCTATATCATCGCCCCTCGGCACAGGTCAGGGTCAATGGCAAGTTGTCATCTCCATTCGAGGTTAGGAACGGCACACGACAGGGGTGTCCCCTGTCCCCCACATTATATATCATAGTTATGGAAGTACTAGCCAACGCAATTAGGAACAACCCCTCAATACGTGGGATACAGACTGGTAGAGAGGAACGCAAATTATCACTTTACGCAGACGACCTCCTGTTATATGCCACTGAACCACACGTCAGCTTCCCCAATATTATGCAGGAGTTCGCTACGTTTGGCCAGTTCAGCAACTATAAGGTAAATGCTCAGAAGTCGGTAGTCCTAAATATTACCATCCCACAACAGGAAGTCAGCAATATGGCCGCAGCTTTCCCATTCCAATGGAGAAGCGATTCATTCAAATATCTGGGAATTCATATCCCAACCGACCCAACCCAGCTGTTTGAGTTGAACTACAAGCCGCTGCTACTGACCCTGAAAAAGGACATGGAGGGCTGGGCAAGAGGCTCGCTGTCATGGTTTGGTAGGATGAGTGCGGTTAAGATGGATATCCTCCCTAGGATATTGTACATCTTCCAATCAGCACCATGTAACCCCCCGAAAATCTTTTTCAACAGACTGAGAAGTTTGATACTCCGGTTCATATGGAAGGGAGGCTCCAAAAGACTCAGCCATAAAAGCCTATCCAAACCAAAAACAAAGGGAGGGGTGGGCCTACCTGACCTATATCTATACCACAAAGCCACGATCGGAACCCTAATACTAGACCTGCACCACCACGAATCAGATAAACTATGGGTACAAATCGAAAACGAGAATAATACCTTCTCACCAAAAGGAGCATTCTGGATCCCGAAGCGGGTCAACTGGGAGAGGGCGGAGGCATCGGGTCTGATGATCACCCTGCTGGGGGCATGGAAGAGGGGCTGCCAGACAACGGTCCCGGGTCCCCTTACCCCCTTAACTGGAAACCCACAAATTCCAGCAACAATGGGCACTCGTAGCCTGGGATTCCTACCCAATAGAACGGAAGCTAGGATAGGGGAGGTGGTGGACACCCGGGGCATACGAGACCTGGCGACTATACAGGGGACAGGAGGAATTCCCCCGGGCTCATGGATGCAATATTGGCAGGTTCGTAGCTACCTAGGAAAAGTGAGGCCGGAACGGGGGTGGAGCCTAAACCTTACCCCGTTTAAGGAACTATGCAGCAGAGGGGAGGCGCCCAAGCATACCGTGTCATTATTATATAGCCAGCTACTGGAGGAGAAGCTGGGTGGTCACACCCCCAGGTGGGTTGCCGCATGGGAAGAGGTCCTGGGTAGATCCTTTCCCGGAGAGCTCTGGAGCAAAGCTTTCCAGCACACCCATAAGATGTCGGTGGCAAGTAGGCTGCAGGAGCTGAACTTTAAGATTTTGTCAAGATGGTACATGACACCAGAGAGGCTCCACGCCCTATTCCCATCGGCTTCAAATATGTGCTGGCGATGCCACAGGGAAGTGGGCTCGATGCTACATATATGGTGGGAGTGCCCCATGATCAGACCCATCTGGCGAGACATGAGAAAATTATACGAGAGAGTGTGCAGGGAATCACTGACCCTGACACCTGAGGTGGCACTTCTATCCTTCCCTCCACTTGGCGCCCACTCACTCAAAAAAGGCCTGCTGAAATTTTTCATTATGGCCACGAGGCAAGTGATACCCAGATTCTGGAAAAAGGACACAGAAATCCCTAGATGCGCATGGGTGGGGGCCTTAGACGAGATCGAAAGATTAGAGAGAATAAGATCACAGGAAGATACAACCGGAGCCGAGAATTTCTACCGCACCTGGGCAGTCTGGATAGACGCACGTAACTCTCCTCTAATCACCAGGTGGCTACAAGACGGTAACTGTGAGTAGCCAACTCATACCTCGAGTAGTGGGACAACCAAAAGGCACTAACCTGGATCCCCCCCTCGACACCCCCCCCTTCCCCGCCCTCCCCGTATATCATACCTCCCCTTGTCTGTCAACTATCAGAATATAACGCACACATTAGCATATTGCTTTTCATAATGTTTTTCTTGCTTTTTCTTAATTAGTTGCAACATTAAGCCGATGACGTGTATATCACACCACTTTCATAATATGTTAAAGTAATGTTATATATGCAACATAAAACCAATAAAATATGTTGAAAACAAAAAGTGGTATGCATTCTGAATTAGTACTAACATAAAACTACAGGACATCCCGCAAAAAAAAAAAAAAAAAAGAGCCCTCGCTCAACTAAGTCAACGGACAAATTACAACGTTATTGTGAGCAGAAGATGCAGCCGAAAATAATTTTAAAAAATTGCAAGTACTTAAAAAAATACAAGTACTACAGCAAAAAAGAAAGAAAGAAAAAAAAAAAAACTACACAAGTTTGGTATAGTAGTAATCGTACTGACCCATAGAATAACATCATGTCATTTGTGTTGCAGTTTGTGTGCCATAGAAACAAAACGCACTGAAATTTGGTGGAATGTCATTTTTTTCTCCATTTTACTGCACTTAGAATTCTGTAAAAGTTTTTCAGTACATTATATTTTACTTTAAATAGCACCATTGAAATATACAACTCGTTCCGCAAAAAACAATACAGCGACGTCGATGAATAAAGGAGTTATGATTTTTTAAACGGGAAAGGGGGGAGGGATGGGAAGGGGGGAAAATAAAAGTGGGAAGTTGCCGTTAGATCGGTAATATATTCCTGCTTCTTTTTTCAAAGTCCTGCACTGTTCTGTGTGGGTCTGTGCAGGCAGAGCACACGGTCACAGCTTATGGCAATGTACTCTGCAGGACCGGAATGAAACATAGCCCAGAAATCTTCCGGGTTATATCGCTATGGGCAGTGAAGCTCTTCCCAGAAAGTTTCCGGGCGTGCCACTCAAGGGGTTAATTGTTTTTAATGTGCTAGAACAGAGGTACTAACTTTGTAAGGAAGGGGAGAGGGGTAGGGGGGGGGAAATAATTCACACTAGTGTTATCAGCCAGGGATATGGTTTTGCCCCTACTACCAAGCTCTAGTAATGCTATGCCCACTACTGGTGTCACTCGTGCATAAATGTATCTTCATCAGCCAACATCTGGCTAGACACAAGCAGGGGCCCAAGAGACATATGCAGTTCCTGACCACTGTTATTGTTATCATGCATAAAACAAGTAGGATTCAATTATAATAAATATTGTTGGGTTTTGTGGGAGGGGGGGGGGGGGCGGTGACTTAGTAATATATATTCATATTATATTGTACCTTCAGCCCTATGGCTTGGTGAGCTGCCAAGGTTACAGCTATTGAACCATCCAGCGATGTGATCTCTCCTAGTCGAGCATACATTGTGTTTGACAACCCCAGGCCTCCTGCATGCAACAAAATAAAGAAAATGTGTCAGCACTCAAGTAAAATAAAAGCTTTATTACAGGAGAAAAAAAAGATTATATATTATGACTTCCTTCCACCAGAAACAGCAGCACACAAACTGTGTATTGTAGCTCATCTCATCTCCATTGATGTCAATGGGCATGTGCTACAATACTACACACAATCTGTGAATAAGGTCGGCTGCACATGACCGGGTCAGCTTCCGCATTCGGTAGCCCGCACCAAAATCCTACCCTGTGCCCAGCCGGCATCTGCACGTACCCGTCTGGATGGTCTGCACAGTGAGCCATTGATGTGCACAGTACAGGTTGTTTTCTTCAATGTCATTGTGGAAGGGCCGTGGGTCGGACTGCTTTCATTCAATGGAAGCTGTCCACGTGGATTACACTTACAAATAGAGTATGCTGCAATTTTTCCTCCGCCAGCGGAAACTAGCAATTACTTTCCACTCATGTGCAGGAAAAAGCATTTTTCCATTGCATGCCAAGGGGCAGTATTTGCTGCGGAATCTGGAGGTGGTAACCTGCTCCGGATTCCGCAATACAAATATGCCAGCGTGCAGCTGTCTTTGGAGTGGCCAGAAGTATCAATATAACCCTGCATAAGCTCTTTAAATTACTGATCGCCACAGGTTTGCAGTCTTCCAGACTGAAATTTAAACAACTGCATAGAACTAAAAAGATAAATAAAAAATGCCGAGAAGCTGGTAAATGTGCAGGTTACTGTGGAGTTCTGACAGGTGGGTACTGGGATGTGCTTTTTCATACTTCACTGAAAATATAAATGACATGACATCCCAAGACAAATCTCAACTATCCATCTACCATCATCTAAATTCACGCTGCACTTCCATAAGCAGGACCAAAACCTAGTGAAAGAAGAAATCACTTTAGGAGCTGCATACAGACTCCAATGACGTCTCCACTTACCATACTCTTCAGGGATTTGCATGCCAAACAGTCCAAGGTCCTTCAATCCTTTCAGTGTTTCAAGAGGTATTTTAGCATTTTGATCAATTGTTTTAGAATCAACTGCAAGACACAAAATGTATTATTAACAGACCGAAAAAAAGGAAAAGTCCTATACAATTCCTTACAACATATGCAAGTGAATTGCAGGCTCAGACATTATTAGACTGGTATTCCCATTTTAGACATTTAGGGCATGTAAACTCAGTTTGCAGGTCCCACCTATGTTCGACTCTTCCGGTAAAACTTCACAACACCTCTACTGAACTCTAGAAAAGTGGCTGCACCGCTTATTGCCCAAACTCATTTTTATTTTACCAAATCGTCAGCCAATTTTTATGTAAAAGTGATTTATTAAGCAAAAGAAATAAAACAAAAAGACAAACATTGAAAACACATAAAAACGAGCTATCATCTCACCTTCTTCATTGAAGAACTTCTCCACTGGTCCTACAAGTTGCTTGATCTCTTCCAACTCCTCATTACTGATCTCTGGGTACGGAAACACTTCTTCCTGGTAGACACAACAAGTAAACTCATAGTTATGTCAAATCTTCTAATCTATATAGTAAAAACCAAGTTCCAGGACATACAGGTCTCATACACTACTGTCTACATCACATTGTTCCGGCCAAAAGCCAGGTAGCTGCGGGGAAAGTGGACGAGCCTCATTATAATCCGCCTGCTGGTTCCGAGATGGAATCGGTCAACCTGCTGCTTGAACAGAGCGTGAAAGCAGGATCCCCAGCACAAGCGTGAAAGCACCCTTATGTCAACATTTAGAATTAAACCGTTATAATCTGCAACACGGTACCCTTTAGGTCCTATTGTCGGAAAAAAAAAAATGTATGCATTGAGGGGCGGGTCGCACCAACCATGCCTTTGACCCAGGTTTAGTTAAAGTGCGATCAGCAGTTGAACTTTATTTGAGGAGACAATGTTGCAAGAGCACTTTTTGATCCAAGATTTGCAAAACTAAGTACACTTCATCGGCAATCAAAGATTGAACCTAAAAGAAGTGTGATTCCCAGCATTCTTAACTATAAGGAAAAAACATGGCTGCTACCAGCGGCAAACATGGGTGTAATTTCAGCACCCAGGGAAAGCCTATCAGGGAAAAGAAATCTTTGATTTTGACTGCTAAACTGTGTTCAACTAGTTTGATCCACCGACATCGAGGAATCAAAATGAACCTAGATTTGAAGAGATCACAGGCTAAACCACATTGGAGCAACGTTTTTCTTGTTGATCCAAATTTTGCTGTAACCAACACTGAGGGTGACTACCCACTAGCGGTTTTTTTGCCGCTGCGACTTTCTAATGTTAAAATCACAACGCAGCAAATTCACAGAGGAAAGGAAAAAAAACACTAGTGGGTAGCCACCCTAAAGGGGTTTTCAGGGAAATACTATTGACTTATCTTCAAGATAGGCGCTCAGAACCCTGGCCAATCAGCTGATCAGGTGCTTGTTTTCAGTACTGCAACACACAGGGGTATTTAGCGTAAGCTACTGCTCCAACCCATGTAGTGGCTGGCGCTTATAATTGCAGGCACAGATCTTTTTAAAGGAATCTGTCACCTACTTTTAGCACTATAAGCTTATGGGCTGAAAGTCAGTGGCTGCTGCGTCCAGGGGCTTGTAAGCATTATTTGCCTCCCCAGTCGTTCCCCCAATCTGGGCGCTGAAAGCCTCTGCTCAATGCATTTAGTGGGACCTTCAACGCTGACATCAGGGGAGGGAAGTATAACACTTACATTCCCAGACTCAACGGTTCACCTACTTTCAGCTGAGCTTATAGGACTAAAAGTAGGTGACAAATTCCCTTTAATGAGATTTGTGCCTGCAGTGACAAGCGCTGACCACTACATAAGGGTTGGAGCAGCAACGTCCGCTCCATACCCATATGTTGCAGTGCTGGCAGAGAGCGCCAAATAAGCCAACTCATCTGCATCCCAAGTGGTGGACCAAAGCCAATCAACTATTGATGACCTATCCTCAAGATAGTCATCAATACCATTTCCCTGGAAAACCCATTTAATTTCCTCCCATCCTTCCTGAATACATTAGTATAGAATATTGTAGTCTGCTATGCTATTTAGAGATAAGCGAGCATACTCGTTAAGGCGATTTACTCGAGAGAGAGAGAGAGCATCGCCTTTTTCGAGTACCTGCTGGCTCGTCCCTGAAGATTCAGTAGGGGGGGGGCGCGGCGCAGCGAGGGGGAGCGGGGAAGAGAGTGAGATCTCTCTCCCGATCCCCTCTGCAACCCCCCCACTCACCCCTGCGGCCCCCCCGAATATTCATGGACGAGCCAGCAGGTACTCGAAAAAGGCGATGCTCTCTCTCGAGTAAATCGCCTTAATGAGGATGCACGCTTATCTCTAACGCTATTCCATATTGATTATTTGTAGTACACAGACGTATTTCTCCAGACGGGAGTCAAAAAAACACCCTTGGGCCTCACTATGCACATGTTTAGTATGCAGTTCAGGAGTCTACTGGTACACAGTATGTGGACATAGTCTGAATAGGGTCATTTTGGTGGCAAGCACATCGATTTCTACAACCTCCATTCACCACAAACTTCTGTAAGTCTGCTGCATGTGAACATACCCCAATACCAGCGCAGTACTGAGCACCAAAGTTGTGGGGTTTTATATAAAACGTTACAGCTTCTTCAGAACTAATCTGGAGCTGGGAGCAAAGCTTCAGCTACACGCCATGGGGTGCACTTGTAGTCCGTGAATGACATACGGGCGGCATGGACTACACAAGACAGATTGTGCACGGACCATTCGTCCTGCGGCAGCCGGTGGGGGCTCAGAGCTACTATCTGACACTTCTTCACAAAGAAGCCATTTCCCACTGGCTGGATAAGCTATAAAGGATTAGGCTTAAGTTATGCAGCCTTATCCCAGCCACCTGTAGAAGCCTAAATCCATCCCGACAACCTGTGCTTAATACTCCCAGCGGGACAACTAAAGGACCAAAGCAGGCCCTGGATTATATACATATAGATTTATCTCCGTATCGGGTAATCATGTATATGAGATTTCCGTAGGATTGCCCTGTGCTAGCTTACAGTGCATTGGGGCAAAAGGAAACCATTCCTCCATGGATATGACGGCCCACTTGTAACTATGAAGAATTAGCATTATCATAGTTCACCCAGATGCCCGTCTCTGTAAGCACCTCATGAGCAAATAACTGCGTATCTGCTTTATAATAAATGCTCAATATCTGAAGTGTAAAACTACCGTGTTTCCCCGAAAATAAGACCTTGTCTTATATTAATTTTTGCCCCAAAGGAGGCACGGGGTCTTATTTTCGTGGGAGGTCTTACTAGCAGGTTTGGTCCAGGTCAATATCGCTGCTCTCCACAGCTCAGACGCACTTCTTGCAGTCCTTGGCTGCTCGTACAACATCACTTCGCGATTACACGATTCATAAATCCCGCCTCCAGGAAGCGATGGTTGTGATTGGTTCTTCGACCGTAGCTCAGCCAATCAATGCAGCGCTGGATGAACCAAAGCAATGCTTGTGATTGGTTCTTACACCGCTGCTCAGCCAATCAATGCAGTGCTGGATAAAACCAATGCAATGGCTGTGATTAGCTGCGGCTCAGCCAATTCATAAATCTCGCCTCTACAATGCGATGGCTGTAGATTGGTTCTTACACCGCTGTTCTGCCAATCGACAGCCATCGCATTGTAGAGGCGAGATTTATGAATTGGCTGAGCCGCAGCCCATCACAGCCATTGCATTGGTTCATCCAGCGCTGCATTGATTGGTTCTTCAACCGCTGCTCAGCCAATCAATGCAGCGCTGGATGAACCAACGTTGCAGGAGACAGCAGTAAACATTTATTTGCGCCGATTCACCCAAATCTTTTCCAATACAGCCGTCTAGGTGGGTACTAGGGACTGGCATGCCAGTTAACCATTAACCCCTTAAGGGAAGGGGTGTTTTGGTCCTAAAGGATCAGACACTTTAAAGATTGTACCTATGTGGTGGTTTTACTGCCCTATTTTTTTTCATCAGCCATCAAACTTATTTTGGCCGAGTTTCCTTTATTTGTGACATATATGGGTATTTTTAATATCTTTTATTCACTGACTTTTTCGGGGGTAAAATACTTTTTTTTAGTTTTTATTGGGGGGTAAAAAGCTAAAAAAAATATGATTTTTTTAACTTATAGTTTAATTCATAAAATGAGTACATATACGCAATATAAAGTACGGCAATTGGATCCTCATTTTGTTTCAGACGTTCCGATATATAATTTGTATGGTTTTGAATTACAGAGTGCACATAGCGGTGGTTTTGGTTGGCGAAGTTGGGTCATTGCATGTATATAAGTTATTTATTTAACCCCTTAAGGACATGGCCTATTTTGGTGTTGAGGACGCAACGATTTTTGGCGGTTTTTTATCTCTACTTTTCAAAAGCCATAACCTTTATAATTTTCTGTCAACGCGGCCGTATAACGGCTTGTTTTAGTGTGGCGAACTGTAGTTTTTACTGCTGCCATTTTTGGGTACATAAACTACATTGTAAAACTTTCATAAATTTTTTTTTACGATAGCAGTGAGGGAAAACTCATCAATTCTGCCATAGATTTTTTTTGGTTTCTTTTAATCAGCGTTAATTATGCAGCATAAATGACAATTTTTGCGGGTCAGTACAATTGCAACGATACCAAATTTTTTTATTTTTTTTTAATATATATGTTTTTCTTCTTTTCTGCAATAAAACCCCCTTTTTTTGGAAATTATTTGTTTTTCTAAAATCACTGCATTCCAAGTCCTAGAACTTTTTTATGCTTCCGGAAGAGTTCTGTGAGGGCTTGTTTTTTGCGTGATAAGCTGTAGTTTCTACGGGTACCATTTTGGGGTACATACGGCTGTTTTGATCACTTTTATTGTTATTGGGGGGGCAAAAAAGAAAAAAAAAGCATTTTGTCTCATTTTTTTTGGGGGGGGGGGGGTTACGCTTTTTGCCATGCAGAATAAAAAGTGTGTTCAATTTGTTGTACTTGTCGTTACGGTTACGAAGATATTAAATACCGGTATGTGAGATTTTAAGTTTTTTTACTTATTTTTATACTAGTAGGGGGAGAGAAAAAAATTAAATAAATAAATAAAAAATTTTTTAAAAAGGGCTTTTTTACCATTTGTTTTTGACACTATATGTCCCTGTAGGGGACTTGTACCATAACACCTATGATCGCAATGATAAAGCATTGCAGGACAGAAGTCCCACAATGCCTTATTGCTTCTAGTAGCGATCATAGGCAATGGCGTCCTGTTGCCTGGCAACCTGTCGGGCCCGCCACCATTATTTCACAGTGGTCAACACGGCAGGGAAAGCGTTAACAGCGGGCGTCACTGTCCCGATGCACCACCACTGTTGCAGCGGGAGGCCGGCTATCAGTGACAGGAGGCTACTGCTACAGGATAGCGCGGCATCTCTCTTGAGATAGCGAGAGCGCTATCCATAGGACGCAAGTGTACACCCTGTTGCGTTAAGTACCCCGCAGCCAGGACTTCCACTTATGCCCTGTGGCATTAAGGGGTTAATTTCATTTTTTTTTTACTTATTTTTGCAATAATTATGATTTTATTTTTTTTACATTTATGCCCCCCATCAGGTCATATAAGTAGTCTGGGGGTCATTCACATTTTTTTTTTTAATTTCACACTTTTCCACTGTTGCTGGGGCATCCATAGGAGTCTCAGTTACAGGGAAAACATCCCCCTGTAGTGACATTAGTCACTGGCAGAGCTGATCACGCTCTGATAGGACCCTGCAGCTCTGCTCTAACAGGGGCACCCGGCGGTCACGTGATTGCTGGGTCGCATATTGGAACATTGAGCGCTACGCAGCCAGGAGAGGAGAAGACAGAAGCTGTTAAAGACCTGCCTGGCTGCAGGAGCAGATGTTTGATCCTGAGCCGTACTTCTGCTAGCGGGCGAAATTAATGACCAGGACCAAGCACCATGCCTCATGCTTAAAGGGTTAATCTCCGAGCACATGACTGGTCTGTTTCTGACTATGATGGCAGCGTGCCTACATCAAGCATGCAGTAATCTCATATGACTAAATACCTCCGGCGAGCCCAACAGCTGCTCACAGTCTACGGAGCACAGAAGTGTGCCAAAGGTCTCCAGTACAGAGCGGGAGCTGCGGGCACTGCCTGCCGGGCACACGAGGAATTGAGATTCACCTCACAATTCTGCACAATAATATAGTCGTAAGAAAGAGGCGAACCTCTTCTATAGGACTTCTTAGTGTCCACGAGGATCACATGACGCGGCTCCGAGCAGAAACCACACAAGAATAGTAGAAAAAAAGGGTATAGAAAAACGAGGTAATACTGCGCTTTTTGTGCCCATATTATGGACAAGTGTCCCGGGCCAACAACGGGTCTGACCCAAACTGGCATCATCATCAGCTCCGCTCTGTGTTGCAGTGTCTGGCGCAGCACTAAATCCCAGTTTAAGGGCGGGCTCACACGACTGTGTCGTAAAACGCTGCGTCACATGTGCAACATTTTACGACGCGCTCCTGTGGGCCTGGCCTAAGCGCTGGTTCACGCAACCGTATATAAAACAAAACAAAGCGTTTTACCGCGTTTGTGATTGCGCACAGCAGAGTATCTCACGCACACGCGCTGTCCTGCACCGGCTTCCTGTTTTGTTTTTTCTTCAATTTTTAAGTCCTGTCTCCTAATGACACGAGGAAAAGGAGAAAAAACAACTTCACAGACAATACAATTGCGTAAGTACGTGGTTTTTCTACGGACTTGTAGACAATAGGGCTGTAACGTTCATAATACGCGATAAAATAGAGCAAGCTGCGGTTTGTTTTGTTTTACATACATTAGATTCAGTGAATACACACAAGTGCATCAATGATAATCAGTGCGCTTTCATTCACTGCGGATTATTTGCACCTAATACGCAATTACATTTGACTCCTGAGCCGGCCTAAATAGCGCAGCATCTAGAAAAAGTCAGTGGACTCACGGGCGGCCCGAAACATCTGTAATACATGTACAAAAATGTGTCCTCATGTATAGCGTGCAAAGTCCACACTCCCATTACTACAGTCCCAGCAGGACAAGGTCGGAGGACCTCTGGGCTGTACAGTCAGCTCCAACTTGTGAGAAAACTACAACTCCCGGCATGCCCCGGTACCCACAAGCTGCCAATCCATGCTGGGAAATGTAGTTTTACCACAGGTTGGGGAGTTCTGCTGTAGTTGCTATACAGTTGGGTTGCTATGGGGGAAAAGACACCCCGCGCAGGTTCTCCACTCACTTTACCTTAGCAATTAAGCCCAGGAAGAGCTGCTTGGCGTACGTCAGACTCCGAGGGCCGGTATGTAAGAGCTGCCGTGATTCTACCGGCCGCACCCGGATAGGGGCTCCGCACCCCCAGGCCATCCGCCCGAGCCGCACACACAGCCGGTTCATCGCTCTCATGTCAATGTCACGGCCAAGCAACAAAAAAACTACTCCTTAGCGAGCGACCTGCTACGTCATCAGTAGGCGCGGCTGCTCGGGGGTCACGTGATTAGACCGAGAACTTGTCCTTGTTTCGAAAGTATCGTACGTGTACTACATCCCTGAGGGCCACAGCAGCCGAGTAGTCACTGCCGGGAGCCTGCAGGGGGCAGTACAGCTCACTAATGTACGGGGTATTCGGGGCCCCCGCCCCTGCACAGGATCTCACCCATGCTAGCACGCACAGTCCGCCTGTTTATGTGTTGTTTATATCTCCCGCGCCATCACTGCCCAGCCTCATCTGTACACGCTGCCCATACAATGTGATTGTGCATGGGTGGCATTGATTAGGTGCCCTTCGCGAACAATGGGTTCTCTAACGCATAGTACGCCACAAAATAGAACACGCGTTCTTCTTTCTGCTGCTGTATTATGCATTTCCTACATGCTAATGTGACTAGAACTGCATAAGCAATGTAACTTACAGCATATCACACTAGTGTACAGCGCACGCGTAATACTTATTCTCATGTGAGCCCCCCCCCAAAGGGAGGCTCTAGTACCCTGTGGTACCGTCTCTAGCTTGGATACAATATGTGATACGGGGAGCATGGAGGCTCTAGCACCCTGTTGTATCACCTTTAGCTTGGATGTAAGATGCGATACAAGTGGGCACGGAGGCATACAGGTTCTGTATGGCATCCTGCGGCATACCAGTCCTTATTTGCTGATAACTGAGCCTCTGGATCGTGTAAATCTATAGGCTGTCGAAGTTAGCGTCCCAGATGGTGCCATACATGTTCTATTGGTGATAAATCTTGTGACCGGGCAGCCATGGAAGTGTGATAATGTTGTGGAGGCATTCCTGTGACCCCCTTGTGTGTGCGGCCAAGCATTATCCTGCTGGAAGCCGCCATGAGAGGAACACACGTGGCTGCAGGATGTCCTGAACATATCACTGAGCTGTCATTGTGCCTTGTAACACTATTAGGGGTGACTGACTGTCATATGGGATGGACCCCGAGACCATCACATCAGCAGGGGGGCAGTGTGCCGCTCCACAGTGAAGACAGGATTCAGGCGCTCATCGCGAGGTCTCCAGACATGAACATGGCTGTCGTCAGTGTTCACAGTAAACCTGGATTCATCACTGAAGACAACCCAGTTGCACTCTGTAGCAGTCCAGTTTCGTCGTTCAACTGGGCAAATATGGATCAGTGTTTGCCGAGTAGAAAATAAAACAATGACCGTAAATACAGAGGCAAGTGCAGATCAAATACTAATTATTTCCGATGACATACAGTTGTAATGTCACCAGAAACATCTCCATATGACAGTTGTGTTATAAAGTGCTTACCTGAAACTGGCCACATAGAGATAATCATCTACCATGTTGACTGCGGATGGCGGGGTCCAAACTAGAACACGAACCCCACTCCTTATAGGACAAATGCAAACATCCAATAGCTGCAGAGACGGTACGATATGGTACTAGAGCCTCCATGCCCGCTGGTATCATGTCTTGTATCCAAGCTAGAGGTAGTACAACAGGGTACTAGAGCCTCCATGCCCCCCACCCATATCACATCTTTTATTCAAGCTAGAGGCAGTACAACATGGTACTAGAGCCTCCATACCCACCTGTATCACATCTTGTATCCAAGCTAGAGGCAGCCCAACAGGCTACTACAGCCTCCATGCCCACCCGTAACACATCTTGTATCCAAGCTAGAGGCAGTACAACAGGGTACTAGAGCCTCCATACCCACCTGTATCACATCTTGTATCCAAGCTAGAGGCAGTACAACATGGTACTAGAGCCTCCATGCCCACCCGTATCACATCTTGTATCCAAGCTAGAGGCGGTACAACAGGGTACTAGAGCCTCCATGTCCCCCCACCCGTATCACATCTTGTATCCAAGCTAGAGGCGGTACAACATGGTACTAGAGCCTCCATGCCCACCCGTATCACATCTTGTATACAAGCTAGAGGCGGTACAACAGGGTACTAGAGCCTCCATGCCCCCCACCCGTATCACATCTTGTATCCAAGCTAGAGGCGGTACAACAGGGTAGTAGAGCCTCCCTTCAAGGGATCAGTTTTCTGCAATAAACTACCCTTTTGCTCTGATATTGTAATAATTTACTTATATCAAAGTTACAATAAAAATAAAGTTTCATTTGATTCCAATAACTTTCTAGGTGCTTGATTTTTTCTGACAATGAGTGTATATACAGACTGGGGCTTTGTCACAAAATGGCTAACGAGATCAAAATGCTTAGGCGCCCTCCATCTGAGAAGGATGCCTAATATGGCAGGGAATGGCTAGTGATTGGTGAGGGAATGGATTAGGGGACGCGTACTGGCCCTTTAAAAAATAGGGTGGGAACAGAAGTGAGTCCTACTGGCAGAGGACTGGGAGTGAGTAGAAGCAGAGGTGCAGTGTGTAGCATGTGACAGGTGGTGTAGTTTCACCGCAACCCCAGGAGCAGATGAGTAAGATGAGCAGTGGCAATGCACCATGACAGTACCGCACAACCCCTTCCCCCCAAAAACAACTCAGAGGCCTCTTTTTGGTGAATAAAATGTATTGATTAAATCAGGAGTAAGTTCCTGGAAGACAACTATTGTAGGGTTGCAGGCACTAGGTTGGAGCCACGGGTGTAGTAGCTGTGCACATCAAGAGAGTAGTCAGAGGAGAGCCAGGAGTCGGCAACAGTGGGACACAGTTCACAGTACAAGGGAGCAGGTGGGTAACATTGTCAGGAGGAATGCCAATGATAGCAGGAGGTCTAGGTACGTTTGTAAAGGAGCAGTCTGCTAGTGGAGCTTGACTATGACTGTGAGGCACAATAATCATGCACTTGTGCAATGGCAGGGTCAAGCTTTTATAGTTAGCCTAATCAGGAATAACTCTGAACAGCAAGAACAAAGTTTTTTTTCCTGAGGGTATGTCACATAGACATGTGGCGTTAGCAGAAACAACTTTTTCAACAATGAATTGAGGTTCTGGACTGTTATCTGATGCATCAAAAGATCAAGAAAGAGCATCTGCTTTAGTATTCAGCTTAGCAGGATGGAAATGTAGGAGAAAGTTGAGCTGGTGAAGAGCAGTGACCAGCAAGTTTGACAAGGATTAAGACACTGAGCGAAGTGAATAAATGTTAAATTCTTATGATCCATGTATATATGAAAGGGATGACCAGATCCCTCCAGCAGGTGCCTCCAATCTTCCAAGGCAAGCTTAATGGCCAGTAACTTATGGTCACCAATGGGGTAATTTTCTCAGCTGAGGTAAACAGATTAGAGAGGAAATTACAGGTAGTGTTTTTGCCTTTAGGATTCTTTTTGTACAAAAGGGCTCCTGCCCCAGGGAGGAAGCATCGACTTTAAGTTAAAAAGGTTTTTAGGTGTCTGGGTGGTGAAGAATGTGGACACTGGCAAACATCTGTTTAAGCCTGGTAATGGCCTCTTCACCCTCGAGGACCAATTTTTAGGGTTAGCATCCCGACCACTCATTGTGGACAGTGGAAAAGTCAAGGAAGAAAAGTGTGGGATGAACTGGCTGTAATAATAATAATCTTTATTTGTATAGCGCCAACATATTACGCAGGTATCACTGTGACAACAAAGGCTCTTTGAGCAATTTGACAGATTGTCACTGAAAAGGCCTGAAAATAAAATATAACCTTTATTGATTGAAAAGATTAAAAAACCACCTCTGAATTGCAGGGTGGTTAGGACCCAAAAACAGACACAAATTAACACAAAAACAAAAAACACCTATGGGAATAGACAATTTGTATACCAAGTACTCAAAACATACTGCCCTTCTATATCTATGAAGGTGAATGTTAACGTGAGGGCCAAACGGAAACTTGTAACACTAATGGCCGTATTCAGATTTCCAAATGGTCAAAAGTGTTGGCCACTATTGGAAGTGGCCAAGTGCCAAGTAATAGTAACGGAAACGTGCCTGTGATGGAAGTGAATAATAGAGTCACGTTCCGAGTGTTACTCAGCGGCCACTCAACAGTGCTAGGTATGGGATTAATAATGATTTCACAATCCACTACACTAAAAATAATGCTGTACTGGTTTAACCGCTTATGAGAACACTACACAGTGTGTCTATGTGGTTTAATGTTATTGCAAATTGTCTATTCCCATAGGTGTTTTTTGTTTTTGTGTTACTTTGTGTCTGTTTTTGGGTCCTAACCACCCTGCAATTCAGAGGTGGTTTTTTAATCTTTTCAATCAATAAAGGTTATATTTTATTTTCAGGCCTTTTCAGTGACAATCCAACATATTCCGCAGCGCTTACATAGACAGGGGGATACAAAAAGACAAAATACAAAAATTACAGAACCATGGTTACATAGTAATCAGTTGATGGAAACAATAGGGGTGAGGGTCCTAATTAGCAAACCCCAACAATTGGTGGATGGATGGCTTTTAGACCCTGAGGTCTAGGCCAGCTGAGAACAGCAGACAGCTTTTCTTTGCCCATATTGATGCCCTGAGCAGAAATGATGTACTCCTGGAAAGGCAAACTGGATTTTTCCACCCCCTCAATACTGCACCCCTTTTTTCCCCTATTTGCCTTTTGTCCTCTCCTCTTTTAAAAAATCGTAACTCCTTTATTTATCCATCGATGCCGCTGTATGAGGGCTTGTTTTTTGCGGTACGACTTGTGTTTTTCAGTGGTGCTATTTAAAGTACCATATAATGCACTGAAAAACGTTTAAAAATTTTTATGTGGAGTCAAGAAAGTCGCCTTAGGGTGTGACGAAATGCGTTGCATATTGTGCATTATTGCATATTTGTACTTTTACTTTTTAGAATAAATTCAGCGGGTAATACCTGCACTTTATACTATGGCTTCTATGGGTCCTAAGAGCGCCCAAGGTAATATATTTTTATCTGGTGCCACTTTGCTGCCTTTTTTAAGGAGTTGAGCCCCTAATCTTTTGGGGATACAACTAACCTGGGCTAGCACCTTCCTGTCCATCTGGGAAGTTTGAGAAACCATTCATCTTCACCTTATCCATCCTTTGGATTTCAACCCAGTGATTCTACGTGCAGACCGGGACTTGGAGGTGTTGGGTGGAGAGACTCCCATACGGATGGGGGGTTCTTTCCACCTACACCGGGTAAGTCTTTTTTCACATCAGTGTTACCATTATTTGCATTGGTATCAGAGGGAGGAGCGCTGTCCTTACTGTTCTTTTCCATTTCTACACGAGCCAACCTAAACAACCAATCACCGTGAATCAGCCGAACCTAATAACCAATCACCAGAAATGAGTAAATACAAACAAGCAATCAGGTTTGAATGGTGTGGATTTGGGGATTAATATAGATATGTGCCACCCCACGGGGATGGCTTGATAGGCAGTCTGCCATGACACCCATACGTCTCCCTGTGATCTCATCGCAGTGAGGCCATATGGGACCCCCAAACATCGGGGCATTTAAAGGGTTAGTGGCCGATTGCAGCTATTGCTCACAGGTGTCAGCTGTAATGAACAGCTGACGCCCGCGCTGTATGAACAGAGGTCGCCCCGCGATCTCTCTTCATACATACCCCGATGCTGCAGGACATAAATGTACATCCTGGTGCGGGAAGGGGTTAAACATGCACTTTTTAAGCTTGGCATAGAGACGATTTTGGCATAGATGCTATAGGACTGTATTAATATGTTTGCAGTGTGAAGGAAGTTCACAAGAAAATATCAATATGTCATCTAGATAGACAATTACTGAGGAGCACAGGAGGTCTCGGAACACATCATTCACAAATTATTGAAAGACGGCAGGGGCATTATACAGACCAAAAGGCATAACAAGATATTCAGAATATCTATCTCTTGTATTGAATGCAGTTTTCCACTCATCTCCCTCATGTATTCTGCTAAGGTTATATGTACCGCGGAGATGAAGTTTAATAAAAATGGTAGCCTGCTGTATCCTCTCAAGCAATTCAGAAATTAGGGGTAATGAGTATTTGTCCTTTATTGTGATAACATTCATGGTTGCTGGGAGCCATATTTCTATTTCACAAAGAAGGAGAACCCTGTGCCAGCTGGTGAGGAGGACATTTGGATAAATCCTCACTCGACATGACTTGAGTCTCCGGTAGAGATAACGAATAAAGTCGACCTTTAGGAGGTGATGTTTCTGGCAAAAGGGCAGTCATATGGTCTGTGCAGCATCAGGGTCTCAGGCTCATTGTTACTGAACCCATCTGCGTACATAGCATATTGTGGAGTTAGGCCTGGAAGCTCTGGAGGTACTTGTGGTTTGAGCAACAGAGTGCAGACAGTGCGTGTAGCAAAAGGTGCACCAAGAAGAGATCTGCCCAGTATGCCAGTCGATGACTGGTGAGTTCAGACAGAGCCAAGGAAGTCCAAACAACACTGGACTTGGGTAGTACCCACATGGAAGTCTTCTACCTTTTTATACCATTGAACAACAGCAATCACGTGACCAGGAACAGCTCACCGGGGCCTCCTGTCACTGCTCCAGGCTCTTAGCTATCTTTAGTAGCCGGAGGCAAGGAGATTTTGAATTTCCTCGGCCGTCCCTGGCTTCTGCCCATGTGTCCGCCATTTTTGCTTGGAGGCACATGCGCAGAAGCTGGGGGAGGTCCGTGCAGAAAGATCACGTTCGAGGATTTCGCCAGAGGGAAGATCAGATCCATGAGGGGAGATGAAACTTTTAAAATTCTTTTTATTACTTTTACGTGATCACTGGTATCAGCGAGGACCACACACACTGCGGCCCCCGGTGACAGCCCTGAGCTGTTGGCTACCGGAGGTAGCTGATAGAAGGAAGCTGTCACACTCCCCGACCCGTAAGCTTTATTTACAGGACCGACGTGTTTTCACAGCCCAGGAGAAGATCGGTGAGGAGAAGATGCAGTAAGAAGACTCAATAGTAAGTATTGATTTATTTTCCTAATGACACAATCCCTTTAACTTTTTTGAGTTTTTAAGAGTTTGACACTAAGGCTTTGGTTTCCTTTCTGCTGCTCCATTAGAAAAGCAGAAAAATGGAACTGCTATATGATGGAACTAAATGGCAATGAAACAGACCCCAGTGACTACAATGGGGTCTGTTCAGTTTCTGGCCAGCTGGCCAGCATTTTATAGTATGAAATAGCACTGCATACAATGCCTTTTTGGCCTGTTTTTGACACTAATATTAACAAGGCCCTAATGTAGCTGAAATCTGGATGATAAAAAACAAAGCACGTGATGATAAAAAAAAACATGCGAACTAACATATGCAAATACAGAACAGGCGTTTCTTAAACTGAACCTAGCAAAACATGCCACAAAAAAAAGTACATACACTTGTTTATATGTTTTTACAGTATTTTCATAAAAGTATTTTTAGTGATTTTTGATGTTTAATATAAACGTTTAACATGTGACTGCAGTGTTTTTGGCCAAAAAATGGACACAATAACACTACAAAGCATCATTGGATTATATGCAGTGTGTCCATACAACACCAGCACCCACAATATACTGGACATGGTTTGTTTTTGCCTGATTGGTGGATTTCTACAAGGCTATTTCTTCTGAAGTAACAAAATGGAGAAAAGGCGAAATATCAAACTTTCATTAAACCAGATTAGAAGTCACCATCATAAATAAGACCCGTTAACAGGTTTCTTTCATGTTAGTGACTTTTAATCTGGCTTAATAAAAATTTGATATTTTATCCTGGACTGATTTTGCATTTTGAAGTTTCAGCCGCTGTTGTCGCAGAATCCGAACATTTTGGAGTGAGAGATATTTAAAGTTTCTGTGCTAACTTTTCTCTTGCTATTGTTGTATTTCTTCTGAGGTAACCTGACAGTGGAGCAGCAGCCAAGAGCTCTTCTGGATGACTGATTCCTCCTATAAATACCTGCCTCAGTGTTCTGCTTATATTTTGCACAACCACAGAATGAGCTTTCTAGTTAGGGATTTACATATCATTCTGTTTTGCAGACAATATTGCATCATGAAGCGCTGATTCTAATGGGGTTTTTTTCACACTTGCGAATATACTGTACCACGATATACTGTACCTGTTTTGTTTTTGCCTGTTTGGTGGTACAGCACTGTTCCTAGAATCATAGAATGGTAGAGTTAAACGGGACCTCCAGGGTCATCGTGTACAACCGCCTGCTCAATGCAGCATCACTAAATCATCCCAGACAAATGTTTGCCCAGCCTTTGTTTGAAGACTTCCAGTGAAAAAGAACTCACCACCTCCCATGGTAACCTGTTCCACTCATTGATCACCCTTACCGTCAGAAAGTTTTTTCTAATATCTAATTTGTGTCTCCTCCCTTTCAGTTTCATCCCATTGCTTCTAGTCTTTCCTTGTACAAAGGAGAATAAGGCTGATCCCTCTGCACTGTGACAGCCCTTTAGATATTTGTAGACAGCTATTAAAGGGGTTGTCCCGCGCCGAAACGGGTTTTTTTTTTTTTCAACCCCCCCCCCCCGTTCGGCGCGAGACAACCCCGATGCAGGGACGTACAGACAGCTTACCGGAGCGCTTACCTTGATCCCCGCGCTCCGGTGACTTCTATACTTACCTGTGAAGATGGCCGCCGGGAACCTCTTGCTTCGTGGACCGCAGCTCTTCTGTGCGGTCCACTGCCGATTCCAGCCTCCTGATTGGCTGGAATCGGCACGTGACGGGGCGGAGCTACACGGAGCCGCTCTCTGGCACGAGCGGCTCCATAGAAGACTACAGAAGACCCGGACTGCGCAAGCGCGGCTAATTTGGCCATCGGAGGGCGAAAATTAGTCGGCTCCATGGGAACGAGGACGCTAACAACGGAGCAGGTAAGTAAAAAACTTTTTATAACTTCTGTATGGCTCATAATTAATGCACAATGTATATTACAAAGTGCATTATTATGGCCATACAGAAGTGTATAGACCCACTTGCTGCCTCGGGACAACCCCTTTAAGTCTCCTCTCAGCCTTCTTTTTTGCAAGCTAAACATTCCCAGATCCTTTAATCGTTGCTCATAGGACATGATTTGCAGACCGCTCACCTTCCTGGTAGCTCTTCTCTGAACTTGCTCCAGTTTGTTGCTGTCTTTTTTTAAATCAGGGTGCCCAGAATTGCACACAATATTCCAGATGAGGTCTGACTAAGGAAGATTAGAGGGAGATAATTACTTCACATGATCTAGACTCTATGTTTCTCTTAATACATCCAAGAGTTGTTTGCCTTTTGTGCTGCTGCATCACATTGTTGACTCATATATCAGTTTGTGATCTATAGTGTCATAGTATGTAAGGCTGAAAATAGACATATGTCCATCCAGTTCAGCCTACTAACACCCAATGTTGATCCAGAGAAAGGCAAAAAAAACAATGAGGTAGAAGCCAATTTTCTCATTTAAAGGGGTTGTCCCGCGAAACAAAGTGGGTCTATACACTTCTGTATGGCCATATTAATGCACTTTGTAATGTACATTGTGCATTAATTATGAGCCATACAGAAGTTATCAGAAATTTTTCACTTACCTGTTCCGTTGCTAGCGTCCTCGTTTCCATGGAGCCGTCTAATTTTCAGCGTCTAATCGCCGGATTAGACGCGCTTGCGCAGTCCGGGTCTTCTTCTTTTCTCAATGGGGCCGCTCGTGCCGGAGAGAGGCTCCGTGTAGCTCCGCCCCGTCACGTGCCGATTCCAGCCAATCAGGAGCACAGAAGAGCTGCGGTCCACCGAGGGAGAAGATCCTGGCGGCCATCTTCAACCGGTAAGTAAGAAGTCACCGGAGCGCGGGGATTCAGGTAAGCGCTGTGTGGATTTTTTTAGGTCCCTGCATCGGGTTTGTCTCGCGCCGAACGGGGGATCTGTTGAAAAAAAAAAAACCCCGTTTCGGCGCTGGACAACCCCTTTAAGGGAAAACAATTCCTTCCTGACTCCAATCTCGCAACTGGAATAATCCCTGGATCAACAATCCTTTTGAAGTTATTAATGATTATAAAATATAATATTCTATCACTCAAGAAAGACATTCAAGTCCCTCTTGAACTCTTTTATCGAGTTCACCATCACCACATCCTCAGGCAGAGAGTTCCACAGTCTCACTGCTCTTACAGTAAAGAACCGCCTTTTATGTCGGTGTAGAAACCTTCTTTTCCCTAGATGTAGAGGACATCCCCTTGTTACTGTCACAGTCCTGGGTATAAATAGATGATGGGAGAGATCTCTGTATTGTCCCCTGATATAGTTATACATAGCTATTAGATCACCTCTCAGACGTCTTTTTTTCTAAACAAAGTAATCCCAATTTTGATTACCTCCCTGGGTATTGTAGTCCACTCATTCCAATTATTACTTTAGTTACCACCTTTGTATCTGCTCAAGCTCTGATATTTTCTTTTTGAGTACCGATGCCCAAAACTGTACACAATATTCCATGTGTGGTCTGACCAGTGACTTGTAAAGAGGAAGAACAATGTTCTCGTCATGTGTCCCTAGTCCTCTTTTGATTCACTGTATGATCATATTTACCTTGGCAGCAGCTGCCTGACACTGGTTGCTCTAGTTAAAGGGGTTCTATCAGAAAATTTTTTAAAATTATACTCACCTGTGCCGCACGGGGCCAGTCACCGGGATCCTGCAGATCTTCTCCTCTCCCTCCAGCAGCCATTCGATTGCAAGGCAGAAGCTGGTAAATTACCAGCTTCCGCCCCTGCTCCGACCACTGCCGGCAGGGTCAGAGGTTAGGACTTTGATGTTCTCAGGGTGCAGGTGATCCACATGATAACAATATTCATAGGTGGACAACATTGATTGCTGTTTATATCATCCTCTATTCATGGTTCCCGGTATTTCGCACCAATAAGTCTACCTCCCTTCAGCCTACATAAATACCAAAGACAGTTAAAACAATGTGCCCAATTCCATTAAAAATAAATCACATAAAAACGGCATTGTCTAGTTTGCCTTATTGTATTAAAATCCCCCCCCCACCCCCACCCTTTAATGCTTTCGAAGATGAGGGACAACGTTGTATTCTAGGTTCAATCTCCCGAAGCACAACGTGTCCAACTCGTAAATCCATTTTAATTTTTAAAAAAAGAAACTTCTTCTCCCTGTCTCCTCCCCTTATATCTGCTGAGATACTGTCAATCACTCGAAACCTCAGCTAACTGAATGTCCCGCTTCCACGAAATGTTCAGCAAGCAGTAAATCAGTTTTTTTTTTTTAGTTCGGATAGTGCTCTTATGGTTCTGTATTCTGGTCCTAACTTCAGTTATAGTCTCACCCACGTACAAGAATCCACACGGACAGCAGATCATGTAGACTACGCAGGATGAGCGGCACGTATATCTCTAATGGATCCGATATTTCTTCCCAGATCTGGGATGTGCAAACTTGTCGCCCTTGAGGATATTGTGGCAGCATGCGCAATCCATACATGGGAAGCACCCCTTCTTACCGAAGGTAGACAACTGCTGCCTCGATCGTTCTGATGGCCACCTTGAGGTGAATACAACCTTGTTCTTCAAATTCTGGGCCCTCCTATAGGACATTAGAGGTGGTTCCCTAAATTCTGGGTTCTCCAGATGGCTCTGGGCCAAAATGGGCCAATGCTTCTTAACTATCCAGGATATTGGATGGTCCAGGATGGGGAGATGTATATCGACATCTCCTCTACCTGATCCATGAAGATATTCACATAGGTTGGGGCCATATTGGACCTCATTGCGGTCCCATGCTTTTGTCTATAGAATTTTTCATCATACAAGAAATAATTATTGTACAGCACACACTCAAGGAGGGTCATGATGAATTGAATCTTGCTATTAGACATCTCAGACTTGACCAAATGCTCCCTCATGGCCTCAAGGCCCCTCATGTGGTCAATATTTGTGTACAGCGACGCAACATTAAAGGATCCAGTGATCACCTCCTTTATGTCCCTGATCTCATGAATGTTCAACAGAAAATCTGTGGTGTCCCTGATGTAGGATTTAGAACTCAACAAAAATTGTCTTAGGATGTTATCCAAAAACCTCGAGATGTTAGTATAGAGAGAGCCTCATTAAATGTGCACCATCCTTGAGAATACAATGCATTCCACCTACTGGCGTACCAGGTTAAAGGGATTCTATCACCATGTTTTTGACGTTTGACTTGGAAGACAAAACATTGGGTTTTAAATATTGCAAAATAACAATAGTGACATCTGTAGGTAAAAAAAGGTATAGCAACAGAAAATGCATTCTGAAGATCAGCATGTACCAATCATTTTTTAAAGGGATACTGTCACCAGGTTCATAAATTTTGAGCTGAGCGACAAGACAAGAAGGTGGGCCGTGCCGACCTGTCCCCGCCTGCAATATACAGAGAAACTGCTTTATTCCTATACACACTAGAGGAGAGAGCTGTCAGTCTGCATGATGCTGGTGGGAAGAGGTTGACATGGCCCACCTCTGTGACTTGGAGCTCAGCTCCAAGTCAAATTTCATCATAAAAAAAAATTATTACTACATGCTGATCTTCAGTCGGGGGTGGGTTGGGGGAAAATATATGTATGTTAGGAAGATGAAACAATACCTCTACAGCGACAGCTAACTGGATGGCAACATTATTTCAAATCAATGTCTGACCCATCATACAAGTCTTTGTAGCTGCTTGAGAATTGAAAACAAAGCCAGAATCCATACACAGACAGCTGTTTCAGGGTTTTTGCCCCTCATCAGTATGTAACATGCCTCTCACTAGCCTACTGCACACTGATGAGGGGCAAAAACCCCAAAATAGATGTCTGTGTATGGATTCTGGCTTGGTTTTCAGTTTCCAATCATTGTTCTAAAAACCTGCATAAAGGGTCGAACATCAATTTGCAGGAATGCGGCCATCCAATAGGAGGTATTGTTCCATCTTCTTTACATGCTGATCTTCAGAATGCATTTTTGTTGCTATACCTTTTTTTACCTACAGATGTCACTATTGTTATTTTACAATATTTGAAACCTAATGTTTTTGCCATCAGCCCACTCACATGGGCTTGCAAACTTGTTGCCCATTTATACCTGTTTAACATATGGCTCTTTAATAAAAATTAAGTGCTACTTGCTTGTGTGACTGTATATAAATGAAGATGCAGATACTAGATGGAGATCACCATCTAGACCTCTTGTCATTGTATCTACCTTATCAGCAATGCATGACAGGTAATGTATTTTCCATTAGGAGAGCAATGGGCCAGACGTGACTCGCACTTTCCTCCATACACTGTATGCTATAGTTACTCGTGAAATAGTAACGTCTCAAATCAAGCATGATTTCTCACCTTCCGCAGAATGTATTCCATTTGCACTACTATCAGTCCTGCCTCTTGGCAAATTCTATTCATCTAGTCTTTTTTTTCAGAATGAATACATCTGCTGCCGCATGGATAAGAAAACTTTTGAACCTATTACTAAGAATGAAACCAGGAACCTGCAGTAGATTAATTGTATATCCGCAGCTATAACTTAGGTTTTATCATGCACACGGTGAATAATTTTCCTAAGGAGCCATTCTAAAACAAATTACGCAGCACAATGAAATAAAAGGAAATATTGATTTTCTGTGAGGATTTAGAAGATCTCTATGATGTGTTATTAGCAACACGTCTTCCATTCATTACCCAAGAGGGATGGAGAATGGCTATTCTTCTCTCTCACTGCAATGGCTTGGTTGCAAAAAAGATGGATTCTCAGGTAAATGGCCGGAATGCTCCAAGGATGAAAAGTAAAGATTACGACGTTACAAAACTAAACTGTAAATCTTAAGTATCCTATGATCAGTTCCATCTTGTAAAATGACAGCGTGTGCACATTAGTAATTACTTTCCAGAATATTCAGCGATTTCCTGGAATTAATAAATGGCAATGCCCTATATGAGAAAAACTGGGCAGCTTGTAAAATAATCTCCTTTATTTATATATTCATTAAATCATCATAATAAAATACATCCGCACATAAGTTTATGGCTCACCTAGGCCGAATGCACACGACCGGGTCGGATTCCACATGCAGTATCCCGCAGCAGAATCCAACCCTGTGCCCGGACGGTGAGCCCTGCGTACCTGTCTGGATGCTGTTTGTTCTATACTGCGGATGTGCCAGGCCAGAGCACATGCGCAGTACAGATGTGACTGTGTCATCGCTAGGTGATGATGCGGATCCCGCAGCCTTACTGCAATGATGATTGTGGAAGGGCTGCGGGACGGACGGCTTTCATTGACTTCAATGGAAGTTGTCAGTATGGAATCCAGCTCAGAATAGAGCATACTGCGATTTTCCCCCTGCAAGCGGAAAATCGCAATTGATTTCTGCTTGTAGGCATGGAAACCCGCTTTTACATTGCATGCTATGGCAGGTATGTGCTGCGGAATCCAGAGGCGGACCCACGCTTCAGATTCAGCAATGCAGATCCAGCCGTGTGCATTGGGCCTTAAACAAAACAATTCCAGGTGGATTCATTTCACACAGCCATGCCATGGGAGCCTTCATAGAGAACAGAATATGCGCCCTCCTGCTATGTATTTAGCCCCAAAATCTTTACTGTGGAATTAAAAATAGCAGAATCCTTCTGTAGAGATAGAACACTTGTCATATCGCTTGTGTATCGGCACATAGTATTGAACTTTTTGTGTACGCAGGGCCTGTTCACATTCACACACAAAACACCCCTGCCCTGATTTAAAAGGTTATTTAGCTTAATGAGGTCCAGATGTGTTCTGCTTTCTCATTGAATTAAACATGTTCCTGCATTTTGCACACCTCCCATAAACTTCTATGGGGGTCTTTACTGCACAATACACTGAAGGATAGAGTAGGACCTATTTGTTTGCGTGTGCAAAAAACAGTCATAATCACGAATCCATTGACATCAATGAGTCCTATTCTTTGCACATTACGTGTATATTTTATGTGTGCAAAACATGCGCACCTGACAGTTTCCTGCAATTATATCAAGTCTAGAAAATTCAGATACATTTTACCCACCATCCTTCACTTGGTACGGAATAGACCGCATGATGGAATGCACTGCAGTAAATTTCAAACCAGATCTGCAAGCTATCTGTGGATTTTTATGCAGAATTGAAAAAAGGCCTAAAACCTGCCTGCAGTTCCACATCAAACACCGCCATTAGACCTGTGGATTTTGGTGTAAAATTCTGCAGCTCCAGATTTCACTGTGTTCTGTGGCATAATTTCATCCCGTGTAAAAGATCCTTAAGAGACTGATTTGCTGTAGACTTTCAGCAGCAAAAAATCCACATTTATGTTGTTGCTTTTCTTTTCGCTATGAGATCCGCAGCAGATTTCACCCTTTCAATTGAAGGGACTAAGTCTGGTGTGGATCTGTGTCAAAATCCACACCAAATCTATTATGGGGGCATATTCATTGCTGAGCTTCCACTGTGGAAAATCAACAGAGATTGCTCAACAAATCCAGAAGCCTGTGGCTACCTGAGCGTTCACATGCACAATGAACAGTATGTGACTGCTGGATGCTTCTTCCGGGTTCTGTACAGTGCGCATCGGAGTTGCAGCGCTGGATAGGAATTGGCTGGAATAGGTGAGTATTCAATTTTATTTCTTTTTAAGGGCTTATTTACACAAGCGTATATAAGTCGGTGTTTTCACGGCTGGCTGATATACGCTTCCATCTAAGCAGTTCCCCCCTTATCTCCCCCTCACCGGCTCTCTTTCTCTCTTCTCCAATCCAGCGTTTACAATGGGAGGGGGCGGAGCTAAGCTCTGCTCTGCCTCCCCCAGAAGCAGAGAGCCAGTGATGGGGAGGGAAAGGGGGATTGCACAGATGGAAGCGTATATCGGCCGGCCGATATACGCTCGTGTATATAGACCCGTTTAACATTTTTCAATGTCCTGGAAAACCCCTTTAATGATGTAGGTCCTAGTCAGGTATAGAGAGCTTAAAGGGGCAGTCTGCTGTGGACAACCCTTTACAACATAACAGGTCCCATGATGATGAATTGATGGGAGTATACACCAGATTAAAGTTTCCTGCAGAGTAAATACAGATTAAGGGTTTAAACAGATGGGTGCGATTTTGTCTCGTTATCTGGCTGTGAAAACACATAACGGGACAATGTGAAATTGTTTATTTCAATGGTTTCGTTTCCACTATCAGCATTTTCGAGTGTAAGGCTGTATTCCCACGAACGTATATTGGCTCGGTTTTCACGCCGAGCCGATATACGTTGTTCTCATCTGCAGGGGGGAGGATGTAAGAGCCAGGAGCAGGAATTGAGCTCCCGCCCCCTCTCTGCATCCTCTCCGCCCCTCTGCACTATTTGCAATGGGGAGGGGCAGGGCTAAGTTCTGATGAATTAGCCCCGCCTCATCCCGCCTCCTTTCATTGCAAATAGTGCAGAGGGGCGGAGAGGAGGCAGAGAGGGGTCAGGAGCTCAGTTCCTGCTCCTGGCTCTTCCATCCTCCCCCCTTGCTCACGAGGACAACGTATATCGGCTTGACGTGAAAACCGAGCCGATATACGTTCGTGGGAAAGCAGCCTTAATACTATGTGTGAGAAAAGATAGGACATGACCTATCTTCCTACTTTTCTTTTTTCAAATTCCTGTGGAATAGCGCAGAGTTTGAACAGTCAAAAGAAAACCTGGAGACGCACAAATCTCACACAAATATGAACTCCATTCTTTGGAATAGATTTATTTACATGAGTGATTTTTTTCCCCCTCATAGTGCAAGGAAAAAGATCGCTGCATCTGCAAGCTTTTTGCGTTCCCCCCAAAACGCCTCGCCCATAGTTTTTAATGGGACAGTTAAATACATGCCATGTGATGTGCATGCTAGTGCGATGTGATGTGATGTTTCCCATTGAAATCAACAAGAAACACATTTGCCGATCCTCCAATGTGAATGAGGATGCAATTTCACAGAAGTAATGTGTGGCGGTTTTGAATGAAAAACGTCTCGTATCGGCATGAAAAATGCACGTTGGTGTGATATCACACTCGCCCATGGGAATGTAGCCTTGGTCAGATGCAACTGGCTTTTAAGTGCTCTTTGATTAATGTTTTATTTTTTTTTTTCATATGAAGGTTATATTTTAAGTAGGGAAAAAGGCCTTTTTTTGCTAATCGCAATTTTTTTATGAATTAATTTTATTAATAATTGCCTGGATGTCCCTTTGGGTCGTGTTATGTTTATGAGTTAAAAGTATGATGTCCCAAGTGAGCTATTCTCCTCTGTTATCTGAATATGTTCTAGTAGGACACAAGGATTCCATAAAGCCTTGTTTAGCCAACTGAATAGATAATAAAGGTGAAGATTCTTATCACTTGTTGTTATTATTACTATAGTCAATACAGACATCACCTTCGGGCTCCACTGGATCTACAGGATCTGCTGCTGTGTCTAAACGTATGCCATTCATTAGTATGCATCATATACCTAAAGTCCAAGGTTCTTTCAGTAAGGCCTGCTGCACACAACCGGGTCGGATTCCGCATGCACACAGATTTTTTTTTAGATGCTTCTTTTTCCGGCGTCGTCGGTAGGCGATGACGCAGGTACCCGCGATCTATACATAATGTCAATTACGCGGGTTGAATGGCTTCCATTGACTTCAATGGAAGCTGTCTGAGCGGACACCGCATGAAAATAGAACATGCTGCGATTTTTCATCCACTCACGGAAATCGCAATTCGATTCCACGAGTGTGCAGGAAGCAGCGCTTTTCAATAGCATGCAATGAACAGTATTTGCTGCGGATCTGCGGTGTAAATTCCACAATGCAAATCCGTTCGTGTGTGGCCGCCTGAGGGCTTCTGCAGACGACCGTATTCGCGTTTGTTTTTTGCACGCGTAAAATATATGTGCACAAAACACAGAGAATAAAACCCATTGATCTGTCCACTCCCTGTATTTATCCATTGGAGGTGATGCCTATTGAATTGACTGCAAGCAGAGATCCTGAATACTGTGAGGAATTATTTACCAAAAACGGAACGGATCCTGGAGCAATAAACAAATATAAATCTTGGACTTACTTCTTTTCCCACCTGGGCTGCATCCTCTCCTGTTTATGGGAAGTAGTGATTGACAGGACAGATAATGTGAATGCACCGTCACAATCCAGACATCAAGCATTTCTTCTTCCTAAATATATCTGTAAATGCCTCCGTTTAGCATTGACCTTGACAAGAAAAATCACAGATGACTGTCTGACTTCAGATTACATGGCCTACCTGAAATGTTAGCAGCAAAGATTCCATTTTTCCCATAATAATACCCAATTTTGTGTAATTTGTCAGTTTGTGAAAGTACTAAGTAGATGATTGGAGATGGTTTATGATGCTGGAAAGGAACACTTGTTATAAATGAAGGATTTTGAAGCCACAATAACATTTGGGATTATTTTTGTATGTTAAATGTAACACTAATGTAGGAGAAATAATGAACAACCTGAGCCTCTTAAAAAAACAATTAGGGTAGATTTACTAATGCTGTCTAGTAGTTAGACCAGTGTTTCCCAACAATTTCAGCCTTTGGACACTCATGGGAATTTTTTTTTACTGCAGGGCACCCCTATTATAAGGGGGTGTGACCAGGGGCGTGGCTTATCAGGACGTATGATTTTACCTGCGATATGCCCTGCACTGGGGATGGTGCATGCATGTGACTTCATTCCTGCCAAGGAGCAGTTACAGTGCATACGCCATCTTCAGTGTGGCGCAGCTATACATGGAACACATGACGTCTCCAGCACCCAGAGCTGGGGATGTCAATCAGGGGGCATTTTAGCAGACTGGGGAGGTAGAGAGCTTGGACTGCTGGCAGATGTGAACTGCCCATGAGATGGTCTGAAGCTAATTAATAGCTGTATTGCAAAATGACCACACTTCCGGTCTGGCCATTTTCTTCCACATGGCTGCGTGTGTTTTCATGCATGGGCACGCACTTCGGGTTGTTCGTGTATATAAATCGCTTATACTGTTAACATGTCCTTACTCTTATGCTTGAAAAAGGCAGATGTGATAATAAGTCCTCCGAAACGCATTGCATCCCTTTTACTATACCGTTTGTGCTATTTTGCGTATAATAAAAAAGTGGAGGAATATCTACTGTTGTAAAGAAACACAGATAACATATCTGATATTTGAGAAGCCAACCTGAATTTGTTAGGAGCTTCATTGATGTTCACGAACTCCTTGACTAAATAAGTCTACCTTTATACCATTTTTCAATACCTCTTTATTCACACACTTTGGAGTGCGGTATTCTTGTAATTTGTTTTCACTAATTAACATACGGCACTAAAAGACTTATCTAGAGATATTAGTCAAGGTGTGTCAGTATATTGAGTTTCTTAGGCGCAAATTAGCTGGCAGTCTAGCTTTAAATGGTTAAAGAGGTTGCTCGGGCCTTTTTTTTATTGATGACCTATTGTCCTATGGGAGCTGCACTTGGACTTTCAACCCTGGCCACTGTATTATGGATGGCGCAATCTGTCCTTACAGACAGTGCTTCTGGGAATTAGGTGATCAGTAGGGATCCCAAACTGTAGACTCCCACCATAATCTATTGATGACCTAGCCTGAGTGTCACGTACATACTGTAACAAAGCATGACTTGGATGCAACCTCCAGGGGTTGAGCTACTGTATCTCAGCCACTCCACTAAGGCTGCCAAATGAACATATATCACACCCAAACACAGCCCATACAATCCAAACTCTTTCTACCACCACCTCTGAAGACGGCCAAGAGACCTACATACACACACCCACACTGCTGTCCAGCAATTAGTATGTTAACACTACCGTAGCAAAGTTTTAGACTTTAATACAGAAAAAATCAGTACTTACTGAAAAGATAAAAAGACGACAAAATTACATACAATAAGTGCGAAACAGTTATGAAAATAAAATAGAGAAAACTTACAGGATTTCTTAATGCGCGAATAGAAAATGGCGCACATTTCAACTGCACAATGCTCTCATCAAATGTGACACACCTCTTTTAAAGTTCCCAGTTGCTAGCTCAGTTTGAAGAACTATACATTAGTTCATTAAGCAAATCCCTGGTTTAGGATTGTAAAGTGAGCTAATAAGGGAGAAATACAGTGAATATTAAACAGTCCATCCTCCTGTACTTCCTTTCCCCGGTTGATAGTGAAGTAATGGATTTGGCAGCAAATGTCCATTTGCTTTCCCCTTGTCCTACCTGCATCCGGCTTCCTTTGGAACCAGCTTTAGGTTATAGATATGGCACCCTCTCCAAAGATGAGAGTACCCCTGCATAGTTCATTTCCTGCAATAAGAGATCTTGGCCAATGTGACAAGCCTAGCCATACATATATACAGTCATCATACATGTTCATCCCACTGAGGATAGGTCATCAATAGAAAAAATGCCTGAAGTCCCGGACAACCCAATTAACGAACGACCAATTATGGCAATACGTTGCTGAATTTCATTATACTTTAAAAAGTTGTAGGCAAGTATCATTCTCTGAAATAGTGATATTTTATTATACAAAAAGGTGAAGAGATGTAGAGCTGTGTGGCACTGCACAAATGCAATTTTTTTTTTGACTGGAGGTACCATACAATCTTAAAGATGATAAAAATACAATAGAAAGTCTCTGCTGTAGCATTTTTGATATATGTGAATGAGGTCTACATGTTGCCTTTCATATTACAGTGCATCTTGAACACATTTTATTCATGTACCTCACATATCTCCTGTTGTGAGAACTTCCAGAAGTATTGATATATTGTGACAAGCTGCAAGATGTCACTCAATAGGATTGTCATCTTACTGGTAAGATGGTTGGCACACACAAAATAAACTCAGAGACATCAGATTCTGACTTAAAACTGCTCAGTGCCAATTTTATTCACTTCACATCACATAACTTTACAGTACTTCAGGACGACAGAGTGCATAAACAATAAAATAAACCCTGGACGCCTGGACACTTGCTAAATATTAGCATCCTCTCTATTAATCTATGGATCTACCACCTAGATTACTCAAAGATAACAACCAAGTTGCATTTTTACCCCTTAAGGCTAGGTTCACACTGGGCGGATTTCCAGCGGAATTCCCGCGGCTTGGTCACACCGAAAAACCATGAGAATTCCGCTGGGAAAGCGCCGCTTCAAAACCTGCGGTATTTCGCCGTGGGTTTTGAAGTGGTTCGGCCGCCGGCATTCCACTGCGGCTTTCTCTCCCCATAGAGAGGAGGTAGGCCGCAGCGGAAAGAAAATTGAAATGCTGCATATTCCAATTTCGTGCCGCAACAATGGTTCCGCCGGACTTCGCCACAACGGATTGCCTGCCCCATGTGGATAAGAATTTTGCAAATTCTCGTCCACATGGCTGGCTAAACGCTGGATTACTGGGCGTAGGCGGATTTGCCACAGCGAAATTCCGCAGGGAAATTCCGCGGCAAATCCGCCCTGTGTGAACTTAGCCTGAGTGTTGCACAGCTCCACATGTCCTGCCAAGGTCTGTCTCTTCTGCAGACTGGGAGCCATTATAGGATGAGCTCAAACCTTCGTTAAGGCCCATTTGCACATAAAGATTGCCTTTCAAATGAACAAAAATACACAATATTCGTTACAGCTAAACACAAAGCAATCATGCATAAAAATGACTGCCGACTCGCTTGTTACAGCTAAACGCTCCCGCTCAGTGTTTCACATAAGAATAAGTACTGAGTGAGAAGTGAACAACTAGCGTTGACAAAAATGGATTATAGTACAGCGCTTCTTGACTAGGAGCACATAATAACAATAATATAAACCAAGAAATATGTAAGAGAATTCACCCTGATGTAGGCAGACCAACTGTGGAGGTGGGCCACAACACATCTGTGATCCTCGAATGGCTAGAATTAAAGGTTCACCAGACTCTCTGTCAACCAGACATCCAACAATTGGGAGAGCATGTCAGGGAGGATCCAAGATTCCGGTTAGGGCACAGAAGAAGAAACAGAAAAGGTGTTAAAATGCTCACACGCTCAAAGAGTCTGTAGATGGCAGTGTAGAATAAATTGTATAACACTTACTTGGAAAGTGGGGTGCTTATTTGGTAAGCATTCCGAACTACCCTTTTTTGGTCCGAGTTCATCGTCAAGACAATCGAATGGGATACAAGATATTTCCAACAGAAGTAGTGTTGAATAAATGATTCTTTAAAACAAGTAATAAAAAAAGTGACAAAAACAGCAAAAACATGAATATACAGAATATATACTGGAGGAAAGTAAAACCTAGTGTAACCGCTTTCTTAAGCACATGTAATAGTCCCCTGAAAGTAGAGGGGTATATATAGCAGCTGTTTCAATTGCATTACAATGAAGAAAGCACTCGGAGAACATGGCACCCGGGCGTGCGTTCCAACAGTCACACATGTGCATGCATGCAGGGGTGTAACTGCAGGGGATGCGGTTGCACCCGGGCCCAGGAGCCTTAGGGGGCCCTTAAGGCCCGTCTTCTCTATATAGGGAGCCTAGGACTATGAAAAAAGTATTATAGTTGGGGGCCCTGGTACAGACTTTGCATTGGGGCCCAGAAGCTTCAAGTTACGCTTCTGCATGCATGCTAACATAGAGCGAGCATAATATGTGAAGTGAGCATGTCCATTTCAAGCTGGCATGCGCGCAATCCTAAGAAGATGCGTTTAAAAGACAACTGGGGGAATTACCATGTATATATATGAAAATTAAATGAAAAGTAAACATCCAAAAAGATAAGAATAAATCATGAACAGGCAATTAAGTTAAAAGCAAATGTATATGTGAGAAAAGGCAGATAATAAATAGTATAAAAAAGAGTGAATATTAAGTTAGAAATATATATACTTTTTGTGAAGTAGATGAATCAAAAACACTACATCATGTTAGTACGAACAGTTACGAAAGAGTTAGAGGGTTAGAATATGAGATACACAATGACGATGAACCAGTCATTGGAGCCACATAAAATTATATAAAAGGTGACAAGAATATATAGAAACAATATTAGGGTCACAATAGTCAACTACGAACAAATAAGCAGATTATGAAATTACAAATTAATATACTGGAGGGAAATAATAGAGATATGAAAGAAGCTATGCAAGCCCCCAATTTTGGATGAAAAGCATAGAGAACGCCAGTAAAAAAATTCTAGTTACCATATATACTCGAGTATAAGCCTAGGTTTTCAGCACATTTTTATGCTTAAAAAGCCCCCTCGGCTTATACTCGAGTGAGGTAAAAAAAAACAACAGCAAAAAACCCGCAATACTCACCTGCCAGCCTGCGTCTGTGTCCCCGGCGCAATGGTCTGCCTGGCGGTGCGGCAAACTGCTTGAGAATTCTCCCCACTGTCATCTCCCTGCTCAGCTTTGAATTCCCCCTCCGTCAGCGCTGTGTAGGTAAGCGCTGTGATTGGATTGAGTGCCAGCCAATAACAGCTGGCGCTCGATCATTCATAGCCATTCAGTGGATGACATCACTGAATGACTGAGATTGGTTTATCGAGCACAGGCTGTGATTGGCTGGCGCTCGATCCAATCACAGCGCTTACTTTCACAGTGTTAATGGTGGGGGAATTCAAAGCCGAGCAGGGAGAATTACAGCAGGGAGAATTCTCAAGCAGCTTGCCGCACTGCCGAGGAGACCATTGCGCCGGGGACACAGACGCCGGCTGGGAGGTGAGTATTGCATTTTTTTTTTACCTAGTATATACTCGAATATAGCTAGGCTTATACTCGAGTTAATAAGTTTTACCAGTTTTTTTGACTCGGCTTATACTCGGATCGGCTAATACTGGATTATATACGGTAATTAAAAATTATATTACAAGTGTATTAAAAATATAAATATGCACAAGGTACTTTAAAAAATGAAAGTGGTTCACCCCAAAATGCGTTGCACTACCGTAGGTTTTACTTTAGTCCACTATTTATTCTGCATATTTGTTTTTTTAATTGTTTTTTCACTTTATTTATTATTTATATTAAAAATTCATATCTTCAACACTACTTCTGTTGGAAATCTCTTCTGTCCAATTCGATTGTCTTGAGGGCAAACTCAAAAAAGGGGGAGTTCTGGAGATGCTCACCAAAAAAAAACCCTTTCCAAGTAAGTGTTAGGCTGGGTTCACACAGGGCGGGTCCGGAATTTCGCCGCGGTGAATCTGCCTGCGGCCGCTCATCCCGGGATTCGCCAGCCATGTGGACGAGATTTCTCGGAAATCTCGTCCACACGGAACGGCAAATCCGGCGCAGCAAAGCCAGCAGAAGTCGGCGTTGCGACGCTGATCCGCCGCCTGCAGCATGTCTATTCTTTTCCTTTTTCTGCTCACTTTTCTACTCTTTCACGGCTGCTGTTTCACTGGAACCCTATCCCCACTGGCCTTCAATTCTGGATGCAAAGCGCTGACATCACTGACACCAGGTCATATGACCGCCGCTGTTATAAACCAGCTGAAGGGAGCTGGTGATTGGATGCAGCAGACACATGGCCTTGGTGTTGGTGACTTCAGCTCCGGCTCCTTGCACCTGGAAGTGAAAACTGAAGTTTTCAGGGTGGGTGAGGGGACCAGACTGACTCTTTGCCCCAGGTGATGGAAAGTCCAGCTACGCCTATGGAGAATACAAGTATTAACTTAAACAGTCTTAGGAGACTAGAGAGAGGCTCTAAAAGTATAAGCTTTGGGCTTCAAATGCTTCTGTAATGTTGTGCATTGGAATAATCATCCATTTAAGGGGTTATCCAAGTTAAGAAAACCGCTGTCACCAGGTCCTCCATGCATAAAAATAACAATTCAGCAGTTAAGGCCCATTTACATTGGACGTATGTTCGGCAAACGATGCCTGACACTCGTCCCTGTATCCCTGCGCTCCCGTGCTTCCGCTTGGGAGCTAGCACAGCTGGCTCGCACATGGGGGGTGGGGCAATGCAGGAGATTTCTCTCCTCTCGTTTCCCGGCCCTTCTCCATTCACATAACACAGGCACTGTTCACTATGGAACGGCGGCTGTTTAAACTGCATGATGAGCGATGATCGTCATCGCTCATCTTTTAGCAGCCCAAAAGATTGTTTCACTCCCCACTAGTCATCTCTCTCCACTTCCCACTAGTTCCCTGACACCGGCTCCGGTCTATGACATCCTGGAAACCTGCTGTAGCAGCCAATGACAGCGTTCAGCCATGATCCCTGACTGTCATTGGCTGCTGCAGCTTATTTATACACGGGCTCAAGCTGACTGCAGCCTGTGAAGTCACATCACAGGTAATTTGTAGCAACCGAAGGAGGATGAGGTGGGGAAGGGGGTGAGGGAGTAACTATGGATTTATTGTAGCACATGGGGAAACAGGTGACAGGGGTTTCCTTAACTTGGACAACCCCTTTAAGAAACAAAAGAAACAACATATTTTACCTGCATATCTATAAAAAAAAAACTGAACTGTTTGTCTTTTAAACATCATAATAAGATACAATGTCAATATCTGATTTATACGCTTTTAGAATAAAAGTAGAAAAACATACATGAAACAATCATATTTTTACTTTATTGGTCACATTTAAAGTTAATAATAGTGGACATAGAAACAATCCATTAAATTGTATGGCTGACATTTTGATAATCCCTGTTCAGTGCTACAGTATGTAATCTTTTTCTAAAATTTGATTTTAAAATGCAGCAATTTACTAAGATTTTATGTCTTTTGTTCTACATAGAAGAATTGAAAATCACTCAAGAAAAAAAGTGGGCGAAATATATAAAATTGTATCGGATGTCTTCTTTTTTGTGTTTTTGTAGTTTTCTTGTTTATTAACATTTTAGCATTGTCTGTATTAATTTAACTCCCTGTATTTTAGAACCATGTTCCCAAATCTGTGGCTGTTGTGAAACCGCAACTCCCAGCATGGCCCAAAAGCCACAGGTTTATATTCCAAACATACCATATCTTTAAGATTATGAGACTCTCCTGACTTTAGGATGCACCCCAGGTTTAGACAACAGAGAATAGCAAAAAAATATTTTGCCATAATTAATACTTCCTGGTGGTACCCTCCAACTCCCCTCTTTCATAATCCTGATTTTCCCCCAGGCCTTGCAACTGAGGGATTCATGGGGTAGTCTGAGTCAGACGACACTAGAATCCACTAGATTTTGAACAGAAATAGGATACCCTCCTTCACTGAACTTAAAAACCTGGACCCAGAAGTCTCACTCTCACTGTTCTCATACATGCAACTTTCACATTTTCTCAACATTAACATATCCATTTACAGCCCTACTGACTCCATAGAATGTGCTGTATGATATAGTATGTTGTCACAGCATCATGCAGCTTTTTATTTCTGAGACTTTTTTGTTTTTTACAACTCCTTGACAAGAGGCCAGAGATCTCAACTGGTGGGAGAACCAGAATATGGAGGTAAGCTACAGAGCAAAAAGTTTTTCTCAGTCACCACTAAATACTACGATTTTGATGCCTGATCATTAAGGAAGAGGTCAGGGGGGTCTGGCATTGTCTCCAGCCCTGCCCCGAAGTGCCAACCATAAGATGCAAAGATTGTTTAGTAAGATTTTGTGTTGGTAAGAAGGTGCATTATGTAATTTGAAAAATACATTATACATAGTATGTAGTCCAATGACTGATTTTGGTCTTTAGGGTTCAACATATTTTTTTTGTTTTCGCCTCACCAGATTTCAAGAGCCATCACTTTTTGTGTGATGTCTTGTTTTTAATGTATTTCAAGCTGAAGTTTTTCAAACATTATTTGGTGTTACACTGTTTAAGTATAATTAGCTACTTGTTTTTTTCATATTTTTTTTTTTATTTTGTTCTCCATATAATCTAAATTACCTGTATATATCCTTTGCATATCCTATTGCATGACTAAACATAGATTATCTCACAACAGCTTTGTGGGCTTTTGTTGTGCCCAGGACTATCCCCCCCAAAAAACACTGATCAATATTTGCCGCCTCCCTTTGTTAATTTTGCATTTACAATTGATACCGGCATCAAAGCGTTTAAATGGCTGGAACTGGAGTTCTATCCAATCCCAGCAGTTGTCATGGGGTGGTAGCTATCAGTTCTAGCCCCCTCGCAGGTGATTGTGCAGACAGAGCTGCTGTATCCATCACAACATGTATAGCTTCCAGTGCTGTACAGTGTTGGACTGGGGTGCCTGGAGCCCACCAGTAAATTTTATTCTGGATCTCCATTTGTAAATTCTGCATGCTGCATTTTCCATACAATTTAAAAGAAAGTGAAGGTGGGGCACAGGGAGGGAGGTTACTGGCCAGTCTCCTAATGCACCTAGGTGTCATCTCACATCTCAGCCGCTTATGCAGAGAGTGTAGTGCACTGCTCATATAGGGAGCCGGAGGCCCACTCCAGGCTTAGGGCCCTCTGGGGGACCCACCTGAGCCTGGTGCTGTACATTTATGGCACAGGGTGGTAAGTGATTAATAAACACCTCTGTAGTTTTATATAATTAGCACTTTCATATAAGATATTCATTATATAATACTTAATTTTAAATAACTCCATTTATTACAGGCAGATGGAGTTTTGCAGTACATTTTGCAGACATTTTTCTGTTCTATACGCAATACAGAGAGCAATATCAAGCTCATTACAATCATTTATTTCCTGGTAACTTGCTTGCAATAACACTCTCTAAATGTGAATTTTACTGGCACCATGCTATTTTGCCCTTATTTACATTGTAATCAGCCCACAGAACAAGAACAAAAGAAAACATAAAAATTGTATTTGTTCTTCTACTGCTACAGTGTAAAAATAAGTAAGATTCTCTTTAGTAACAATCATATTAATATACTGGGGAATATGTGCACTGTTATTTGTATAAAAAGTTATATAAGTTTAAATAGTTAGCAGCTCATGAAGTTAATTTCTACAGAGCTGAAAGCTGCACAAAAACAAGCATCCATAAAAGTACCAGTCCTATATATAAGCTGCAGACCACCCAGGCTGCAGTCCAGGAGATGTACATGACCTGCACTGCTGGACCCAAGATACAAAAGGATCAGTCACTATTTAGTGGGAAACAATGTGCATGGCATTGTATTGGGCTTGATTTATATGGCAAAATTCACAGAAAATGACAGAAAAAGACCATAGTTACTCATACAAGGGTGGGTACAAACGCCACTTCCTTGCAGCATGCAGAAAAGGTAAAATGCTATGTGAGGGAGGTTGCATATATCATTAGACAGGCACAAACTAAATATCATGGTAAGTTTGTCATATTTAAAGATGTCTGCAAGTATAGAGGATTACAATGCTTGTTTTAGAGAATAAAAAATGTCAAATGTCACACAATGACCAACGAAACTTATAAAGTCTAACTTGACCATGTATTAACAACAAAGACACTCTGTCTCCTAATAGACTGTACGTTTACTGCGTGTTTATCTACAGTTCTATGCTATTTATCTTATAAAACTCCACAACCTTTACCAAATATTGATTTACCTCGAGGCTTTCCAATTTTCTTACTAGATGACAATAAAAGGTAAAATTAAACATCTCCCAGTTAATGTATAACAATACATTATGAATGAACTTATGAATACCAGAGTGTCAAAATAAGGTTTCACTACATGGCCAAGGGCATACTATGCGACTGCTATGGGGCCCTTGGAGAGAGGGGGCTCCAGCTGTGCCTTTTGTTACTTGATTAGCGAGACCATATGCAGGACCTTCCCCCAAAGCGGAACTGCATTGTTAGCAAACAAGGAGCTAGAGAATTTTCCTGAGGGTCATTTTAAAGCGTGTGGAACAGGAAACAAACACCGGACCCTACTGTCCTGCTCGGCAAAACTGGACACCATAATGGGGGGCCTGTTAGCGATGCTTTGCCGCAATTTTACTTTCGTTTTCGGCCACAGGTTCCTGCGGCTGGCAGCGTGTTTTAGCACACCGCATCATTTTGATGGGTGAAGAGGTACGTTAAATGCTGAAAAACACAGCAGACAGTGCTCAAAATTTGCAGCGTTGGAAAGCGCCGTTCAGCGCCCCAGTGGGAGGGTTATAGCATGATTACTGTAGCGCTCAAAATACCGCAGTAATTGTGGTTAAAAATGCCTGTGTGAGAGAGGCCTAAATTTTTGCCATGGTATGCCATCACTTCTACGTATTCCACTGGCTTAAGGTATGTAGACACCTGACACTCTAAAACCACTAAAGTATTTCAAAGGAGTTGGATCCCCCACAGCCTCAACCTCAATGCTTCGGCATTTCCACTAGATTTCAGTACGTAGCATGTCCTGTTCTTCAAAAGCAAAATCATCTTGTGAAGTTTGTCTTGTTCATGGGTCTTTCTCATGTTGAAACAGAGGAGGTCCTTTCCCAAACTGTTGTCATGGAGTTGGAATCAGGTAGACTTTAGAATATTATTGTATGTTGTAGCATCTCTTGAATGAAACTACAACCTGAGTTGAGATCTTACACTTTAAGCTTTATTTAGAGAGGTTTACTTATAAATAAAAATAAATAAATCTTGGTATTTGTATAGCGCCAACTTATTACGCAGCGCCACCAAGCTGGGTTCTCATTTTACCAACCTCGGAAGGATGGAAGGCTGAGTCAACCTTGAGCCGGCTACCTGAATCATCCGGGGATCGAACTTGCAACCTTCAGGTTGTAGGCGAGAGCTTACACTCTGCACCACACGAGGCTTACATTACTTGTAATCATCAGACTGTCACATGGTAACCTATATTTCCTCACTCAACAGAATGCATTTTGAAACTTTTTTTTGCTTCGGCACTTGACAGTTGTATCCTATGAGCATGTGTGTCCTTTCTTAATATGACTGAGGTGTAGTTGCTCAGAATTCACAATAACAGCAGTTACACTCATCTAAGTCAGCTCTCATGAGTAGTCAGCTCTTATTCATAATGATACAGGGGGTGGACAAAAATATGGAAGCACAGTACGAAAAGCATGCTTTAAGTTACATGGGATTATAAATCATATTTCAATTAAACATGTAGAGACCAATTTTAAGTGGAGGTAATATGACACAGATGCTGCCGGGCAGAAGTGAACATCTGCTTGAGCAACAAGGTTCCATTGGTCAGGGGTTTGAGACATTCAACTGTTATTACCAGCTGGCTCCCAAAACCACCCAGAGTGGGGCAAGAGGTGAAGTAAACACAAGTTTGGTGGGAAAGCTCTCAGCCAAGCAGGGATCAAAAGGGCAGTTCAGTGCTAATGATTAAAATCTCATGCATTTCATACAGTGTTTCCATATTTGTTTCCACCCCCTGTATATGATGGATCCTATAGAAATCATACCGTACCTCAATATTCTACTGATTGCATACCATGTTGTGCATTGCTTCTAGGATAGAATACAGTGCTGCAGAAGGGAACATTGCTATCCACCCAGACAGACAACTCTCCTGGAGAACCTCAGAGAGACCCGCTTCAGATCCCATTGGGTCCTCCCTCAAACCTAAAGCACCTCAAGGAAATTAGAATCATAGAATGGTAAAGTTGGAAGGGACCTCCAGGGTCATCGGGTCCAGCCCCCTGCTCAGTGCAGCATTCACTAAATCATCCCAGACAGATATTTGTCCAGCCTTTGTTTGGACACTTCCATTGAAAGAGAACTCACCACCTCCCTAAGTAACCTGTTCAACTCATTGATCACCCTCACTGTCAGAAAGTTTTTTCTAATATCTAATTTGGGTCTCCTCCCTTTCAGTTTCATCCCATTGCTTCTAGTCTTTCCTTGTACAAATGAGAATAGGGCTGATCCCTCTGCACTGTGATAGCCCTTCACATATTTGTAGACAGCTATTAAGTCTCCTCTCAGCCTTCTTTTTTGCAAGCTAAACATTCCCAGATCCTTTAACCATTCCTCATAGGACATGATTTGCAGACCACTTACCATCTTGGTAACTCTTGTCTAAACTTGCTCCAGTTTGTCTATGTCTTTTTTTAAGTGGGGTGCTCAGAACTGGACACAGTATTCCAGATGAGGTCTGACTAAGGAAGAGTAGAGCGGGATAATTACCTTACGTGATTTAGACTCTATGCTTCTCTTAATACATCCCAGAATTGTGTTTGCCTTTTTGGCTGCTGCGTCACATTGTTGACTCATGTTCAGTCTATAATCTATTAGTAAACCCAAGTCTTTTTCACATGTGCTGCTGCTTAGCCCAATTCCTCCCATTCTGTATGTGCTTTTTTAATTTTTTTTGCCCAGATGTAAGACTTTGCATTTCCCCTTGTTAAATACCATTCTGTTAGTCGCTGCCCACTGTTCAAGCTTTTCTAGATCTTTTTGAATACTCTCTTTCTCTCTTCCCTAGTGTTAGCTATCCCTCCTAGCTTTGTGTCGTCAGTATATTTGATCGGTTTCCCATCAATTCCCATCTCCAGATCATTTATAAAAATGTTGAACGTCCTGCGAGGCCTGATTGATTGTTGGTCTGTTTCATTAAAAACCTTGATAAAAAGATTGAACAATAAAAAAGGTTGAAAAATACTGGGTTTAGGACAGAGCCTTGTGGTGCCCCATTTGATACATTCTTCCACTTAGATATGCAGCCATTTCTGACCACTCTTTGAGTACGATCACTCAGCCAGTTGTGAATCCACCTAACAGCTGCCTTGTCAATCCCATATTTGGTCATTCTTTCAATAAGTATGGTATGAGATACTTTGTCAAATGCTTTACTAAAGTCAAGATATACTATATCCACCGCATTTCCCTGATCAACCCAGTTGGTGATTCTGTCATAGAAGGACATTAGATTCGCCTGGCATGACTTGTTTGTTACAAACCCATGCTGGCTCTGGTTAATTACTCCATTTTATCCAAGTACTTGCATACATGTTGCTTAATTATTTGTTCAAATAGTAGTTTTCTGGATCCACCTTCTTCCCTTTTTTGAAGATAGGGAGAACATTTGCCCTTTTCCAATCTTCTGGGACTTCTCCCATTCTCCAGGAATTTTCAAAGATCATGGCGAGTGGTTCAGCAATTACCTCTTCTGCTTCCTTTAGTATTCTAGGATGTAATTCATCTGGACCTTGAGATTTGAATTAATTTAAGTTAGCTAAGTGTTCCCACACCAGCTCTCTGGTTATAGATAGCATGTATTCTTTTATTCCCCCAATAACACAGGGAAGATCAGTTGATGTTCCATCTACTTTCTGAGAGAAAACAGATACAAAATAGTAATTTAAAAGTTCGTCCTTCTCAACATCATTCTTAACTAGAGATGAGCGAACGTGTTCTTCCGAGCTTGATATTCGTGCGAATATTAGGGTGTTCGGGATGTTCGTTATTCGTAACGAACACCATGCGGTGTTCTGGTTACTTTCACTTCCTTCCCTGAGACGTTAGCGCGCTTTTCTGGCCAATTGAAAGACAGGGAAGGCATTACAACTTCCCCCTGTGACATTCAAGCCCTATACCACCCCCCTGCTGTGAGTGGCTGGGAAGATCAGGTGTCACCCGAACATAAAAGTCGGCCCCTCCCGCGGTTCGCCTCAGATGCCGTGTGAGTTAGATGAGGGACAGTGCTGTTTGTACCGGAGCTGCTGTAGGGAAAGAATTGGTAGTTAGTGTAGGCTTCAAGACCCCCCAAAGGTCCTTATTAGGGCCACTGATAGCTGTGTGTTGGCTGCTGTTAGCAGTGGCAATTTTTTTTTCCTCAAAATCGGCTCTGCAGAGCGTTGCACCTGGCATTAGGGACAGAAGTGCTGCATAGGCAGGGAGAGTGTTAGGAGTGAGTGTAGCCTACAAGAACCTCAACGGTCCTTTCTAGGGCCATATTTAACCATGTGCAGTACTGTCCAGGCTGCTGTTAGCTGTGCTGCATTTTTTTTTGCTTCTCAAAATCGCCTCTGCAGACCATTGCACCCTCCATTGATACTGCAGGGAAAGAATTGTATAGGCAGGGCCACAACACAGTTATTATTCATTGAATATACGCAGTGCTGCCTTTTGGTGCAAAAAAACGGAAAATAATTCTATTTGTCCTGCCTCTGTCCGTCCTAACGCCGGTGGACACGTGTCGGCTGCGTGTGCAACCTGTAAAAATCAGACGCACCCAGCTACGTTTTACTCCTGGCTTCGCCATTTGCTTTCCTTAATTGGGAAAAAAAATACCTGCTCTGCCACAGTTAATAACTCTGCTACCCTCACGTTCTGTGACACATTAGCAGGAAAACAGCACAGTTATTAAACTTAGATTATTCACTAGAGGCAGTGGGGCCTTTCGTTTTCAAAAAAGGGAAAAAATTATATTTGGCCTGCAGTCTTGCGCCAATTTATTAGCTGCCTGTGAAATCAAATCACTGGTAATACAGCATGCTGAGGGGTAGGGGTAGGCCTAGAGGACGTGGACGCGGCCGAGGACGCGGAGGGCCAAGTCAGGGTGTGGGCACAGGCCAAGCTCCTGATCCAGGTGTGTCGCAGCCGACTGCTGCGCGATTAGGAGAGAGGCACGTTTCTGGTGTCCCCACATTCATCGCCCAATTAATGGGTCCACGCGGGAGACGGTTATTAGAAAATGAGCAGTGTGAGCAGGTCCTGTCCTGGATGGCAGAAAGTGCTTCGAGCAACCTATCGTCTACCCGCAGTTCTGCGCCGTCCACTGCTGCCAATCCGAATCCTCTGTCTGCTGCTCCTCCTTCCTCCCAGCCTCCTCACTCCACTACAATAACACCTGCTCAGGAGCGGGAACACTCCCAGGAACTGTTCTCGGGCCCCTGCTTAGATTGGGCAGGAGTGGTTCCTCTCCCACCAGAGGAGTTTATCGTCACTGATGCCCAACCATTCGAAAGTTCCCGGGGTCCGGGGGAAGAGGCTGGGGACTTCCGCCAACTGTCTCAACAACTTTCTGTGGGTGAGGAGGACGATGACGATCAGACACAGTTGTCTTGCAGTGAGGTAGTAGTAAGGGCAGTAAGTCCGAGGGAGCAGCGCACAGAGGATTCGGAGGAAGAGCAGCAGGATGATGAGGTGACTGACCCCACCTGGTGTGCAACGCTTACTCAGGAGGACAGGTCTTCAGAGGGGGAGTCAAGGGCATCAGCAGGGCAGGTTGCAAGAGGCAGTGCGGTGGCCAGGGGTAGAGGCAGGGCCAGACCGAATAATCCACCAAGTGTTTCCCAAAGCGCCCCCTCGCGCCATGCCACCCTGCAGAGGCCGAGGTGCTCTAAGGTCTGGCAGTTTTTCACAGAGACGCCTGACGACCGACGAACAGTGGTGTGCAACCTTTGTCGCGCAAAGCTCAGCCGGGGAGCCAACACCAACAGCCTTACCACCATGCGCAGACATATGATGGCCAAGCACCCCGCAAGGTGGGACAAAGGCCGTTCAGCGCCTCCGGTTTGCACCCCTGCCTCTCCCCCTGTGCCCCAACCTGCCACTGAGATGCAACCCCCCTCTCAGGACACAGGCACTACCGTCTCCTGGCCTGCACCCACACCCTCACCTCCGCTGTCCTCGGCCCCATCCAGCAGTGTAGTTCAGCGCACCGTCCAGCCGTCGCTTGCGCAACTGTTGGAGCGCAAGCGCAAGTACGCCGCCACGCACCCGCACGCTCAAACGTTAACCGTCCGCATAGCAAAATTCATCAGCCTTGAGATGCTGCCGTATAGGGTTGTGGAAACGGAGTCCTTCAAAAGTATCATGGAGGCGGCGGCCCCGCGCTACTCAGTTCCCAGTCGCCACTACTTTTCCCGATGTGCCGTCCCAGCCCTGCACGACCACGTCTCCCGCAACATTGTACGCGCCCTCACCAACGCGGTTACTGCCACAGTCCACTTAACTACGGACACGTGGACAAGCACAGGCGGGCAGGGCCACTACATCTCCCTGACGGCACATTGGGTGAATTTAGTGGAGGCTGGGACAGAGTCAGAGCCTGGGACCGCTTATGTCCTACCCACCCCCAGAATTGCGGGCCCCAGCTCGGTGGTGGTATCTGCGGAGGTGTATGCTTCCTCCACTAAAGCACCCTCCTCCTCCTCCTCCTCCTCCTCTGTCTCGCAATCAAGATGTGTTAGCAGCAGCATGTCGCCAGCAGTCGGTGTCGCGCGGTGTGGCAGCACAGCGGTGGGCAAGCGTCAGCAGGCCGTGCTGAAACTACTCAGCTTAGGCGATAAGAGGCACACGGCCCACGAACTGCTGCAGGGTCTGACACAGCAGACCGACCGCTGGCTTGCGCCGCTGAGCCTCCAACCAGGCATGGTCGTGTGTGACAACGGCCGTAACCTGGTGGCGGCTCTGCAGCTCGGCAGCCTCACGCACGTGCCATGCCTGGCCCACGTCTTTAATTTGGTGGTTCAGCGCTTTCTGAAAAGCTACCCACGCTTGTCAGACCTGCTCGTAAAGGCGCGCCGGCTCTGCGCACATTTTCGCAAGTCCCACACGGACGCTGCCACCCTGCGCACCCTGCAACATCACTTTAAGCTGCCAGTGCACCGACTGCTGTGCGACGTGCCCAAACGGTGGAACTCTACGCTCCACATGTTGGCCAGGCTCTATGAACAACGTAGAGCTATAGTCGAATACCAACTCCAACATGGGCGGCGCAGTGGGAGTCAGCCTCCTCAATTCCTTTCAGAAGAGTGGGCCTGGTTGGCAGACATCTGCCATGTCCTTGGTAATTTTGAGGAGTCTACCCAGGTGGTGAGCGGCGATGCTACCATCATTAGCGTCACCATTCCTCTGCTATGCATCTTGAGAAATTCCCTGCAAACCATAAAGGCAGCTGCTTTGCGCTCGGAAACGGGGGCGGGGGAAGACAGTATGCCGCTGGATAGTCAGGGCACCCTCCTGTCTATTTCTCAGCGCGTACAGGAGGAGGAGGAGGAGCATGAGGAGGATGAGGAGGAGGGGGAAGAGACAGCTTGGGCCGCTGCTGACGGTACACCGGCTGATTGCCTGTCATCCTTTCAGCGTGTATGGCCTGAGGAGGAGGAGGAGGAGGAGGAGGATCCTGAAAGTGATCTTCCTAGTGAAGACAGCCATGTGTTGCGTACAGGTACCCTGGCACACATGGCTGACTTCATGTTAGGATGCCTTTCTCGTGACCCTCGCGTTGCACGCATTCTGGCCACGACGGATTACTGGGTGTACACACTGCTCGATCCACGGTATAAGGAGAACCTGCCCACTCTGATTCCCGAAGAGGAAAGGGGTTCGAGAGTGTTGCTATACCACAGGACCCTTGCGGACAAGCTGATGGTAAAATTCCCAGCCGACAGCGCTAGTGGCAGAAGGCGCAGTACCGAGGGCAAGGTAGCAGGGGATGTGCGTAGATCGAGCAGCATGTACATCCCAGGCAGTGCAACAGTCTTTAAGGGCCTGGCCAGCTTTATGGCTCCCCACCAAGACTGTGTCACCGCTCCCCAGTCACGGCTGAGTCGGCGGGAGCACTGTAAAAGGATGGTGAGGGAGTACGTAGCGGATCGCACAACCATCCTTGGTGACGCCTCTGCCCCCTACAACTACTGGGTGTCGAAGCTGGACACGTGGCCTGAACTAGCGCTGTATGCCCTGGAGGTGCTTGCTTGTCCTGCGGCTAGCGTCTTGTCAGAGAGGGTGTTTAGTGCGGCTGGGGGAATCATCACAGATAAGCGTAGCCGCTTGTCAACCGACAGTGCCGACAGGCTAACACTCATCAAGATGAACAAAGGCTGGATTTCCCCAGACTTCTGTTCTCCACCAGCGGACAGCAGCGATACGTAAGCAATACGTAGGCTGCACCCGCGGATGGAAGCTACGTTCTCTCTCACCATCCAAAACGGGGACATTTCTGCTTCATCAATCTGTGTCTAATATTCCTCCTCCTCCTCCTGCTCCTCCTCCTGAAACCTCACGTAATCACGCTGAACGGGCAATTTTTCTTAGGGCCACAAGGCTCACTCAAATAATTTTTCTGAACAATTTTTATAAGTTTCAATGCGCTTAAAAGCGTTGGAACTGTAACTTGAACCAATTTTTCGTTACACTGGGCTGCCTCCAGGCCTAGTTACCACTTAAGCCACATTAACCAAAGCGATTAATGGGTTTCACCTGCCCTCTTGGCTGGCCATGGCCAATTTTTGGGATGTACATTAGTACTGTTGATACAGCAATTTTTGTGGGCCCTCGCCTACAGTGTAATCAAATTAATTTTTAGCCCACCTGCATTACAGCTGACGTTACCTCAGCTGTGTTGGGCAATGCAATGGGATATTTTTGTGTACCGCCGGTGGGTTCCAGGGAGCCACCCATGCTGTAGGTGCACACGGAGTTTTTAATACATCTGTACACTTCTAAAGAACCCCAGTCTGACTGGGGCATGCAGTGTGGGCCGAAGCCCACCTGTATTACGCACAACATTACTACCTCAGCTGTGTTGGGCAATGCAATGGGATATTTCTATGTACCGCCGGTGGCTTCCTGGCACCCACCCAGGCAGTGGGTCCACAGGGAGTTTAACCTACATGTGTCCACTTCTAAAGAACCCCAGTCTGACTGGGGCATGCAGTGTGGGCCGAAGCCCACCTGCATTATGCACGACATTACTACCTCAGCTGTGTTGGGCAATGCAATGGGATATTTTTGTGTACCGCCGGTGGGTTCCAGGGAGCCACCCATGCTGTAGGTGCACACGGAGTTTTTAATACATCTGTACACTTCTAAAGAACCCCAGTCTGACTGGGGCATGCAGTGTGGGCCGAAGCCCACCTGTATTACGCACAACATTACTACCTCAGCTGTGTTGGGCAATGCAATGGGATATTTCTATGTACCGCCGGTGGCTTCCTGGCACCCACCCAGGCAGTGGGTCCACAGGGAGTTTAACCTACATGTGTCCACTTCTAAAGAACCCCAGTCTGACTGGGGCATGCAGTGTGGGCCGAAGCCCACCTGCATTATGCACGACATTACTACCTCAGCTGTGTTGGGCAATGCAATGGGATATTTTTGTGTACCGCCGGTGGGTTCCAGGGAGCCACCCATGCTGTAGGTGCACACGGAGTTTTTAATACATCTGTACACTTGTAAAGAACCCCAGTCTGACTGGGGCATGCAGTGTGGGCCGAAGCCCACCTGTATTACGCACGACATTACTACCTCAGCTGTGTTGGGCAATGCAATGGGATATTTCTATGTACCGCCGGTGGCTTCCTGGCACCCACCCAGGCAGTGGGTCCACAGGGAGTGTAACCTACATGTGTCCACTTGTAAAGAACCCCGGTCAGACTGGGGCATGCAGTGTGGGCCGAAGCCCACCTGTATTACGCACGACATTACTACCTCAGCTGTGTTAGGCAATGCAATGGGATATTTCTATGTACCGCCGGTGGCTTCCTGGCACCCACCCATGCTGTCGGTCCACAGGGACTTCACAATAGGGAGTTGTACCTGCCTGTGTCTATGAATTAAAAAGCCCGGTCTAACTGGGGCATGCAGACACCTTGACAGAATGAATAGTGTGTGGCACATAGGTTCCCCATTGCTATGCCTACGTGTGCAGCTCCTGATGGCGGTGGCACAGGATTCTATTTCTCATTGCTTCTGTACAGCATTGTGGGCTATCGCCCCGCCACTTTTAAAGAGGGTCGCTGCCTAGCCGTGCCAACCCTCTGCAGTGTGTGCCTGCGGTTCCTCCTCATGGCAGACGCACTTCTAAATAGACATGAGTGTGGCGTGGCATGAGGGCAGCTGAAGGCTGCGCAGGGACACTTTGGTGTGCGCTGTGGGGGGGAGGGGGGGCGGTTGGTCAGCATGTAACCCAGGAGAAGTGGCAGCGGAGTGTCATCCAGGCAGTGATTGTGCTTTGTTGTAGCTAGTGTGGTGCTTAGCAAAGGTATGCCATGCTAATGAGGGCTTTTCAGAAGTAAAAGTTGTTGGGAGGGGGGGGGGGCCCACTCTTGCCGGTATTGTGGCTTAATAGTGGGACCTGTGAACTTGAGATGCAGCCCAACATGTAGCCCCTCGCCTGCCCTATCCGTTTCTGTGTCATTCCCATCACTTTCTTGAATTGCCCAGATTTTCACACATGAAAACCTTAGCGAGCATCGGCGAAATACAAAAATGCTCTGGTCACCCATTGACTTCAATGGGGTTCGTTGTTCAAAACGAACCCTCGAGCATCGCGGGAAGTTCGTTCCGAATAACGAGCACCCGAACATTTTGGTGTTCGCTCATCTCTATTCTTAACCAATTCACTATTTTCATCTTGTAAGCATCCAATAGCATCTTTGACTTTGCAGAGATCAAAGGACAGAGAAAAGGCACAGGCAGATCACTATAGTATAAGTATTGATTAAGGCACACACTTGCCCACTAAGGTCAAATTTGACCTAAATCCCAACTTTTGTTCACCACCAGTGGGTTCTCATGGGCTGCACACACAATTACTCAGCTCTAGTCAGCCAGGGGGTCTCAACAGTAGCAGACTAGGATAGAGAAGCATTTTTCTTTCAGAAGTGGTTGTCCGGACTAAAATTCTAATCAACACTAAACTTTATGAGTTGATTGCAAGCCACAGTGTGTAGAAATAGTGGTAGTAAGCTTATGTGTCCTAGTGCCTTGCGGTTCCACAGAACCCCACTTTGGGATTCTTGCTCCCTGCCCCCTGGTGGAATACCTGGGGTCATGGTCCAAGAAACTAGAAATTTTATTTAGAAATGTTATAGTTAAAGGAATATAGGTTGGAGGATTAGGACGGGTTTCCTTCTTCTTCCTCAGACTTCTTGTTTCCCACCCTCCTCCTCTACCTTTCCTTCTTTAATTTTTTTTTGTCCCACTTCTCATGTGAGCTCCTATCCTACTTTTGAGTAAGAACAGTCAGAATAAGATCCCTTCTCACCAATAGTCTCCTTTCAATTTCAGAGAGGAGATGTCATCCAGTAAGCATAACATTCTTTTTATCTCTCTCAATGTACAGGGTCTGATCATGCCTGAAAAAAGGTCCTCCCTCCTTTGTCTCCTTTGGCAGAAAATGGCCCATATTGCCTTTAAACAAGAAACACATTTCTGGCAGGACTCCATCCCAAGGCTCAAAGATGCATGTTTCCCAGATGGCTATCACAGTGCGTTCACGGACTCCAAAACAAAGGGTGTCTCAATTCTGATCACTTGGGAACACCTCGAGATGCAACAGGACGGCGCTGGAAGATATCTGTTTGTAAAGGGTAAGCTTGTCAACATACTGGTCACATTGGCTAACATATACCTGTCCAACTATGGCCAGATTTCTTTCCTTAAGGGGGCTCTGGAGGACTAGGAGGAATTTAGAGAGGGTGCCCTGCTATTGGGGGCAGACTGGAACATTCCCCTAGACCTGGTAGTAGAATTATCTACAGGGTCAGGCAGTTTTTTAGCATCCACATACCGCAGATTCCATAAACATTACACGAGTACCAATTAGTTGAGGTTTGGCGAATTTTACATCCATCTAACAAGGATTACACATTTTTCTCTCCGCCTTACAACTCCTATTCTAGGATAGATTACTTTATGCTACTACACTCAAACCTGCTTTTCCTTTCACAGGCGACTATCAACAGCATCTCTTTTGCAGACCATGCTTTTATCACCATGTCCTTAGCCTTTTCCTCAATGTTGAATAGGTCTTGGCAATGACGGCTTAACAAGTCCCTCATTCAAAACTCCCTCACAAAAACAGAGATTCAGAGAGCATTGGAAGACCACTTCAACATCAATGCACTGCCTGACTCGAACCCGTCATTGGTCTGGGAAGCGAATAAATGTGTTATAAGGAGTCATCTCAAGACAGGGTCATGCATTACAAAAAATAATGTTATGTGACGTTTATACATTAATTGGCTTCACCCAATTGTCTTTATATGATTTACAACTAGATCCGTTCAATCTTTTCTTCTTTTTTCTTCTATCCTTACTTGTTGCTATAACTCTGTATGCAAGAATGCAATGCTTACTTGTATGTTATGTAAGATCAAATAAAAATCATTTTGAAAAAAAAAAAAAGAACACAATGCTTACCTTAATAACCTTTAGGGATGCATCAAGACACTAGAGACGACACACAAGACCACCTAGTGCAGTAGAAGCTGAACTAACGCAGCTGAAAGGTCAGGTCCGCTTACATGTCCTATCACAGGCTAAAGCAGCACTTACAAAATGCAGGAGACACTATTTCAAATATGGCAATAAACCCAGCTGCACAATCGCACACTACCAATCCCTTTACAATCTGTCACCCCGACTTTTGGAGAAGGAGAGGGCATCGCAAAGAACCCTAGTACAAACTGGGGGACTCAGGGTTGGGTCATCTTTCACAAGAGGCGGTCCAATCTATGGTAGCCCCTATTACACAAGAAGAATTGGCTCGTACAATCAAAGACTCACAAACAGGGAAGGCCCTGGAGCCAGATGGGTACCCCCTCTCCTACTAGAAGACCTTCTCTGATATTATATCTCCACACTTCCTGCAGGCATTTAACTCACTAGGCAATTCCCTACCAAAGGACACTCTGAAAGCCCACATTACAGTAATACGAAAAGAAGGGAAGACCCCACACTCTATCAAAGCTACCAGTCTATTTCCCTCATGAATGTTGACCTAAAACTCTTCACTAAAATATTGTTGCAGATTTTCCCCATTTCTTCAACATATCATTAAAAGGGACCAGGTAGGCTTCATTCTCATGTGAGAAGCAAGAGACAATGCTATTAGAGCAATCAACCTCATCCATCTGGCAAAACAGGTGTCACGTCCAATGTGCCTGCTCTCAACGAATGTGAACGAAGCGTTCGATAGAGTAAATTGGGAGTTCATGTGTGAAACCCTAAGGCACATTGTGCTGGGGTCCCATATAATGTCATGGGTTTAAAGCATTTACTCATCCCCTCTGCCTCAGTGAAAGCAAATGGCCACATATCCCCCACATTTGACATCTCAAATGGCACAAGACAGAGATGCCCTCTTTCACCCCTTCCTTTTGTCCTATGCCTGGAGCCCTTTCTGGACATGCGCGAGCTTACCCAGATACCTTGGTGATACAATCAAGAGGAACCACGCATAAAGTAGCAGCATATGGGGATGACCTCTTATTTATGCTCTGGACTCCACAAGTCTCTCTCCCCAACCTAATAGCAGAACTTCATAGATGTGCAAAACTTTGTAGCTTCAAGTCCACAGCACTTAATATATCTCTACCCCAACCCCTGGTAGCAGATCTGAGGGAGACCTTCTTCTTCAGATGACTAATGACAATATAAAATACCTGTCATTCACTTAACCGCAGACACAAATGACCTCCATTCATCAAATTATCCAGGTTTGCTAAATAAAATAAGAACGGATCTAAGCAAATGGACAATGGGTTTATTTTCCTGGCTCGTAAGATGTGCGATTTTTAAAATGAACATTTTACCAAGACTCTTGTACTTCTTTCAGGCCCTTCCAATCGCGTTACCATCCCAATTCCTTAGACGCCTTAACTTCATGATGGGCAAATTCATCTGTGCGGACAAACCGACTTGCAAGGAGTCCTGGGCCTTCCCAATCTTAAAGGGGTTGTCTCGTGAAATCAAGTGGGGTTCAGCACTTCTGTATGGCCATATTAATGCACTTTGTAATGTACATCGTGCATTAATTATGAGCCATACAGAAGTTATTCACTTACCTGCTCCGTTGCTAGCGTCCCCGTCGCCATGGATCCGTCTAAATTCGCTGTCTTCTGGCGTTTTTAGACGCGCTTGTGCAGTCCGGTCTTCTCCCTGGTGAATGTGGCCGCTCGTGCCGGAGAGCTGGTCCTCATAGCTCCGCCCCGTCACGTGTGCCCATTTCAGCCAATCAGGAGGCTGGAATCGGCAATGGACCGCACAGAGCCCACGGTGCACCATGGGAGAAGACCCGCGGTGCATCGTGGGTGAAGATCCCGGTGGCCATCTTGGTAAAGGAAGAAAGAAGTCGCCACAGCGATTAGACGCTGAAAATTAGACGGCACCATGGAGACGAGGATGCTAGCAACGGAACAGGTAAGTGAATAACTTCTGTATGGCTCATAATTAATGCACAATGTACATTACAAAGTGCATTAATATGGCCATACAGAAGTGTATAACCCCACTTTGTTTCGCGGGACAACCCCTTTAAGCAATGCAAAATGTTTATTACCAATTCTGTTTTGGACGGTTATTTCCCTTATATGACCTAACAATGTCAACCATGATGTTTTGAGAAAAAGAGAAAACATTTATAAATAAAGGATTTATTAAAAAAAAAGAAACACTGCTGCAAGCAGGTGCCAGATGATGGGCTACATAGTGGTTATGGCTCTATGATACAAAACCATAAGGATTCTTTATGCCACTGTATAGGTTTCATGCACCTTTGCTACTCATATGGGGTCTTACACTTGAAACAATCTGATCATGGAGATTGCATTGTTCACAAGATCCATCAATGGGGTGACAGCTGATATTTTTGTAAAACATACATTGAAGATTGCTAGAGTAAAATGTTAATGTCAGGTCTGCCTCTGCAATAAACAAGACATCTGACTAACAGCATAATATTAGCATAATTAAACTATGAAGTCACTGAACAGTACATGTAATGAGAACATAGTAGTGTGCATTTGTTGACTTATAATCGCTAGGGAATCGTACTAATATGGCGTTTCTTGTACTATTTGCTCTGAGCAAACATTACTATGCAGAAAAAAGGGTCTATATGTCTATATGTTGTGTGTTTATTTATTTTACTATGAAAGAGCCGCATTAAACCTGCAAGTTGACAGCGGGAGCCACCCTAGAAGGAAAGGCTTTCTGTTCAAATAATTGATTTGGCCTTTTCCAAACACAACAGGAGACAGCAAAATCTTTCCAGTGAATGCAAAAAGCATCACAAAATGCGACACTAATGAAATGCAAAGGTTTTGTAGCCTTTTTTCTGAACCTTGAAGAATGCAGGAAGGAAAACATCTGTTTATCCATAACCTGGCAGACGACTCAAAAGAAAAGGATTCTATAGAAATGGATGAGCCAGAGCCTGCACACATCTAATGACGGGCAGCTAATTGTTGTGTTCCAAACCATGGCAAGACATTAACCTCATGATCTTGCTCAGTAAAACATTACTTTTACTAGACTGAATTCATCTACTGTGATAAACATGTTTATGGGTTGCTTCAGCTTTTCCTGGTCATCAGAGGTTACAGTTATGGAATTGCAACAAAGCATAAAAATAATAGAACACTATAAGTACTCCTTAAAGGGGTTATCTAATGAGGGGTCCCTTACAGAGTCAATCTAACAAAAATGTATGTATCCATTCTTTATTGTTCAAAAAGATTTTATTGCAGTTGTTTGTACGCAATTGAACACTATCGATTATTCTGTTATGACATCCTTAACAACTTTCTTCGTGCAACAGCAACGTGTAATGTGATCAGATGTCGCCGCCCCAAATATAATGTAACTAAGTTTGGTCCAAACAGGGAAGAAAGATCAATTCCTGTATTGGATGATTAAATAGCCTGAAGTTGAATCCCTATTCTTGGAGAGGACACCTGACGGGAACATTGGAAACAATCATCTTGGAACCAAAAATAAATAGATAAAAAGAAAATAGTGGACCTCAAAGGAGTAGAAGAGGAAAAATAGAAGTACAAAACGAGAGATAGGAAAGTAATAGGAAGAATGAGGTGAAGAAAAGAAACAGAGTGGTGTACCCACTAGAGACAGCCCATGGCCCTCTAGTAATCGGTTCCATCTAAGGCAAAGAACTGTTCAGAATCCAACCATAGAAAGAGGGCAAGCCTCTAAAGTCTATCCATGTGGACCAAATAGACAAAAATCTCCCCACATCCTTGTCCAAGTCTGAACATCTGAGCTCTTCCATATATTTCAAGTGATTCATGGCCTCCACCCAGGCTAGTCTTGGAATTGCAATATCCTATTTCCAGAACTTAGGGATGACTTGGCACATGGCCATTATAAAATGGTGTAATAGGCTCCTTTTGACCCTTGACACTGAACCAGGGAACATTGAAAGGAGTGCAATCTCCAGAGTGATGTTAAACAAAGATGTGCACAATGATTTGTATAAACTATATATATCCCACCATAGCCATAAAATAATAGGGATTCCCACCATATGTGCAGTATCGAACCTAATGCTCTAGAGCATCTCCAACAAGTATCTGGGGTTGAAGGATATAATTTATGTAGTTTAGTAGGAGTCCTATACTACTGTGAGAGTATTTTATAATTCAGTTCCTGTAACCTACTGAATATCAACATTTTATGGATCAGTACAAAAGATCTGGTCCAGAGTTCCCCAGGAAATGACCTGCCCAGATCATCCTCACATGACCTAATCCATCCAGGCTCTGATGTCATTGTTTGTCCATTTAGTAATAGTCCATAGACCAAAGACACCACATGCCTAGGGTGCTCAAGAGAAAGGTATAGCCCTTCAAAGGGAGTGGGTTTTGCATTTAAATTCAATAGAGGTGTAAAGGTATTGACGTAACTTCTTAATTGGAAATAATGCAACCATGAACCCAGAAGAGCAACTGGATACCCCCCAAGTCAGAAAGAAACCTCAAGCATAGCAGCCCCACCATATCTTGGACCTCAGGAAACTCTACTGCTGGAAGAAATAGCAAGCAAGAGTGTGTCACTGTAGATGGAAACTGATGGTTGCCTACCAAGGGGATTAGGAGGCCAGGTACATTTATCCACCGGCCCTGAACACCAATTCTCCTCCAGGCGTCCAGCAGAGTCAGTAAGAAAGTTGGGTTTCCAGCACGCACCCAGTCCACTCTATGAGGGGTTCAGAAAAACTCCCTGTATCTGGACAGGGTTCAAGGCTTGCTCTATCTCCACAAGAGTTTTGATGAGCTATGATGAAAAATGTCTAGGACATAATTACATATGATAGCTGTATGGTATAGGTTGAGACCAGGCAGGCCTGTGCCTCCTTGTGCTTTGAGTCTTGTTAATGTCTTATGACTAAGGCGTTGTATGGAGCTTCTCCATACAAACCTCGTGATTATTTGTCTAAGCATCTCAAAGTAAATTTTAGGTAAATCCTAAGGGATGGTCTGAAAGAAATATGTGTTGTAGGGAGAATGTCCATATTCAATGCATTAATCCTTCCAAACCATGACAGTGGAAGTTTATGCCAGTCCTGTAGATCTGTTTCAAGAGTCAGGAGGAAGAGTTTATAATTAAGTTCATAAATTTCATCTGGATTAGCGGGGAGCTGAATCCCCAGATATTTAATTGAGTTCTCTTCAGCGGAAGGGGAACAGGTCTTGGAGATGTTTTACGTCTCTTTGGTGAAATTCAAGATTTCAGAATATTGTGTATTAACTTTTAAATCACTAAGTTTACCATACCTAGTGAATTCCTGAAGGATAACTGGGAAGCCGATTCTAGGGGCAGGAACATAGATCAGTAAGTCATCTGTGAAGAGAGAAATCTTATGTTCCTGTCTGGTAATCTTATACCCTGTATCGAATTGTTTTGCCTAAGAGCATTTGTCAGGGACTCCATGACTAGTAAATATAAATATGTTGAAATAGGGCAGCCTTATCTTGTCGACGGATCACGGTAAAGAGCCATGATCCAATCTATCAATCTAGGGATAAGACCTATTTTAATAAGTGTTATCTCTAAGAATTCCCATCAGACCCTGTCGAATGCCTTTTCCACATCAATAGCCTAATTTCAATGGTGTTAAACCCTGTATAACCTGGTCCAGCTCATCAGAACTAAAGTCTTGCTCAAGGCCAAACGATTCCTCCCTCAAGATGGACCGAGGTGAGTTGAGCTCCAGGTAATGCATGATATCTTTTTGTAGAGCGTTCCCTGCGGGACTGTGAGAATTTGAGATATTCTAAAGTTAAGCATAATACGAGGAGCGGAACCCCTCCAGTCTCAACCAGGAAGATGGACTAGGCACCTGGTGGGAGAATTTATAAAAATTCTATTAGAATGGAAAAATTAAGGCTGTAGTGCCCCGGCAAGCCATCTACCGCACTTGTCTCTATATTCATAAAATCCTGCATGTAGTTTTTCTCTTAAGCAGAGTGTTTTTTGGTTTAGGCGTAACAGTATTTCAGAGCGGATGGAAGATATCTCTGCTGCGGGGACATCAGAAGAATGTGCTTTATTAGCTGTTTCCCGATCTTCCAGTGTTAGGAATAACTGTGAAAATTTGCGAGTCCTGTCTTTTTTTAATCCAGTTCCATGAGAGATGAATATCCCTCTTCAGACACATTTTAATGCCTCCCATTGGATGGGACGAAAGTGGAATCTGATTGGTGTTCTGTTGCAAAGTTAGTATTAGCTTTTTTTATACAGGCTGCGTCTTTCAGTAAATTATCATTAAATGAGTTTTCTGGTCACAAAATCACTTTTATCTAAGCCTAGTCTTGTATAGCAATCAACTTAAAAGGTATTTCGCGCATATTTTTGCAATCCTATTGATTTCCATGGGGTCCTGCCCTGTGCAAATTCGCATGAAATAGAGCATAATGCATATTTTTTTGCACACCAGAATGGCGTGCGCAAAATACTCACAGGTAAATGATCCCATTGAAATCAATTAGTTGTATTCACTGTGTATTATGTGCACAGATTTTGCTTGTGTATTAACATCTGTGTGAATAAGCCCTAACTGTATGACAACATGTAACTGGGTGCTTCTTGTGTTATCCTTTAATTCAAACTATTCGACAATATCCACAATTTGGTTTTTAATACAAAATTGTTTGTTTCAAAAATGACTTTTGTGTTCATGGATTAGCTGTGCTTTATCCGGTCTTGGAATGCTGGCTATGTTGCTGGATAATCTCCATGTTTTGAGCACCACGTGGTCTGTACCTCATTTCGAAGAATTCTAAGTATATCCTCCAGGATCTCATCTGAAAAAGCCCAAGATGTTGGTTCATATAATGCTTTGACAACCCAGGCTTTTCGTCCCTTTTCAGGGAAATCAACTTGGTAACGTGAAGTTCTCAGTGGATTTCCAGAAGCACTGGACTGCCTGCAGACGATTAATGTTTCTGTTATGGTCTAGTGCTGCCAGCTGACTATGTGCAATCATTGCGGCAATGAAATAATGAATGCATTTCGGACAATTCTTCAAGCAGACACTATGATACACTTTCAATGTGCCAGTGTGACAAAAACAGTTGATATGTCTTAGGTCCTTCAGTAACTTCTTATTTTCAACAATTTCTGTCAAGGAAGCCATTGCAGGCAAATCAGGAATCAGACATTTTGTGTTTTGCAACTCTTCGGCCGATAGTGGTGGATGTAGACATGCATTGTACTCAACAGATTCCAATCAATGATGAACATTAGTGACATGATGTAGTAAAGACCTCCATTGTAGAACTACTTGTTCCGCATCTTCCAAGCAGGTTTTGGATGATCACCACATGTGGTTTTTAATTGGCTGGACCCAACTGGAAAGTATTTCCCAATTTTTTCTTTGTTTCCCAATAAGTTGGCCAAATGATATACATAGAATTGGTGATTTATTCTTGAAAACTTTTTACACATAACTTTCCTGATGGAAACATGTCGATTTGTAGCTATGATTTCAATGTCAACACCAAGTTGGAGAAGGAAATCCACATTTCTCTGAAAAGCTAATTTTTCAAGGCTCGCTGTGGTTGACCTGTTCAACTGAAAATGAACATATTTTACTTGTCCCTACATCCATCAGTAAACACAATATTTAGCTGAGAAACTGGGACTGTCAGACTGACCATCCCCAATTAGATAGGCTGGCTAATTTTTTTAAATTAGTTGACAACACTCTCTTGCTCCTTTTCCCAATTTTAGTGTATTACGGGGAAGAGTAATTGCTTTTGCGTTTGTAGTTTTAAAATCTTTTAAAAGTTTAGCACTTTTAGGAAACAGGAACTGCTGATATTAGGACATTACTAATTGGTCTTTTACCCTGCTGTGGTTGACTGTCCCACAATTTGTGCTCATGTCCATTCATACACTTTACAATTACTGTGATCATACTGCCAATCCAAGTTTTTCAAAAGCCAACCAATTTAGCTGTACAATTTGGTGCGGCTTGACAGGGTATTAGAGATATTAGAAATCTCAAAGAGCAATCGAAAATCATATATTTTTGCTCCATGGCATGACTTTTACAGTGGCCTGCTAGATCATCAAAATCACCATTAAGATCTAGATCATCATCAGTGCTCTCTGTAGATCTCTTGGTGGTATCTTGGTCAATGTCTGATGAATGAAAGGTATAGCCGCTTTTGTCAACTACAGTTGTTGCAATGGGTTCTTCAGTAGATTGATAAGTTTCATTGTCCACCACACCACTTGGTGTGATTACTATCAATTTACAGTATTGGAAATAATGGGTATACACTAGAGATGAGCCAGCGTACTCACTAAGGCAAACTACTTGAGCGAGTAGTGCCTTATGCGAGTACCTGCCCGCTCGTCTCTAAAGATTCGGGTGCCGGCAGGGGAGAGCTGCGAGTTGCAGGAGTGAGCAGGGAGGAGCGGGGGGAAGAGAGTGAGAGAGAGATCTCCCCCCCATTCCTCCCCGCTCTCCCCCACCGCTCCCCGCCGGCACCCGAATCTTTAGAGACGAGCGGGCAGGTACTCGCATAAGGCACTACTCACTCGAGTAGTTTGCCTTAGCGAGTACGCTCGCTCATCTCTACTCTTCACCCATCAAAATGATATGGTGTGCTAAAACACGCTGTCAGCCGCAGGAACCTGTGGACGAAAACAAAAGTAAAATTGTGGCAAAGCATCGCTATTGAAATTGCGGCACTTTTACACGTCTATATGTCAGAGTGGCCTTAAACGGGCCCCCCATTATGGTGTCTAGTTTTGCCAAGCAGGACAGTAGGGTCCGGTGTTTGTTTCCTGTTCCACACACTTTAAAATGACCCTCAGGAAAATTCTCTAGCTCCTTGTTTGCTTACAATGCAGTTCCTCTTTGGGGGAAGGTCCTGCATATGGTCTTGCTAATCAAGTAACAAATGGCACAGCTAGGGCGCCCTCTCTCCAAGGGCCCCATAGCAGTCACATAGTACGCCCCCCCCGCTCACTCCCGCAACTCACCACTCTCCCCCGCCAGCACCCGAATCTTTTGAGACGAGCAGGCAGGTACTCGCATAAGGCACTACTCGCTCAAGTAATTTGCCTTAGCGAGTACGCTCGCTCATCTCTAGTATACACCCCCCTCTACTGAAGAAAAATTTGTGTTGGAAATTTGTGACCTTTCTTGAGCTTCAGAAACATATGGTGCTAATGCATAGTTATGCTCCATTATAACAGATTGGCTTGACAGCTGAGATTGTGCCTTTAGTGGTGTTGAAGTAGTAAAATAATTAGATGCTTCTGTAAATGAACCGGATACACCTTGCATTTCTTCCTCATTCAGAAACATTTATCTATGTGGTTCCTCGGGCTCTGAATCAAATCGTAACCTTTTAGACGGTTGTTGCATCGTATAGCCACTTGAAGCTTGTTGTGTGGACTGTGTTCTAGGTGAAAGGTTCTCATCCTCATTAGAATAACTGCTGGATTCGCATATCCAATTCTCCGGATCGACTATAGATATTGTCTCTTCTAATTCTTCGCGTAATGTAGGGCTCATCGACAGTTTGCACATAGTTCTTCGATGTTTCTTTGGAAAGTATGTTTGATTCTGCTTATTTCCCTGGAAACTTTTGCAATCTGTGTTCATCACAAAAGAGGGTTTGTTCTGCAAAGTACCAGAGTAATCTATATCTATTACTCCTGGGGGCAGATTCTGAGGAGAAGGTGTAGTTGTTGTATCAGTAGTTATACTTGTTTCAAGTGAAGCATAGGAGGAAAACACAGTAGTTGATGTCGATGGCTTGGTCATGACATTGCTGACACTCATCTTTCCCTCATTAGCGATGTTTTTCCTTTTAATAGAAGCTGCATTATCAAAAAATACTATCTGTTACAATGATGGTGTGGTTGATAATGCGCTAGTGAAAAATTGGTTATATGAAGATGAGGTAGTCTTACAGGTTACAACAGAAGGCAAAATGTAAGATATTGTATTTGCGATTACGGTTTCTGTACTGGCACAGGAAACTATAGCTGATGATATCCAGGGGCTTGGGCATTGCTGTAGACAATTCTCCAGTTCATTCAGATAATTCCGCATGTTTAATCCTTTTTTGGAAAAATGGTTGGAATGGCATCCGTTCGAAGAGTTCATTTATATTCATTGAAGGTATGAGTATCAGCTGCAAAATGTAAGAAACACACGCGATATGAATCAAACACCTACCCTTCAGCCACTTTTTGCACCATATGATCAAAGGTTTTGCTGCAAGCCACTGTTTTATTCTCTGAGGATTCGCAGGAAAAGCATGGATATTTATGGATGGATGATGCTTCCTACAACTAGGTGAGCATCCTCGTACAATGCAGTTTGGCATTCTGACACTCAACAGCCAGTGCGTTATGAAGGCGGGATTTATAAATTGGCTAAGCCGCGGCATTGATTGACCAAGTCATAAAACCCGCCTCCAATTACGATGGCTGTGATTGGTACTTCAGTCACTGCTCAGTCAATCGATGCAGCGCTGGATGTACCAATCACAGCAATCGCATTGGTCCATCTAGCACTGCATTGGTTGGCTGAGCAGCGCTCAAGAACCAATCAGTGCCATCGCTTCCTGGAGGCACAATTTATGAATCCCACAACCTGGAAGTGATCTTCTGTGGGCGAACAAGGACTGCAGAATGCGTGACAGAACTCCAGAGAGCAGCAGGCGCACCCGGCCTGCGCCTTTTAGGTAAGTATTTCTTTCTTTTTTTTCAGTGCAGCTAGGGCTTATTTTGGGGGGTAAGGCTTAATCTTCTTGTGATTAAATCACAGCAGCAGCAATGTGACGAGCAATTTTACACAAGAAACCGCATCGCTGATGCTACAAAATTGCTGGGACAATGCTGCAATATTGCAGCGATTCTGTAGTGGCGATATCGCTGTTGTCCGTGTGAAAGAGGCCTAAGGCTGGATTCACACAGGGCGGATTTGCCGCGGTTTTGCCGCAGCAGATCCGCCCGCAGCCGCTAATCTCGGGATTAGCCAGCCATGTGGATGAGATTTCTCGGAAATCTCGTCCACACGGGACGGCTAATCCGCTGCGGTAAATTCGGTTGAAACTGCGGCTGTGGCCGCCGCAGCCGCGGTTTCAAAAGAAGCAGCATGTCTGTTTACTTTCGGTTTTTTGTTTATTTATGTTACGGCCGCGCTCTCCTCTATGGGAGCGCCGCAACGGAAAAGCAAGCGGCCGGGCCGCTTCAAAGCCGCCGCGGCTTAAACCGCGGTGGTTCTCCCGGCGGGAATCTCGCGGTTTTTGCTGCGGCCAAACCGCGAGATTTCCGACGAAAATACGCCCCGTGTGAACCCAGCCTAAGAGTCACTTTGATTTTTAGCAGATTTTTTCTGCATGAAATTACCCCCACCCCCACCCCCTCTTTTTTTTCTGCTGTGCATATTCGCGCAACAAAAATAAGAGAGCAATCCTAGGTTTTCAGAAAATGTTGCATAAGCCCCAGCTCCTGTACATTACTGGTGTGCAAAGAAGCACTGCTGAAATACACCCAGCAATAATCCACAACAGAACAGATTATACAGGCACAGAATCTCCACAAAATCTTTCCCTCTCATTCCTTCTCTCTCATTTATATTTTCTCTCATTCATTTACGCTCTCTTTTTCTTTAATTCATATTCTCTCCCATTAACTCTTATTTATATTTTCTCTCATTCTCTTTATCACATTCTCTCTTATTCATTGTAGCTCGCCTTCTCTCTCATATTATCCTTCTAATTCATATTCTCTCATTCTCTATAATTCATCACTCATTCACCTCTCTAATTTATTCTCTCTCGTTCATTCTCTTTTATTCATATTATCTTTTTCATTCACACTCTCATTCAAATTCTCTCTCATTCTATATCACATTCTCACTCTTATTATCTCTTTCATTTTATCTTTCTTATTCATATTATCTCTTTTATACTCTCTATCACATTATCTAACTCATTCATTCTCCATCACAATCACTCTCTATCATTCATATTCTTTCCCTCATTCATAATCTGTCTCTCATTCAGACTCTGTAATTCATTCTCACTCTTATTCATATTCTCTTTCATTCACTCTCTCATTCATATTCTCTTCCACATGCTTTCTTTCTATCACATTCCTTTTATTCCTCTCCTCTCTCTTCATATTATTGCTCTAATTTTATCTCTCCTCTCTACATATTCTTTCTCATTATCATTCATTCTCACCTATCCATTCTCTTATTCATATTCTCTCTCTTTCATTCTCTATCACATTCTCACTCTCATTCATATTCTATCGCTCAATTATACGGTTTCTAATTTATTCTCTCTATCACATTCTCTCTTATTCATGTTGTCTTTCATTCAATCTCTCATTTATTCTCTTGCACATTCATTTTATCTCTCCTCTATTTTCATATTATTCCTCTCATTTTCTCGCTCCTTCTCTTAACATATTCTTTCATTATCATGTTGTATGCTAGAGAGTGGAAACTATAGTCCTTGGTATTAGGGTGTAATACCCGCTAGAGATCTATTAGTTTTAAACTTACCAGGGCTTTTTTTAGTTTATGAACCACTGAATAAGAAACCGACGATCTGCCTGTGAACGGATCCATGTCGGGTTAAATACGAGGTTGAAGTCACCACCTACTATAATTCTAGAGCTCTCAGCAAACTTTTCAAGTTCCTGGAGAATTCTGGATCCTTAACTGGGAAAATAAAAGTTAGCAATTTTATATATGCAATCTAAATTTTTAGAAAAATACATCTCCCCTCTGTATGAACCTGCGAGTTTAATATTGTAGGGTTAAAGGATTTGTTTAATGCTATAGATACTCCACAGGCTTTGCGGCATGGATGAGGTGTAAAATTTATTCTTACACCAGGGAATCCCAGAGGCCACGAAATGTGTTTCTTCAAGCATAACTAAATTAATTTTCTTTTGATGGAAACTATATAAAATTCGATTTGGTTTTTCTGGCTTATTAAGGCCTCTGGTGTTGTATGTACAAGAGGTCAGAGACTCCATTGTATCCTAGTTAAAGAATGGATTATATAGTAAGTGTACCATCTTCAAAAGGTCACCAGAGACTTAGAGGGGTAGAAACAGAAGAACAAGTTAAAAAGAGTAGATAATGGGGAGTAAAGAAAAGGTGAGAAAAAAATAAGTACATAATAAACCAAATTAACTGAACAAAAAAGTGGGCTGCAGAGGTAGAGCCCCATTTCAACACTAACATCTGACTCATGTCTCTACAACACTTGCCTTGTAACCCCTCAGCGTGGTAGAAGAAGCCAACCACTACAGGCACAACTCCCTTATGACGCCATCTTGGAACCCTGCCACAGGCCGCGCTAGTGGGTTCGAGCGCTAAAAACGTCATATTCCTAAATGTAATTTATCCAACTATCTGCAGGAGTCAGGCAAAAGCTTCCGGGTACTGTGATCCTGAGAATCACAGCGCTTCCACCACAAGCCCCCATGCAGTATATATTGTCACAGGGTGAGACCTCACTGTTATCAAGAGATCTCGCAGCTTTCACTAAACAAGTGAAGTTCTTGCTTTACCCCACCAGTTACTGATCAGTAATTGCAGAGGTTACCAACAGGTTACATATGGGTTGAAGCACAGACAGCACTCGTTTAGTGAAATGTGTAACATCTCATTCCCCCCCAGCATATCCAGTCATGGGGACTTGATGGGGAAGCACTGTGAATGGCGAAATCACAAAACATGGAAGTTCATATCCAACTCTTGCTGGAAGTTGGGTACCTTACATGGACGTACGGGGCTTTTTTTTTTAGAAAATGTTTAATTACATATATTTACTAAACAAGACTATATTGTAAAACTTTTATTATTTTTTATGATAATAGGGAGAGAAAACACATCAATTCTGCCATACGTTTTTTTTTTTTACAGCATTAATTATGCAGCATAAATGACACAATATATTTTTTCCGTGGGTTGGTACGGTTACAACGATACCAAAATTCTTTTTTTTTTTAGGATTTTCCACTTTTCTGCAATAAAACCCCTTTTTTTTGGAATTTTTTTTATTTTTTAAATCGCTGCATTCAAAGTACAGTAACTTTTTAATTTTTTTAAGCACTGAGCTCTGTGTTATTGTACACATCGTTACGGACATGATGATACCAAATATGTGGGATTTTAATTTTAACATTTTTTTCGTGCTAATATGAAAAAAAGCACCTAAAAAGGTTTTTAAAACATTTTTTATGAATATTTTTATTTTTTTTAGCACCGATGATCGCTGTGATAAGGCATTACAGGACTTCTCTCCTGCAATGCTTTATCGTTTATTACAGCGATCATACGCAATGGCAATACAGGACGCCGGTATCTGGCGTTCCTGTTGCCATGGCAACTAGTCGGGCTACCTGCGATTATATTGCGAGATCCCGACAACGTCACAGAAGGAGCGCACTCGTTCTGTGAACTTTTCCCATGCCATGATCTAAATAGATCGTGGGCAGGGAAGGGATTAACAGCGGGGGCGAATCTCTGATGAACCTCCGCTGTTGCAGCGGGAGGCCGGCTATCAGTGCAAGATCGTTTATGATCTCGTGCTATCCCCAGGACGTAAGCTTACGCCCTGTTGCAGAAGGTATCCCGCTGCCAGGATGTAAACTTACGTCCTGGAGTGGGAAAGTGTTAAAAGGGTTGTCTGAGAAAAAGAAAAAAATATGTAACAGCTGGGCAGGTGATAAAATATAAAAAACCACATACTCACCTGTCTTCAGTCCCTGGAACCCAGCTGAGTATCTCCCGCTGCCCTGTCCTCAGATAGCCACCGGAAGTCAGGTAACTGCTGCGGCCAATCAGAGGCCAGACGATCATTGTCTTGAACTTCAGTACTCATGGTGCCCAGGAAGTGAGTGCTGAAGCTGCTTCTGATTGACCGCAGCACTCACCTGACATCTGGTGCCTGTCCACAGCAGATGACAAGGCAGCAGGAGATGGTCAGCTTGATCCCATGGGGCTGAAGACAGGTAAGTATGTGGTGCTTTTTTTATATTATCACCTGCCCAGCTGTTAAAAATTATTTTCTTTTTCTCACACAACCACTTTAAGTTATTAAAGGGGTTGTCCCACGCCGAAACGTTTTTTTTTTTTTTCAAACCCCCCCCCCCCCCCCCCGTTTGGCGCGAGACAACCCCGATGCAGGGACTTAAAAAAAAAACCGCACAGCGCTTTCCTGAATCCCCGCGCTCCGGTGACTTCTTACTTACCGGTTGAAGATGGCCGCCGGGATCTTCTCCCTCGGTGGACCGCAGGGCTTCTGTGCTGTCCATTGCCGATTCCAGCCTCCTGATTGGCTGGAATCGGCACGTGACGGGGCGGAGCTACACGGAGCTGATCTCCGGCACGAGCGGCCCCATTCAGAAAAGAAGAAGACCCGGACTGCGCAAGCGCGTCTAATTTGGAGCTTAGACGCTGAAAATTAGACGGCACCATGGAGACGAGGACGCTAGCAACGGAGCAGGTAAGTGAAAAATTTCTTATAACTTCTGTATGGCTCATAATTAATGCACAATGTACATTACAAAGTGCATTAATATGGCCATACAGAAGTGTATAGACCCACTTGCTTTCGCGGGACAACCCCTTTAAGGTCATTTCAAACTATTTATTTTAATAGGGAGGTGCGGGGCCTTATGTCTTATCTGCCTAGGACACTAAAACGCCTTGTCTTGGCCCTGATACTAACAATTTCTCTGATTGATATATATTCTGTTCATTCTATGTCTATCTTGCACAGGAGAGTTATAAGGCATCTACATATTTGGGATAATTGTTCATTCTAGTATGAAGTACACATATATCCTCTTCATTTAAAGGGGTTGTCCCGCGCCGAAACGGGGTTTTTTTTTTTTCAACCCCCCCCCGTTCGGCGCGAGACAACCCCGATGCAGGGACGTACAGACAGCTTACCGGAGCGCTTACCTTGATCCCCGCGCTCCGGTGACTTCTATACTTACCTGTGAAGATGGCCGCCGGGAACCTCTTGCTTCGTGGACCGCAGCTCTTCTGTGCGGTCCACTGCCGATTCCAGCCTCCTGATTGGCTGGAATCGGCACGTGACGGGGCGGAGCTACACGGAGCCGCTCTCTGGCACGAGCGGCTCCATAGAAGACTACAGAAGACCCGGACTGCGCAAGCGCGGCTAATTTGGCCATCGGAGGGCGAAAATTAGTCGGCTCCATGGGAACGAGGACGCTAACAACGGAGCAGGTAAGTAAAAAACTTTTTATAACTTCTGTATGGCTCATAATTAATGCACAATGTATATTACAAAGTGCATTATTATGGCCATACAGAAGTGTATAGACCCACTTGCTGCCTCGGGACAACCCCTTTAATACCTATCTTGCACAGGAAAATTATTAGGCATCTACTTTAGTGGGACTTCTGTTTATTCCACAGTGAAAAATGTATGTATTGTGATCATTCCACATCAGTTAGGCACAAGAAAAGGATTGGAGATCTGCTTATATGTAATATCTCTTCATTCCAAGTCTTTCTTAGAAAATCATTAGAAATCTATTTTGTAAAGTGTAGGTTTATTCTACTGTAAACCCACCTAGCATCCCATATAAGAACATACCATCAAGGAGATGTGAAATCAGTGGTGTTTCGTGGTATTGAACAAGTATGCCATAATGATAGATATAGGGACATCAATAAAAGGCTTCTACGAAAAGAAACTGCTTGGATTTTAAGACTAAATTATTGTCACCCATATGTGACTAATGAGAACTTGCTCCGTTCATCTAATCTTATGTTTTCTTGTTCCCTTTTTGCTGATCTAGTCGCCCCGTTATCATTGTTCTGGTGCTGACGATATGTTCTGGTCCCTCTATTTTATCTTTTACTAAATGTCATCTTTTGTATGCAGTGATTGAATTCTTTTTTGGGGGCTGTGTTTGCTTCTCTTCTTCAAGCAAAATGTAATGTAATATCACCACCGCTAAGGGACGTTTATCGCGGTAGCCGCTCTATTTCCTTTTGCTAAGATGTGTGCATTGCGTGAGGCATTTTCCTTGCGTCAGACGTTGCCATCGCTCTGGCGCCTCTTTAAGACGTCAACCTTGCCTGATGTACTTGCGCCCCTTTGCGTCTGTCAGCTGTGTGTATCCTAGAATATGGTTTACACAAGCAGCACTCACTTATTCCAAATATGGCAGGATCAAACGGTGCACAGCCAAATGAAGAAAGGAACCTGGATCTTGATTCCACAGGATATACATATAAAGGAAGAATCCACGGCAGCACCACAATGCAAGAATCAATAAAATGTCATTATTCCTCCATCAGAAGTAAGCTTGCGACATTTTGACCTCTATCATTAGTAGGTCTTTGTCAAGCATAGCACACTAATACAGATACATGGTATATATATATATTATGCATATACAGCATTAACCAATAACCACCCTTCTAATACAGCTGAACATACTGATCTAAATTGCACATTCAACACAACATAAATACATGATAGATCCTGGACTACATGGGTTTCTGGATGTCCAACATCCAGTTACACCGGTGCTCTATACGCTCCTTAAAATTCATAAAAGCCTGCTTAAACCCCAGGTAGACCCATTGCGGCAGGGTGCGAGTCACTGTTCAGTAACAGTGCCCGCTTCCTGGATAAAGTCATGAGAAGCTTTGCAGTGGAGTCACAATCGTATCTTAAGGATACGAGTGACTTCCATAGAAAACTCAATGAATATGTTTAGATCATCAATTCATGGGTAATTCAGCCAGCTTGGTCATTATTCGGGGTTTATAACTCCGATACCATATTATACTTACTTATATATATATGGGAATTATTCTATATGTACAGAGTAGTTGACCGTGCAGTGGTTTAGTTTATTTTGTTATGTTCCAGGGTTTGTAACTCCGGTATCATACAGTTATACCCACATCATATATATACACACACACACACACTAATATATATATATACACACATACATATACATACATATACACACATACATACACACACACATATACACACACACAGTAGTAATCCTGGTAGAGAGATACTGTAGATAGCTGCTTAATAGAGATGAGCGAGTGCACTCGTCCGAGCTTGATACTCGTTCGAGCATTAGGGTGTTCGAGATGCTCGTTACTCGAGACGAGCACCACGCGGCACTCGACTCCATGACATTTCCTTCCCTGAGAAATTTGCGCGCTTTTCTGGCCAATAGAAACACAGGGAAGGCATTACAACTTCCTCCTGTGACGTTCCAGTCTATCCCACCCGCTGCAGTGAGTGGCTGGGAGATCAAGTGACCCCCGAGTATTTAAATCTGCCCCGCCCGCGGCTCGCCACAGAGACGCTAAGAGAGATCAGGGACAGTGCTGCTGATGCTGCTGCTGCTATAGGGACACTGTTAGCTTCTTCAAGAACCACAACGGTCTTTCTTAGGGCCACAGCTCACCTAGTGCATTACTGTTGTGGCTGCTGTGAGCAGTTTTGCACAAATTTTTTTTTAATGTTTATCGGGCGTGCAGGCTGTAGCGTTCTCAGGCTGTAGTCTGTACTTGAGTATAGGGGCAGTATCGGTCAGGCAGGGACAGTGGTAGTGTAGAATCCTATCTACAAGAACCCCAACGGTTCTTCTTAGGGCAACCTGCAACCGTGTGCATTTAACTCCGTGGTTGCTGGAAGTTGTAGTACCTCTGTATTGCACAGCAGAGCCTGCGTGCAGCCTTCATTTAAACATATTTCTGGCCGCACTTTGCATTGCCTCACTGCAGTCTGCCTCTAAGTGTACGCCAAGAAACCACACATTTTCTACAACGCTCTGTGTTATACGTGTGCTGTCTCAGAAGTTCACGGTCTGCCCGACGCCCAAAGATTGAAAGTGCAATACACACTGCATAGCCTCAGCCTGCATTGCATAGTAAAATAAGGAGATTTAAAAAATTATTCCTTTTTAACAGCTACCAGAGACCCAGTGCATTTGCCTGCGTGGCCTGTGGGGCTTCACGTGCATCCAAACTGCATAGTTCACAGCAAGGCCTAAGAGCAGCCTTCCTTATAATTTATCTCTGGCTTCATTTAGCGTTATATTACCGCTGGCAGCCACCAACTGCGCGGCAATAATTCACAAACATTTTTACACCGCTCTATCTCTGCTCGATTCTTAATCCAGCATGCTGAGGGGTAGAGGCAGAGGATGTGGACGCAGTCGAGGACGCGGATTCCCAAGTGAGGGTGTGGGCATAGGACGAGTTCCTGGTCCAGGTGAATCGCAGCCGGCTGCTGCGGGAGTAGGAGAGAGGACAATTTTCTGCGGTCCCCAGCTTCATATCGCAATTTTTGGGTCCACGTCGTAGACCTTTATTAAAAAATGAGCAGTGTGAGCAGGTCCTGTCGTGGATGGCAGAAAGTGCATCCAGCAATCTATCGACCACCCAGTCTTCTACGCCGTCCACTTCTGCAACTCTGAATCCTCTGGCTGCTGCTCTTCCTTCCTCCCAGCCTCCTCACTCCATGAAAATGACACATTCTGAGGAGCAGGCAGACTCCCAGGAACTGTTCTCGGGCCCCTGCCCAGATTGGGCAGCAATGGTTCCTCTCCCACTGGAGGAGTTTGTCGTGACCGATGCCCAACCTTTGGAAAGTTCCCGGGGTCCGGGGGATGAGGCTGGGGACTTCCGGCAACTGTCTCAAGAGCTTTCAGTGGGTGAGGAGGACGATGACGATGAGACACAGTTGTCTATCAATGAGGTAGTAGTGAGGGCAGTAAGTCCGAGGGAGGAGCGCATAGAGGATTTGGAGGAAGGGCCGCTGGACGATGAGGTGACTGACCCCACCTGGTGTGATAAGCCAACTGAGGACAGGTCTTCAGAGGGGAAGGCAATTGCTGCCGCAGGACAGGTTGGAAGAGGCAGTGGGGTAGCCAGGGGTAGAGGCAGGGCAAGAGCGAATAATCCACCAGCTGTTTCCCAAAGCACCCCCTCACGCCAAGCCACCATGCAGAGGCCAAGGTACTCTAAGGTGTGGCAGTTTTTCACTGAGATGGCGGACGACTGACGAACAGTGGTGTGCAACCTTTGTCACGACAAGATCAGCCAGGGAGCCACCACCAGCAGCCTCACCACCACCAGTATGCGCAGGCATATGATGGCTAAGCACCCCACAAGGTGGGACGAAGGCCGTTCACCGCCTCCAGCTTGCGCCACTGCCTCTCCCCCTGTGCCCCAACCTGCCACTGAGATCCAACCCACCTCTCACGACACAGGCACGACCGTCTCCTGGCCTGCACCCACACCCTCACCTTCGCTGTCCTCGGCCCCATCCAGCAATGTCTCTCAGCGCAGCGTCCAGCTGTCGCTAAGAGAATCATTGGAGCGAAAGTGCAAATACGCTGCCACGCACCCGCACGCTCAAGCTTTAAAAGTCCACATAGCCAAATTGATCAGCCTGGAGATGCTCCCCTACAGTCTGGTGGAAACTGAGGCGTTCAAAAACATGATGGCGGCAGCAGCCCTGCGCTACTCTGTCCCCAGTCGCCACTATTTATCACGGTGTGCCATCCCAGCCCTGCACGACCACGTCTCACGCAACATCGTACTCGCCCTTACCAACTCGGTTACTGGCAAGGTCCACTTAACAATGGACACATGGACAAGCACAGGCGGGCAGGACCACTAGATCTCCCTGACGGCACATTGGGTGAATTTAGTGGAGGCTGGGACCGAGTTAGAGCCTGGGACCGCTCATGTACTACCCACCCCCAGAATTGCGGGCCCCAGATCGGTGCTGGTATCTGCGGCGGTGTATGCCACCTACACTAAACCTTCCTCCTCCTCCTCCTCCCTCTCCTCCTCCTGCAACGCAACTTCTACCTCACAAGCAAGATGTGTCAGCAGCAGCACGTTGCCAGCAGTCGGTGTCGCGCGGCGCGTCAGCACAGTGGTGGGCAAGCGTCAGCAGGCCGTGCTGAAACTACTCAGCTTAGGAGAGAAGAGGCACACGGCCCACGAACTGTTGCACGGTCTGACAGAGCAGACCGACCGCTGGCTTTCGCCACTGAGCCTACAACCGGGCATGGTCGTGTGTGATAACGGCCGTAACCTGGTGGCGGCTCTGCAGCTCGGCAGACTCACACATGTGCCATGCCTGGCCCACGTCTTTAATTTGGTGGTTCAGCGGTTTCTGAAAGGCTACCCACACTTGTCAGACCTCCTCGGCAAGGTGCGCCAGGTCAGCGCTCATTTCTGCAAATCCAACACGGACGCTGCCACCCTGCGCACCCTGCAACATCGGTTTAATCTGCCAGTGCACCGACTGCTTTGCGATGTGCCCACACGGTGGAACTCTACGCTTCACATGTTGTCCCGGCTGTATGAGCAGCGTAGAGCTATAGTGGAATACCAACTCCAACATGGGCGGCGAAGTGGGAGTCAGCCCCCTCAATTCTTTACAGAGGAGTGGACCTGGATGGCAGATATCTGCCAGGTCCTGGGAAACTTTGAGGAGTCCACCCTGATGGTAAGCGGTGATTCTGCAATCATTAGCGTCACCATTCCCCTGCTATGCCTGTTGAGAAGTTCCCTGCAAAGCATAAAGGCTGATGCTTTGCGGGCAGAAACGGAGGTGGGGGAAGACAGTATGTCGCTGGATAGTCAGAGCACCCTCATGTCTATATCTCAGCGCGTGGAGGAGGAGGAGCCTGAGGAAGAAGAGACAGCTGGGCCGACTGCAGAGGGTACCCATGCTGCTTGCCTCTCATCCATTCAGCGTGTATGGCCTGAGGAGGAGGATCCTGAAAGTGATCTTCCTAGTGAGGACAGCCATATGTTGCGTACAGGTACCCTGGCACACATGGCTGACTTTATGTTAGCATGCCTTTCTCGTGACCCTCGCATTAGATGGATTCTGGCCACTACGGATTACTGGGTGTACACACTGCTTGACCCACGGTATAAGGATAACCTTTCCACTCTCATTCCTGAAGAGGAAAGGGGTTTGAGAGTGAGGCAATACCACAGGGCCCTGGTGGACAAACTGATGGTAAACTTCCCATCTGACAGTGCTAGTGGCAGAAGGCGCAGTTCCGAGGACCAAGTAGAAGGGGAGGCGCGGAGATCAGGCAGCATGTTCAGCGCAGGCAGGGGAACACTCTCCAAGGCCTTTGCCAGCTTTATGGCTCCCCAGCAAGACTGTCTAACACCTCCCAAGTCCAGGCTGAGTCGGAGGGGGCACTGTAAGAAGATGGTGAGGGAGTACGCAGCCGATCGTACCACCGTCCTTCGTGACGCCTCTGCTCCGTACAACTACTGGGTGTCAAAGCTGTACACGTGGGCCGAACTCGCGCTGTATGCCCTGGAGGTGTTGGCTTGCCCTGCGGCTAGCGTCTTGTCAGAGAGGGTGTTTAGTGCAGCTGGGGGAATCATCACGGACTAGCGTACCCGCCTGTCAACTGACAGCGCCGACAGGCTTACACTCATAAAGATGAACAAAGCCTGGATTTCCCCAGACTTCTCTTCTCCACCAGCGGACAGCAGCGCTACCTAAAGACCTTTGTCAATCTGTGTATGATATTCGTCCTCCTCCTCCGGCTCCTCCTCCTGAAACCTCTCGTAATCACCGCGAATGGGCAATTTTTCTGTGGCCCAAAAGGCTCATATAACTTTTCTAATAATATTTATCTGTTTCAATTCTCATTAAAGCATTGAAACTTCACCTGAACCAATTTTTATTTTAACTGGGCTGCCTCCAGGCCTAGTTAAAAATTAAGCAACAGTACGCTAAGCGATTAATGGGTTTCACCTGCCCTCTGGGTTGGGCATGGGCAATTTTTCTGGGGTACATTTGTACTGTTGGTACACCAATTTTTCGGGCCCTCGCCTACAATGTAATCAAAGTAATTTTTATGGGCTTCGCCTGCACTCATGGTACACCACTGTGTCTGGGGTTGGCCTACACTTTTGCTACAGAAATGTAACTCTGTTCTGCCTACCTATACGTCTGCCACAGTAATGTTACAGGGGTCTGACTATATTTCAGCAACAGAAATGTTACTTCGGTCTGCCGATACTTCTGCTCCTGAAATGTTACCTTGGTTGGTGTATACTGTTACTACTGTAATTCTACTAATACTGGGCTCTGCCCATAATGCTTCAACGGAAATGTTACTGGGGCAGGTCTATACTGCTATAACAGAAATGCAACTAATAGTGGGCTCTGCCCATACTGCTTCTACGTTACTGTTACTGGGGTCTGACTATACTGCTACTACTGAAATGTTACAAATACTTTGCTCTCCCTACACTGCTGCCAGGGAAATGTTTATCTGCTGCTTTGCCCATACTGCTTCTACGTTACTGTTACTGGGGTCTGTCTGCACTGCTGGAACTGAAATGTGACCGGGGCATGTCGCAACTGATACTACTGAAATGTTACTGAGGTCTGTCAATACTGCTGGAACTGAAATGTTACTGGGGTCTGTCTAGACTTATACTACTGAACAGTTACTGGGGTCTGTCTATACAGATACTACTGAAATGTTACTGGGGTCTGTGTATACTGCTGCAAATGAAATGTTAGTGGGGTCTGTCATCACTGCTGCCAATGAAATGTTACAGGGGTTTGTGCATACTCTTACCGCTGAAATGTTACTAATTCTCGGCTCTGCCTATACTGCTGCTACTGCAACGTTACAGGGTAGTGGAAACGGAGGCTTCCCAAAGACATGATGGTGGCGACGCCGCGCTACTAGGTTCCCCAGGCGCAACAACCTTTCAGCGACGCGGTCACTGGGAAGGTGCATATAACCACGGATGCGGGGACAGGACATGTACTGCCTCAAAAACATCCCCGTCCTCCTCCTCCTCCAACAATGAAAACATTCTTGGCCGAAGCCCACCTGTATTTAATCTGACGTTAGCTCTGCTGTCCAGGGCACTGCAATGGGATCTATTTATGTACCGCCGGTGGGTTCGAGGGAGCCACCCCTGCTGTGGGGCCACAGGGACTTCACATTAGGGATTTGTACCTGCCTGTGTCTATGTATTAAAAACCCCAATCAGACTGGGGCATGCAGTGTGGGCCAAAGCCCACCTGCATTTAATCTGACGTTACCTCAGCTGTGCTGGGCAATGCAATGGGATTTATTTATGTACCGCCGGTGGCTTCCTGGGACCCACCCATGCTGTCGGTCCACACGGAGTTGTAACTGCATGTGTCTACTTATAAAGAACCCCAGTCTGACTGGGGCATACAGTGTGGGTCAAAGCCCACCTGTATTTAATCTGACGTTACCTCAGCTGTGCTGGGCAATGCAATGGGATTTATTTATGTACCGCCGGTGGCTTTCTGGGACCCACCCATGCTGTCAGTCCACACGGACTTCACATTAGGGAGTTGTACCTGCCTATGTATACTTATAAAAAAAAACAGTCTGACTGGGGCATGCAGTGTGGGCCGAAGCCCACCTGCATTTAATCTGACGTTACCTCAGCTGTGCTGGGCAGTGCAATGGGATATATTTATGTACCGCCGGTGGGTTCCAGGGAGCCACCCATGCTGTGGGTCCACAGGGACTTCACATAGGGGATTTGTACCTGCCTGTGTCTATGTATTAAAAACTCCGGTCAGGTTGGGGCATGCAGTGTGGGCCGAAGCCCACCTGCATTTAATCTGACGTTACCTCAGCTGTGCTGGGTAATGCAATGGGATTTATTTATGTACCGCCGGTGGCTTCCTGGGACCCACCCATGCTGTCTGTCCACACGGAGTTGTATCTGCCTGTGTCTACTTATAAAGAACCCCAGTCTAACTGGGGCATGCAGTGTGGGCTGAAGCCCACCTGCATTTAATCTGACGTTAGCTCTGCTGTCCAGGGCACTGCAATGGGATATATTCATGTACCGCCGATGGGTTCCAGGGAGCCACCCATGCTGTCGGTCCACAGGGACTTCACATAGGGGATTTGTACCTGCCTGTGTCTATGTATTAAAAACTCCGGTCAGGTTGGGGCATGCAGTGTGGTCCGAAGCCCACCTGCATTTAATCTGACGTTACCTCAGCTGTGCTGGGTAATGCAATGGGATTTATTTATGTACCGCCGGTGGCTTCCTGGGACCCACCCATGCTGTCGGTCCACACGGAGTTGTACCTGCCTGTGTCCTCTTATAAAGAACCCCAGTCTGACTGGGGCATGCAGTGTGGGCTGAAGCCCACCTGCATTTAATCTGATGTTAGCTCTGCTGTCCAGGGCACTGCAATGGGATATATTTATGTACCACCGGTGGGTTCCAGGGAGCCACCCATGCTGTGGGTGCACACGGAATTCCCATTGCGGAGTTGTTCCTGCCTGTGACTATTTATAAAAAACCCCGGTCAGACTGGGGCATGCAGTGTGGGCTGAAGCCCACCTGTATTTAATCTGACGTTAGCTCTACTATCCGGAGCACTGCATTGGGACAAACTACAGGAGCAATACAGCGCTAATGAGACGTGCACATCTACGCTAGCATTGGAGTCCGCTGTAGGCCCGCGATTGCTGAGGGTTTGTGCAGAGGCCTATGTCCTGGGTGCAGTGACAGTCCACTTCCTGCCTAGGATTGCTGAAGCTGTGGGCCGAGGCCTATGTCGTTGGCGCGGTGCAAGTCTGCCATGTTTGGCCGCTCAGATCAATTTTTTGTTCATGTCTTGGGCTTCCTAGGACCCACCTATGCTGTTGGTGCAAACTTAGTTCCCATCGCGGTGTTTGACCTGTCTGGCACAAAGACACTGACTGACTTGGGTAGGGGGCAGAGCGCAGACTGCTTTCCCCTTGCAGTGTCAATTGAGCTATGCGACACCTTGACAGAATGAATACTGTGTGGCACATGGATTCCCCATTGCTATGCCCACGTTTGCAGCTCCTGACGGAGGTGGCACAGGATTGGATTTCTCATTGCTTCTGTACAGCATTGTGGGCTATTGCCCCGCCCCTTTTAAAGAGGGTCGCTGCCTGGCCCTGCCAACCCTCTGCAGTGTGTGCCTGCGGTTCCTCCTCACAGCAGATGCACTTATAAATAGACATGAGGGTGGTGTGGCTATGAAGTGAGCGTGTGGCATGAGGGCAGCTGAAGGCTGCGCAGGGACACTTTGGTGTGCGCTGTGGACGCTGTGTCGTGCGGGGGGAGGGGGGGTGGGCAGCATGTAACCCAGGAGAAGAGGCAGCGATGTGTCCCGCAGCCAGTGCTTGTGCTTAGTTGGAGGTAGTGTGGTGCTTAGCTAAGGTGTGGCTTACTAATGAGGGTTTGTCCAAAGTAAAAATTGTTAGGGGGGGGGCCCACTATTGCCGCTATTGTGGCTTAATAGTGGGACCTGGGAACCTGAAATGCAGCCCAGCATGTTGCCCCTCGCCTGCCCTATCCGTTTCTGTGTCGTTTCCATCACTTTCTTGGGTTTTGCAGATTTTCACCAATGAAAACCTTAGCGGAGCATGGGTGATATACAAAAATGCTCGAGTCGCCAATTGACTTCAATGGGGTTCGTTACTCGAAACGAACCCTCGAGCATCGCGGAAAGTTCGACTCGAGCAACGAGCACCCGAGCATTTTGGTGCTCGCTCATCTCTACTGCTTAATAGCGGTCGGTGTGACATAATATATGATCTTTGAGGCTTACAAATATGCCTATATTTTTCCAGAGAATGATGATGTAGGCAGAGAGTAATGCTCATTGGTGTTGACCATCTCATGTGAGCTTGGGCGCTCGTGCCTGCTCAGTAGGTGCACCGGCTCTGAAGTCTGTTTGACATCACCATTAGAGGTCTCGTGTGTTCTCTGAGTTCCCATGCATGCGCTTTAGGGATATTGAGACGCGAGCCGCACAGAACATGGCGGACCATACACATGCAAGGTGATTATATGTGTTTATGTTGTGTTGAATGTGCAATTTAGATCAGTATGTTCAGCTGTATTAGAAGGGTGGTTATTGGTTAATGCTGTATATGCATAATATATATACCATGTATCTGTATTAGTGTGCTATGTTTGACAAAGACCTACTAATGATAGAGGTCGAAACGTCACAAGCATACTTCTGATGGAGGAATAAAGAAATTTTAATTGATTCTTGCATTGTGGTGCTGTCGTGGATTGTCATCTGTGTGTAGGTGGGCAGGGTTTGTAGATGCGACCATCTATTGGTTTATGGAGCCATTGGTTTGCGGACTTTTATCTGTTCCTCGCTCTTTTCTATACACCCATTTTTAGGTTGAATAAATATTATCTAGTTCCCATGCCTATTTTTTGGTGTTTTACTTTATTAAACATTAAGTATTATATACTGATCTGCTTGAGGAATAAGAAACCCTATCACAATCTTGAAGGTTCACATATTGTGTATCTTATCTTTACTCTGGGGGTATGCTCTTGCTCAACAGATTGACCATCTTAAGCACATCTTTCATCTATGGTCTTCTAAGTCTGACTGTTGTCATTTCCCCGAGTATATAATAATTGTGAACTAGCGGTACAGGGGTTGTCTCTATATCAGTATCCCTGTTCGTCCCTGGTCATCAATCCCAGTCTTCGTTTTAGAATTATTTCATTAAAAGTTATGTTTTAGGGGTGTCCCCAGTGATATTTGATTATATTTTAGGCATCCCGTAGGGATATGCTGTGATTCTCTTGTTAAAATAGACCAGGCTTCAGCCATGGTTCATTAATTTTATGTTCACCAATCAAAAGCCTCAAACTGAGCATAGAGCCAGTATGATAATTAGCTGGGAGATTAATCACCTTTATTTATATAGCGCATGCATATTAATCAGCACTTTATATTGGGCACGGTCCACATTGGGGCTCACAATCTATATTCACTTATCTGTCTGGCCTTTTTCGTGTGTGGGATGAAACTGGAGTACCCAGAGGAAACCCATGTAAACATAGGAAGAATATGCAAACTCCACGCAGATATGGTCTTGCAGCAATGGGGTTCTGGGTTCAAATACCACCAAGGACAACACAATATTTACATATATCTGCACCTTTAAATAGTTACGTTAATGTAATGCAGTTGGTTAAAATTGTTGAAGCTAATGCGGCCCTAAGAATGTTGTGCGGTCACAGTTACTGTGTATATCACAAAACACAGGAGCTTAAAATGAAATCTCAAGCCGGCTAGCAATACCTCCAGCTGAGAAGTTGCTGGATACAGCAGTGCATAAAGGTTTCCATAGCAATTCATGATGTCAGTGGATGAAGTGATTTGACTCAGAAAAGACCCTTCACTGCCAGAAACACTTTCCCTCAATACCTCGTGTATGCACATTTGACTACACATATATAATATACGGGCAGGGGGTTCTATCATCAGAAACATACAAACCGCTCTGAAATTAAATGAAAAGCAACATTTTTAAATGTAATTCTGGGTGATAGTTATATCAGAGAAATGCATCGTCCAAATGTGATTTTTGATGCTTATAGGCATTTTTTGTTCCACCCACCCTAACAGGATAGCACCAGGCTTAATAGCTATAAATGAATATTACATTTTGAATTCTATACACTTTTATCAATTTTGACTGCACTAAAAACTGATGCCAGCTCCACAGTCCTCCTTGGAACTATCACAATCAAAGGGGTTTTCTGGGCAGATAGGTCTTCAAAATCAGATTGAGAGGGGTTCTATACCCAGCACCCTCACCGATTAGCTGTTTGCAGGAGCCACTGTGCTTCAGAACAGGCACAGCTCCGGCCACTGCGTAGTGGCACTGAATGGTACTGCAACTCTCTACTATTCACTTGAATAAAACTGAATTTGCTGTACTATTTCATGGTATAAGGAAAAATTAGAGGCAATGGGATAAAACTGAAAGAGAGGAAACACAGATTAGATATTAGAAAAAACAATGACAGTGAGGGTGATCAATGAGTGGAACAGGATGCCACAGGAGGTAGTAAGTTCTCCTTCAATGGAAGTCTTCAAACAGAGGCTGGGCAGACATCCGTATGGGAGGATTTAGTGAATCCTGCATTGAGCAGGGGGGTTGGACCAGATGACCCTGAAGATCCCTTCAAACTGTATGATTTTATGCTACTGCCTAATGTACAAAGCTGTGCTACTTTTGAAGCACAAGAGGTCTTGCAAAAAGCTGATCAGTGGGAGTGCCAGATGTCAGACCACCACTAATCTAATATTGATGACTTATCCTATGACGATAAGTCATCAATACAAAACTCCCAGGAAAAAAACTTTAACCCCTTAAAAGGTGTTGTTCACACTTGTAAACTATTGAAAGTCTATCCTTAGGATAGGTCATCAATAGTAGTTCAACTGGGGGTCTGCTGCTCAGGCCCCCTCTGATCAGCTATTCCTTGGACGGGTGTGCTCATGCAAGGGAGCTGATTTAAGCAGGAAGCAGACAGTTCCGTTCCAACTGCAGTGGTCAGAGATGGTATTACAGGCAAATTTCCCATTCATTTCAATGGCAACTTGGCCTGCAAAACCAAACCTGGTCACTGCAGCAGGAACTGACTTGTCTGCTTGCTACAGAAATCAGCTCAGTGCTCAAGCACAGTGACCTGACAAACATCTGATTGGCAGGGTTGTCTGAGTTTTCGGACCTAAACTGATCTACTATTGCCAGCCTATCCTGCAGATAGTTCGTTGATATAATTTACAATGGACAACACCCTTTTTAATATCTTTTTATTTGTGTTTCAAACAAACATATAACCTTACAGAACATCATAGATTATTAGATATAATAATTCTCAGAAACTGCTTACCAAATCCTAACACCTTTGCGTACCTGTTGCCTGCCTGTTGAGAATTTAGATGTAGATCTGAAATAGTGACCACTGAGTCCTGGAATGTGGAAAAGGTGCCATCATGGTTGAAAACTTTCAATGTTGAGGGGTACATAGAGTGCAGAGCAGATTGGTGAAAAAGCTTTACTCTTGCTCATGACCTCTGCTGAGTAATCCGCCAAGATTAATGTGCAATGGCCTCTAATAATGAGATCCCTCTGCTGGCTGAAAAGACATCTCAGAATAAGCGCTTTATCCGTGTATTCTAGAAACTTGACTATGGGAAGGGTGATCACGGCTAGTACTTTGACCTTTTTCTCTGGAAGCCCTACGGTCAGGTCCAAGTCTATGAGACCTTCCAGCTCGGTAGATTTGTTTGATGCCCAGAGTTGCTGATAGCTACCGTTTGCATAAGGACTTAAAGGGTTATTCCAAAATAAAATCTACATCATCACAATAAGTCATTCTGTTATAGGTTCATAGTACCTAGTCTAGCTAGTTTCTTCATTTTCTACTATGGCACATAACCCTCCTCCTGAAAAATATCTCCATTTCCTCTTACATCTTGTCTGCATTTGCCACTTCCTCCCTGTCCATAGCCCCAACATCTTGTGAGCAGTGCAGGATGGGAGCACAGGAGAATGCTGGAAGGTCCCATCTGTCTGCTTCAGCAGCTTTCTCTGAGAAGGAGGTTGGTGCTAGTAACATAACATAGTATGCTAGGCTGAAAAAAGACAAATGTCCATCCAGTTCAGCCTGTAAGTTGTAGGACCTGTGGATGGAGCTACAGCGCTGGCCAGTAAGCATGCTGGGAGTTGTAGGTAACAGTCTGTTGCTGTGTTTACTGCAGGAGTGATGCATGTAAACAAAGTGACAGATCGGCGGCTGCCCGGGACAAAGAGTCCAGAGTGGCAGATAACAAGGTACAGGCTGTCGCTACCTCCTAGATTTCAGCATTTTCAGAATTTCAATTGTGTGCCCAGAAAACCCCTTTAAGATCTTTCTGGAAGATGGATTCCGTGAACCTCTTACTACATTGCAGCAGGAATGTTTTTTTAGGTTTTCAGCCTTCTCCTACAGCACTTTATTTTCTTATCTGACATCTTATATCTGTGATAGTGATTTTTCATGCTCCGACTCCAGAGTGCACAACTGGGGCTCTAGCTCATAAATTTGTGCTCCCTGCTGAGAAACATCTGATTTGAATTTGTTTTAGCATGAACTTGGTGACAGTAGAGGCCAAAGTTCCCGTTACATCAGGAAGTATTCGTTTTGCTACCTCTAAAGCTAAAAAAGTCTATAATTCAGCACTGCAGTATCATTCATCTCTGCTTCATTGATGCTGACCCTTCTTTCCATGATGTACATGTGCGTTGTAGGGCTAGAAGAGGTTAACTACCTGCAATGCTATTGACTCCATCCCATTTTCACGACTCAAGTACATTTTCCACTTCCTTGTTTGCCAACAGTACTGGGACTTTTGAGACTACATCTCTGTATAGGTTCTCACCAACCTGGAACTAAGGGTCCAATAAAAGAATGCTACCTCTATGGAACCTACTGTATGCCCTTGGGATATATTAAGGGATACATTTTAAATGTGCTGCATGTAATATGGGAAACACAAATAAAGATTTTCATTAAATTTTCTTGATCTGTATCCTACAGCATTACTATTCTAAATAAAGTACTGTAGATTACTTCACCTTCAGAACACAACGCTTACCAGCTTTCCTCAAGTAGTCCACTAGAAGCTCCCACTTACCTTGATTCTGCTAGATTATGTTACTTTTTCACAATATATTCACACCGACTGTCATTCCTCAAGCTTTTTGTTATAGATTCAATGGAATATGTCTGCAAATTGTTATTTCATGAACTTCTCAGTAACAATGTAATGGAAAAAAAATCACCAGAAACTACAAATATCAGCTACTTAAAGTTTACCCACAGTTTTCGGTGACTTTTCAGACTTGGATATGGCATTTTTCACCAGTTTTCCCCTCTTCAGGCTGTATCAAATTTTTAATTTTTTCCTGAGTTGGTGGGTGGAGGCTACTGTTATGATGTCTTCTGTACATGCACATGGAGAAAGCCGTGTATTTTGCTCCTTAAAGGGAACCCTGTCACAGAGTTCATGCTGCCCGAACTAAAGGTAGCATAAATCCAGGACAGATATGCATAGTGCCCCAATGCATGTGTAATTCTTAAACACTGCGGAATGAATGAACACATTTTAACCGCATAAGGAAAGTTTAACTGCCCTATTTTTGTTCCTTTAGCTAGCAAAATTATTATTGCTGCCTTTTTTTCTCCGTGACATATAGGGCTATTTTTTATATCTTTTTCTGTCTTTTAGTTATACTGTGGGTAAAAAGCTAGAAAAAAGGATTTAACATTTATAGTTTTTTTTTTTTTTTAATTAGTAGTATGTTTACGTTAAAATAAAGTATGGGAATGGGTTCCTCATTTTGTTTAAGACGCTTTGATACCTAATGTGTATGGTTTGGATTACAGGGTGCATACGGCAACGGTTTTGGTTGGCATCGGCTTTGGGTTATTTTCTCTATGTATATATTTTTATTTTATTCTGTAATTTTGTTTTACTTATTCATGTAATTATTTTTTTTAAGGGTGCCCGTCCATGGCCGCGACGGAATATCGCTAGCGATATTCTGCCATGGGGGAGGAGGGGGGAGCACCTATAGGTCTCCGCGCTGTGCCTATATTAATGATACGCTCACTGAGGAGAATCGTGGCATGTCGCGAATTTAATCACTCGAGCAGAAAAATCGCTATTATTTTCCTGCTTGTGTGCAGTAGGCTGTGCTTTCCATAGTTATCCTATAAACCCGTACGCGGATCTCGCAATGACACCTCACCCATGGACAGCCAGCCTTACTATTCATATCCCCCATGACGTCATACAAGACCTCTGGTGGACATTCACATGTTTTGTGTCTTTTTTTTAATTTGACATTTTTCCACTGTAGCATCCATAGGAACCCAAGTTACAGGGGAAAACATCCCCTGTAGTGACATTAGTCACTGGCAGAGCTGATCAGGGTCAGCTAGGACCTTGTAGCTCTGTTGTGCAAGGGAATCCTGGAGGTCACATGCCCGCCGGCGCACGTAGTACGTAGCCCTCATTGAGCGCTGTGTACTAGGAGAAGGCAGAAGGGATTAAAAACCACTCCTGCTTTCTCCTTCAGGTTCTCAGCTGTGATTAACAGCTGACAACCCGATCGCCTTCTGATTAATGGCAGCAAGGGATTTAATCCCCTCCGCCGTTTTTTTTTTTTACTATCAGCTGGGTTTAAAGCCCAGGACCAAGAGCCGTAGATTTACCGTGCTTGGTCCTTAATGGGTTAAAGTTTGACTCAGAATGGATCTCTGAGTCAAAGAGGCGAGCTGCGCTGAATGATCCCCTCACCCATAGCATGTTGATTGATAGCTCTTCTCCATGCTATAGGAGAGAGAGATGTCAGTCAATATTGTGCGAATAGGGAGAGGCTGGTGTAGCCCACCTTTTTGACTCGAAGCTTCGCTCTGAGTTAAAATTCAAAGTGTGTTTATTCTAAAAAGCTGCAGCATTTCAGAATAAGACATACACTGGCCAATGAGCATACCTGTCCTGGGTTCATACTGCTTGTCGTGCAGGCAGCATGAACCTGATGACAGGTTCCCTTTAACCCACTGTAGCGCACAGAGAAATAACAGTATCATGGAAGACAGTGTACAACAGTATTAAACAGTGTAGATGTGATATCAGTAGCTGTATATTATTTACCAGTTAGAAGCAGAGACTCACACATATGTTGCAGCAGCTGTCTCCCTCCTCCTCCCTCTATAGAACTATATGGACAGCATGAGACATCACATCAGCCTCCTCCACTTCATGCCATCTTGTTATCACTGTCCCTAGAGATGGGCATCACTTGGCAACAGGCAGTGAACAGCAAATTACAAGGAAGGCAGACCCCTAGTAGCCAGCAGTTTAGACTTTACTTACCAAAAAATGACATTTTTATGCTGAAAGTGATTTGCACTTTTGCTAGTTATCACAATGGCTATCATATTGACACAAATTGTCTCAAAGTGAGGTGACATTTTAGCACCCGTTACAGATCCTGCACTATTTAAAGAGGTTCTTCAGGACTTTAAAGCAGATCATTCAGCTGAATATGCGGCAGATTTATATTCCGATTAGCCAAAATAGCTGGAAAAAACCTCTTGTGCCGTTTGCCTAATAGGAGCGGTTACAAAATACAGCAGACTCGTAGCTAGGCAATCCTGGACAAACAAATATGGTTGCACTACTTATGTGACTACCTGATGTGCACTGTGCATTATTAGTCTATGATGCTGTTATGACAGGCCAGTGCTGCTCACATTGGCATCACAGGCCAATCAAAGCAGCATGTAGGGTCTTAGACTACCAAGGTATACTAATGCACATCAGGTAGTCATAGAAGCGGTGCGGCCATTTTTTTTTGCAGGACTGGAGGGTCACCTTAGGGATTGTTAAAATGGTTTTCACTCCTCTAAATTTTTTGAGATAAGATGTTTATAAGTGAAAGTTCTTTGCGAATACAATACATAGATATGTGAAATATACTATGTGCAGAAGTTTTCCATCATTTAATCATCACCATGCTAACCATTTTTCCTGCCTCTCATGAGATTATCAATATTACACAGTGCCTATAATTAGCAATCAGAACTGCATATATGACACAGAGACCAAAATGTCCATAACTATGTTTTTTGGTGGAGGGGACTTACTTGAGAATGGGTCTTCACATTACAGGCAACTAAAAGTAATAGTCAACAATTCGGCACCTAATAGTCATAAAGCAATGGCCACCATATGCATCAGGCTGAGAATGTAGGAATTAAAATGTTATCTTAGGCTCATTAAACACTATCTTCAGTGTGCATCAGGTTCCTTTATCCTCAGTTTGCATCAGGTTCCTTTATCTTCAGTGTGCATCACCCATAAACTACCATAGTAAAAAAAAAAGTATACTGGGCACTATACATTTTTTTTTACTGGGAGCTTCTTCATAGAATAATGCAGTTTGCTGAGCTACTCTATGCAGTAATAGGACAACAACCCTGCCAGAAACCACATGAATGGAGGCCATTAGGTGAATGGAGGTCTATGGATTAATTACACTGCAGATGTAGTGTGAATGGTACCTTACTGAGGTCCATTTTACATCAACACATGAGATATCCCAGAAATACATTACGATAGTCACAAAATAACATGGCCATCTTTTATGGTTTATTGATTTAGTCCACATGATCACAGTTATAGTTGTACATCGATAGGGTCTGTTACTACTTACAAACAGAATGCATATTAAAATGAAAGCACTCCTCTCTCCGTATTACTTACAAAATGCAACTTGTGTCCCATCAGATACCAGTCCGTCTAATGGGACTCTAACAGTCTACTCTTGGGAACTAACCCTCTGCTCGTTTTCTACAATGCCAATGTTCTAGTCAGGATTCTAGTAAGAGATAGGTACTGTATGCAACCTCCGTATGACTGCAGACGAAATTGTAATATACACACTATGTACAGTAATCAGTCACCTAGCTCTCACTTGGTCCTAAAGCCGCCATCCACAAATTGTCATCTTGCAGTTAGTTCCTTTTTTTTGAATATATACAAAGCGATCGCTTCTTTATTTGCAGGCAAGAAGTGCAATGATAATTTACAATGAAAACATAACAAATTCATGCGGAACTGCAGGAGACACAGCAAGTCAACAAGTAGAGATTCAATATACATATATGTATAAATATCTGCTGCCAAGTTCAGCTTATATTAAGAAACCAGAGGTCTCCGCTACATGCAGCACCATGGGGAGTGTCATTCTACAATACATGTACAGTATATAATTATCTTGTTATTGTTTACAGTGTACATTTCATTCTTAACTTAAAAAATACATATACAGTATGTGGTCATCCCAGGAAAAAGCGTTCTCATATTGGTCATGTAATATCAGAATGTGATGAATTAAATAAAAACACTATTACATTATTACGGGTGCGCCAGTATTATACAGTAGGTATAGTATTACATAGGAAAGCAGACAATGAATGTGAAATAGAATTTGTGTTTTTACTTATGTGGTGGAAGTGCCAAAATCATTATGTACTATATTATACATTATGCCTTATTATGTTCATGCAATGTGTTGTACCATTTATTTTTCCCATTATTCTAGGTCCTTAAAGGGCTTGTCTGCTCTCTTTTCAACTGCTGACCTATCCTCTGGAAAGGTCATCAGTAGTTGATGGATGGGGGTCTGGCGCTCGGGTTCCCCGTCCATCAGCTGATTGTCTGGCCTACTGTTCTCTCCTGGTCAGGACTGGATGTGACATGCTGATCAGGAGAGAAGCAGGAAGTGAAGTAGCTGCAGGGCACTCCCATTAATTGCAATGGGAGTGAAGCCAGCGCCCAGACTTCCTCTTCTGACGGCTGATGACGACATGACGACATCTGGCCTGCTGAACTGGACAATCAGCTGGACAGTGGTCCCAAGCGGCAAACCCCCGTCCATAAACTACCAGAAGATACATTAGTTGAAAAGAGGGCAGGCAGGGTTTTTCCGCACTATAAAGAAAACAGACGATCAGTTAATAAAAGAACCTATACTCACTCGTCAACTTCCACCCACATCTCCAGTCCCATCTTCCATTCTCCCTGCCTAGTCTATTTACAAGCTGCAGTCAGTCTCTATATAGAAAGTCACAGATAGCCGCTTCCAATCACAGGCCTCAGTGGTGCACCTTATACCACGCACCTTCCAGGGTGACTGCAGCTTGGAAACAGACCTGGGGGTGAGAACTAAAGATGCAGCGCTTGAGCTGCAAGGTTTTTTGGACAGGTAAATCTATACTCTTATTTTTGCGGATAGCCTGGTTTAAATAAATGTGGAAGACCCATTTACTAGCTAGTTATAATTGTAAATTTACACTTTTTAAAAACACTGTCAGAATCTAATATCAACATTTCCCAACAAAATTTGCAGTAGCGGAGCTGCAGCATCAGACAGGGCAATCCGGTTGCCAAGACTCAGCAGGAACAACCTTAGGTGCCAGACCACCATGTCTACATCCCTTACACCAACTGCAAATTTCGGTGGCAGATGTGGTTATAAGATCCTGACCGTGGTACTTTAAAAGTATAATATAACTATTTATTAGGGAGGTCTTTAAACTACTTAAAAAGATAGTTGTAGGTAAACATGGCTGGCCGAGGGTTATCAAACTGTAGTGCAGACACATTTGGTTGTCCACACAGCACCAGCGTTCCTGGATCAAACAATTGAGACATGAAGATGACCAATGACCATCAGCCCACACTGCTGGTCTATGGATTTCTGGTATAGTGTGTAATATTAGCATTCTCCATATACAAGTAGTGTGCTTTTGAACACATATAGAAAAATAAAAGTGTCTATGCTAACGAAACCCCACACTAGCTTTGTGCCATTAATGATTACTTTTTGCCTTACTAACGTAACACAAATCTTCTACTGGACAACATGAAGACTTGGAGTAGGAAAGTGTTAAAATGAATCATAATTAACAATACAATCAATATGCTAAGCCATCTCTTTCCTGGAATAACATATAAATTACAGATAATTTCTACTATAAAGTACAGAGGTAAGAAGGGAAGGCTACATATTGTAATATGTTATCACCTTACCTCGGCTAATATGAACAATAATACTGATATATTCTGCAAATATACACTATTTAGAATGTAGCATCAGAATATTTACTATAGATGACATGCAAAACCGGTGTTTTTGCCTTGCTAGTTAGTTCTATAGCCTGTGAGGAACAGAACTGAGCCTTTGAAGTGAATGGGAGCTGTGAATTAAAACAAAGAGGGCAACTTTGGATTATTCAGACCTCTGCAGTGTACAAGGTGATGTGATAACCTGCATTGAATGGCCTCTACAGGGAACAAGCAGTTAATGATTTGCATGTAGTAATTCTATCGACTAGAGTGATGTAGGCAAGAATATTCTAGATCTGGTAAGAAACTGAAAGCGTGTAATTATGGAGTTACTCTGTAGACAATTATCAACCAGTCAATCTTTGTTTTTATTTGGTTTATTGGACGCTATGGGCAACACATTGATTACTCCCTTCTCTACGCAGCCTACAATAATATGTTCTCTCCTTGAGGGACCAGACTTTGTCCTCTATGAACAGTCCCTACTCCGTAAGGAACTGATGATCACTCTCTAATCTCCAGTGAGGGGCCTTATCTCTCTTATTACATAGTTTTCAAGATTTCAAAAAGGTGTTTTCAAAAAGGATATTTACTATTGTTTATGGGTCTCATTATATATGCAAGATATTAACCCTAACCATCAGGCAAAAACCAGGAGACTTTTGGTGCATTTTAAACAATTGCAGTCATTAAATGTTGATAACAATCTGGTTTATTCTTAAAATCCTCGGAACATTCCTTGGAAACCAAGTTGTCAGCTATGGTTTCCTACAGAATTAAGAAACAGTTTCTGCCCCTCACAATAGCATTGTATAGACTAGAAGGCACAGTCTCTGCTTCTCACAGGAACAGAAATTAGGCCCAAACTGTTGCATGAGTTAACTATTTAATGGCAGGGAGCTCAGCAATCTACATGTCAGCCATATGTTGCTAGTTCCTCTGAAAGCTCTATGATCTTGTTGGTCAATGGAGAGTTATAAAGACGGTTTAGATCCTGCTGGTATCGATAAAATCTCTGAAATGGACAAGGTGCAGAGTAGAACTCCATTAATTCAGTTGCTCCTGTCATCACAGTGAAACATATCATTTGGATACAGTTGGTTTGTAATGTAAATATCCTGGGAAATATGTCTATATACAATGAACTCCTGGGGCCACAGTGAAATGTGAGAAAAGAATCGAGATGACATCAAGCAACTCTGGACAGAGGTAATCATACGTGTGATGGGTGACCTAGAGAAGAGCAGACACTCTTAGGAACTGAGATCTGCAGCGTTGGTGGAATAAAACATTATACTGAAATCTCCTTTCAGTAGCACTTGCCAATTGAAAACAAGACAACTTAGAAAAAAAAAAAAAAAAAAGAATGAAAAACACTGCTAAAAAAGTCTGAAAATACATTCTCTGCTATAAAAAGGTTTCAAATGTTTCGCTCGTAGTTTCAAAATCAAAATGAACGGTGACAGCAAGACACTGTGGACAATGGAGAGAGGGTCCATGAATGCTGTATTATGCGAGCACAAGAAACACACATCTAGTTTTATGTGTTTACAAATCGTATGTATATATATTTATATATATATGTATATAAAAAGGTAGGTAATGAAAATTCACAGTTCTTACAGCCGTTAAAGTGTCCGAGAATTGGTATGGTCAATGGTCAGTTACTCTATAAACTGCAGGGGTTCCTCCACTAGCTCCTTTACCTGGAATAAGACAGCATAATACTGATCTGTAATAGTTTTTTTGTGTGATTTTTGTATTTTTTTTTTATCTTTTACAATAAGAATAATTTATCCTTTCTACAAGCGAAGTGTAGCAAGGACAAATGCAGAAACTGTTATGATAATTGGCACATATTAATACGGATTGCTTGGTTTTAGGAAAATACTGTAACCTCTTCATATATTTACTTGTCCTACAAACTAGATGAAGTGAAAATGCTCGTGAGTCAATATTGCTAGAATTGAAAGTAAATTTAAATATTTGTTTTTCAAGTACAATAATTTAAGGTACTAATGTGTACACTCACGCAATAGATTAATAAGATGCTAAATGTATCTGTGTACACACACGCAGTATAACTAGAGTATTAGCTAAGTAGTATTATGAACCTGGCCAGTGCTTAGAGTATTTTCCTTATTGTTTATGCAGCTACTAGGCCGTTCTTCCATTGATTTGCTACTTCTATATACTGTAATTAAATAATAAATAATGCTCCTATTAGCATGTCAGAGTATTCATTGCTGTCACACTTAAGGAGATCATTCTTACTACCTCTGAATCTTTATTCCCCCTGCTGGAAGTTCTGTTAGAATGATACCGTACATCTAAACTATTGTGCTAATTCCACTGTGTTTAGGTTTCGTGCTTGTGGACGAAGAAGGGACCTGCTGAGTGTGATGGTGCTGTGCATGCTGGGAATGTGCAGAGTGCCCAGAGTGAGGCAATGGTTGGTGGCTGGAGTGAGTGTGTTGTGCATGAGGGTGCTGAATGTACGATGCATGGGAAGAATGCTGCCCGTGTGGGTGGTACTGATGTGGTTGGATGTGCTGTGGAGGGTGGTAATGATGATGATGGTGATACGGCGGTGGGTTCTGTGGCATGTGGCAGTACTGTGAATGTTGTGCGTGTACTTGTGCCTGTGTTTGCCCCTCAGCTTGGGCCGAGTGATGACTTGTTGGATGTTGTTGATGGGAAATCAACGTAGGATGCTGCTGTTGCATTTGTCCAGCTACGAGATGGCCTTGGGAAGATGGCTTCCCCCTCTTACTACCAAATAAAGAACCTAGGAGGGAGGAAGAGTTAGGTAAGCTTTGACGAGAGGCACATTCCCGACTTGAGGTGGCTCGTCTACGCATGTGAGGACTGCTAATGATGGACCCCTGAAAAGGAAGCATAGAGAATACAATTACACAATTTGCAGCGGTCTATTAGTATTATAAAGAAATACACTCACCACTACAACAAGCTACATATCTAATCTAACACCCACTGAATTGTCACACTCATCTTAAATAGCTCTTGTAAAAAAAAAACTCAACCAAACATTGTACTTTTTACCATAATACTGCAGCTATCTACTGGATCACTAAACTAGCTATAGAGGAGAGCTATTCCTATATGTGCTAGGTCTAGGCCTGGGCTTAAAGGGACGGGCATTAGGTGGTCATGGGACACAAATTATTGGAGGTGAACACACAGAGATAGGTGGCTGAGCACATGATCAGTGTAATTTAATGGTTTCAAGATGAATGAAATCTCATGAAATCCACATTGGAGTAATTATTATATTGACTTTGTTTTCTGTCTACCTGAGTACAATCTCTGCTTCCCTGTCAATATTCTTGATTAATTAACAGTGTTGTCAAAATAATCATCAAGCTAACAGTTATAAGCAAGAGACAGTCAAGAGCTTCATTAGAAGTATAAGATAGTAAGGAAAGAGTGTTAGCAGCCAGTTAGTGGTCCAGGGCCACAGTGAGAAGGAAGCAGACAGTCATGTGTTGGTGGAGTCATGCTTCAAATAGCTAGTAGGATTACGAGGAGCCAGGAGCATCCTCACAAATCTTAAGTGTTGGTCTGTTTTGGCTTGGAATATACAGAGTGAGAATCCCAGGCATGCAATATCTGAGGCAAGCAGAATACAGAGGAACAAAAAAAGTGTTCAAGTGAAAGGAAAGGTTTCAAATGCATATCACATCCAGCTAGGCATCCTACTTACTTCCATATTGCTGTCTAGCGATCCTGCACTGCTGCGCCGCCCACGCTTGCCTGCCCAGGACATGCAATACCATAGATTAGATATCGACACAAGATCTGGGTAATACAAGTCTTCCCCTAGCTGACAACCTACTCATTTTATTCACTAAGCAATCAAAGCTGACATAGATGTTCTCCTAGCTGTGTCTGAGGAACATGGCCGTATACTGTACTTCTCTAGAGGTGTGATGCCACAAAACGTGGGGTCTGCCCGTTATTCAGCAGTGCTGAAGTAGACAAACCATACTGTTACTGAATGCCATCTTCCAGAATGCTTTGCCAGGTTATGCAAGCTCTCAAGAAGATTTGACATAGTATACTGGAAGCTGTTCTTATAGGTGGAAGGTTACGGGATAACCAAAACTTTATTGGTGCCTATGGGGTAAGGCCTTGTGGCATAAGACCATCTAGAAAATAGGATGCATAATAATCAAATTGAATAAAAAGGCCATAATGAAGACCCAATTAGATAATTTAAATTATCATAATTACACAGGAAAAGGATGCCACATCCCTCACTCTGCAATCTGAATGATTCACTTTTATTTCTAGGACTCGTTAGACAAGTATCTGGTACTGACTATAGTCAAGATAGAAATTCTGACATTCTCAGGTTGCAGCAGATTAACTTTGTGGTGATAAGATGATTGTTACACATTGAGATCTATTAGAATATGAGAAATGACACGTCTGGTTGTGATCTAGTATCTCTACATCAGCAAAATAGGAGCTACGAACACAGTCCAGGACCTGGGCTATGGGTAAGGCGGCTAAGCTACAGGTGCTAACACATAGTAGCTTACTTGCACGGAATTTGCCGTTTCTGAACAAGAACATAAAAGCTGCAAAATGACACTGGATGATTAGTGATGCAATGAATGGAAATGAAACATTTTTCTCATAAACAATATTTGTAGCTCTAAGGTTCAGTCTTTGCACTACAGGAGGAGATTTTAGATCTAGTTGCCTTGAAATGAAGAGGGTAATATCAACGTGCATTTCTGCGTCAAAACGAAGAGCTAGTGTTATGGTTGTGGCTTCATATAGTGTAGCCAATAGAAAGTTGGAAGTTTAATATTAGATAAAATGTGAATGATATATATATTAGGGAAATATGAATAATCCTATTGATAAAATAACACAACACTATAATGTTATGCAAATTTCAGATTTCAAAGAAAATCTGTCATGATGGGATACTTGTTACATTAATGACCAGCTATGTATCGGACATCCAGATCTTTTTCTGCACAGTATGGGCATATAAATAACAGATATTCTAATGGAACAGCTAAATGGAGTTGTCCCATACAGACGACCATTGCCTATAGCCTCATTGGGCATATGGGAGTCACAGAATGATTCCTTGCTTGGACCCCCTGTGAGCCAGAAACGAGAGCTGCTAACAAGCAGTGGCTCTATAGTGAACTTGAGTCATCCATGTATTACACAGATGACCATTTATTTGAATAGCTGCATGCAATATTACAATTGCCCTATAGCGGCAACTGCATGGATAAAAAGTAGCCGACCCCAGCAAAGTTAACTATTTGTTGACGTTCTCTGGAGCCAGTGGTTCTGAGAGGGGTTGTTTATAATAAGACAACCCCTTTAAAAGGGAACCCATAACCTCCGAATAGCATCATAAACCAAGCTATGGTGCTGTTCAGAGAGGTGATGGTTAGCTAGGGAATGTATTTTTAATGCTCACTCATACCCTTGTACCACTGGTAAAATCCACTCATGGTCCAAAAATCCAACTCCTTTCAGACCTTTGTGCATGTGCACTCCCATAAACTTGTTTAGGAGAGTGCATGCACAGTGCGGAAAGCAGGCTTGTAAAAAAAAAAAATAAATAAAGACATCCCCCATCACCTCCCTGAACAGCACCATAACTGTGAGGTTCCTTTTAAAAAGTTGGTCTTTTAAGGAGATTTGTTTTACTTTACCTGCGCATGAATCCAAGCAGGTGAAGAAAACAAATGTTAAACAGCTTAATAGGTGTTAGGCCATATTGATACTACAATGGTAAAAGCACAAGAGGTCAAAATATTCCCAAGTCACAGTGCAGCATACTTCATTAATAAATGTGTCCAGCAATAATGGATCACATATATTATAGCTTAGTTTACACAATTGTTGCACAAATATAACAAAGCTGAAGAAAGACACAAGTCCTAATAGCATTTTCTAAATTCTAATCACTCGTAATTTTATAATTTTCTCTTTGACGAACTTTAAGGACCAGTGTAATATGCTAGTGCAAGGCTTAAAGAGGTGGCGCATGACTCTGACCTTTTTATTGGCGCCCCTGTGTAATGCACTGCCCCCTCAGATCCTGTATCGGGCTTAATACAGTATCAGTTTTGTCATGTTTCTTAGTGAAACATTTAAGAATTGCTGTAGTGATAGCTACTAAACACACAACCACCAATAGCTATGATCTGTTTTACTACTAGTTATTAGCAAACTCAATTCCTGAAAAACAACCAAAAACATTGATGCTTTCACTACATAGACAACAGTATCTTTTTAGGTGCTTACCAAAAACGATGAACTACATTTTTCTAATCACTAGGAACATTACATGATTATTACAGTTTTATCATTTACTTAAGCATCTTCCATGTACAGCACCTTTACTTCCTCTCAATACAGTAATTCTGGACACACCACAGAATCTATAGGGTGGATTAAATGTAGTCTCCCTAATCCTGTCCTAGAGATACCCCACCAACCAGTTCTCACATATGAGAAGACGTCTATTGGACTTTTTCAGGGTAATGGTCTATTCAGTCAAGGGTCTACTATTTTTAAATATGTATGAAAAAGAAGTAAAATACTTGTACTGACTGATGGTAGTATCTCCAGGGTGGACCATGGAAAAGTAGCCACCTCCGAAGCCAGTAACATGCCCTTATGAAAGCGGTGTAAAAGAAAATCTGTCTTTGTTACCCATAACAACCAATAACAGTGCAACTTTCATTTTACGGCAGCAGTATAAAAGATGAAAGCTGCGCTGTGATTGGTTACTATGGACAACAAAGACAAATTTTCTTTTAGACAGCTTTTATAAATCTGCCTCATAGTGTCTGTCCTTCCTGCAATGGCGAGTATTTATTGTGCAAGACTGTGTGTGAAGCGGATTAATTAAGGAAAACACAAGAAACCAACCCAGGTACAAACCACCTAATAAATGATGTATTCAAAGCCTGGTTCAGAAATGGCACCAAAATGGGTCTGTGGCAAACATGAAGAAACAGTGACCTCTAAACATCCAAAGTCATCCATGACATTCCACAGTAGATTGCAAATTGCCCTAGAAAAACAACTCCGAGACGGTCCCAGCAAGTTGGTGTATCCCGAACGACGTGTCAGCGAATGCTGAAATTTCTGAATCCATACCAAACATGTGTGCCAGAACTGAGAGAGCTTGAGAAAGCCAAATGTGTAAATGACTAAGCACAATTGCACTAGGATTGCTAGAGGATTTTTGGACCCATGGCTGTACATCATGTACATCATTGGATAAACTCTAGAAAAACATCACAAACACTAGCAGCATCATTGTTGAAGAGATGCAGGCAGTATCAGCCAACGTGTTGAGATGTGTCCACAGATGCATGCAAGTGAATTGGTCCACTTCCAGCAACTGTTGTAACAGTTGTGTAAATCAATAAAGGTTTGGAAATAAAAAAACAATCCATTTGCTCGTTCTTCCTGTTGCAGTATTGTCAGAGGTGGCCTACTTTTCCATGGTCTATCCTCCTATAAGAAATAAATTCTAATTTGTACAATAAATCTAGTTTTGGCAATTGGATAGAAATATAAATACTATTATTTCATTAGAGGTAGCTGGGGCCAGAATAAGAGACTATAAATGGGTGTTGTATATGAGCAACATAATGTGCAGCTACATGTAAAACAAAAGGATGAAGAGACGGTGCCAAGAATACAAAAAAAATAAAAATAAAACTTACTAAATATTCTGACTGAGATACATCAAGAACAGTCATGGTCCATAGTACGGAACAAACCACAGTACAGAACTAATTTGCTTTCTAATCCAAGTCTCATTCCTGTTCCAGTAACACAAGACCCTGTCCAAGTCCCCCGGCCAACTACCAGCACAATAATTGGATGCAAATCAAAAATCATAGACCTGAAACCTTCATGTCTTACATAAACATGTATAAGACATTTGTAATTAAAGCCTAAAGCTGCTCAAATCCTGAGAATTCTGTTGACTGTAGTCAAGTCCCATATCACATTGTGCACTCATAGGGATTGAGGAAGCTGAGATATATGGAGATATTTTGGAAAAGGTCCTCACATTGCAAAGCTCCTTTCGTGGGGCCTGTACCACGGAGGTCTAAAGGGAGGCGCTACAAAGCAATGCCACAGCTTTGTGGATCATTATGATTGTAACATAGAGAAAAGGGATATTGGTTTCAATTGCAATAACAAAGTAATTTCAGGTCTTTAGTGGATTTATTTCATTGTACAACATACTGTATTATACTGCATATTGCACAGTATAAGAATATGGATTACTGGAAACATTCCAATTATTCATAACACATAGCCTCTAGCATCCAGGTTCTCAACTGTGGTAGGAGTACCCCAGGGAGTACGTAAAATATCTTTAAGGGGTTCTTACACTGTCCTCATGCTGTGCTTGTAATATACAGTACAGTGTATGAGGATTAGCCTTGGGGGTATTTTGATGTAGTTTGATTTATGAATATACGTAAAGAAAAATGACCCAAGAATAACGGACAGGTCTACTATAATCGACAGGCATCTTACAAACGACCCATCACGTGGACTGTCAGCTTGTGTATTTTGCTCAAAGAATTAACGAAAACCTCATGCTTATCCTTTTAGCAAGACACAGACTTGCCTTGTGATGTTGGGGATAATATGGTGTGAGTAACTTGTGTGGACAGCCATCTGATCTAATAGCATGGGTATGACCAATAGATTGCTGGTTGATATGGTGCACCAAACATAACCATGTGACTGTCCTTCATGGTGTGTAAATTGTGTACAATTGGTGAGCAACCACCTTTGTCCTCTACTTTCTGTGAGAATGGCCGTTCATTAGTATTTTACACCTATATGCATTTTGTTGGAAACTTGTATTTAACCGACATTCAGTTGTACGAATTGACCCACCGAAGATACAAATTAGGAAAGGGTGCAAACTGCCCTTTCTTAATACAACAAGACCACATCTTCATCTATAATTTAATCATACTCTAACTAATGAGGAAGAAGAATTGAAGTCTCTGCAAATCAGTAGTTCTCCATCCTCTACATGGTGCTGAGGACGAAGATTTGAAATCCTGTTTTACGGAGATATAATATAGGGAGCACCTTAGTGGAAACCACCACTACACCAGCTGTTTGGGAATACAGACATAATTTGAATCTCCGGGACCCCAGTCAAAGATTTGTAACAGGGACCCCTAATGTACAATGTATCATTTGTTTGATTGGTGTTTGCTTGTGCCAAAGAGAGGCCTTTGGGCTATCTCATACCAGGGCCGGGTGCAACTGATATCTGTGCACCCCTTACAGCTATGTCCCTGCTTAAAGGGAACCTTTCAGAATAAACACAGTTTGAAGTTAGACTCAGAACGGAGCTGGCCCACTTCTTTGACTTGAAGCTCCATTCCTAGTCAAACTTCAAAGTGTGTTTATTCTGAAACACCGCAGCACTTCAGAATAACACATACTTGAGGCAATGGGCGTACTTGTCCCAGGTTCATGCTGTCCATTGTTCGAGCGGCATCAGCTCGTTGACAGGTTCCTTTTAAGAGCCTCTGCTCTCTAGTAAATTATGTAAAATTGTAATTCAAACTACTTTATCCCAATACTGGCCAGTCCTGTCCAGGTCTCAGGGCCTCAATCATACAGGTTTGTGTGTTTCTCTTGGCCTAGGAAATGTTCATACTATGTGAGTTTTGCATGCTGCCATCCCTTTTACTGAAAAGCCTGAGCGTAGATTGGATCAAGACTCTATAATCCAGTGTTACAACCTATTTGCTTTTCTTAGAACAGTACCACTCTTTTTAGGTTGACATTATCTACATATAATGAAAGTATATATATTATATATATCACACGTACGGCTTATTTTCATATTTGAGATATCTACTAATAAATAGCAAAACCACAAAATAGTTCATGCCCAATGAATTTCCCGATGAGATACGGACAATCCAATTACTGCAACAAGACATTAATAGTTTTATGATCTCTTTAATGGAAGACGTAAAAATGCTTACAAAAATGAAAAAAAAAACATTAAAAATCAAATCACCACTTTCAGTTTCTAATCTTCTCTCGAAAAATAAGATCTTATTGACTTTAATAAATGAAGCACGCAAGTGTCTTGTTGGGTTTTGTCCTCTGTACTGAAGGCTCGGTAAGTCTGGAGGCCAAAGCCTTGATGACTGAAATTACTAGGGGGGGGGGGAGGAGGAAGCATACTGGGAAGGATTTACAAAGCTAAATGCACCCCAATATTAGTTTAACTTCCACCAAAAAAGTGCCCTACATGCTTCACACCATATTTAGAATGTGTTTTGGATACTTTTGTGCCGTATTAGACAAAGGGGTGTGGCTTACCAGTAAGGGGCACAGTTTACTGGAAAATAGGCATGGCTTAAATGTGGCATCATGTACCATAATTAATTATATTACAAAAACACTTGCATAAACCAAGCCAACCAATATGTGGTGTAAAAACAGAGTGCCACATTTATAATACAGCATGAGCTGCTGTGATAAATAGAACACATTTTCAGACTTTCTAATCTAGGTTTACACTGTCTAAGCATTAGACAGGATTAGTAAATCTGTCCTATTGTATTTGGAAACTTTCTTAAGGCCCTTTTATGTGGAACGATTATCGTTCAAAAAAATCATTCAAATTAGCAAACGTGAACAAGACACAGTTGAGAAGTTCCCCAGCCTTCAGTTTCTCTAGGCCATCACATAGTGGCCACACAATTTTCGAAAACTATCCAGTGGAGGACATCAAGACATCTACTTGTATCCATGTTTTTTTGAAAATTTTATAACACAGAAGTGAAACATCCCTAGTGTAAGAATACAGAATATTAGGTTGTAAGACATAATGCACAACCTCTTGTTAGTCTTTTGGAAGATATTATTTCATGCTCCACACATTATATTGTAAATATTGTTATTTTAGGTCATGTTTGAGAACAAACGTATTGGTTGATGACCTTCTACATTATCCATGCATGCACTGCACTTCAATAGTCAAAAATAGGGAAGCTGTTATAGATGTAGCAGCCATTAACATCACTGGTGCATTGTGATAACTTGACATTTGATAACCTATGTACAGTATACTATAATGCTGTGAATTGAGTTAACATTTGCTACATCTGTACATGTGTATCTTCTTCGAATGACAGTGAGAAATGAATGACATATCCTATAAAACAGATTAATAAATCTGAATTTCAAAAGGAAGTTTGCAAAAAATATATTTTGTTCACATCTACCTAATTCTGCCATGAGTAGTTGCCATTGGGGACCCACTAGTTCGGTAACATCTAAACTCAACTTCATTAAAAGATTGTTGGTCTCCAGGCAAAATAAATGCATTAATTAATTGATTGGATTAATTAACTAAAGGTTTCCTTCCATTTGGAGGGATGTTCAGAATAAAGATTATGGCAATATTTTAAAAGAGGGAGTAATCTTTTTCTAGTAATGGGGCTGCATGGAGAAAAGAGGTTCATATTCAGAGAGTATTCTCCATGTGTCCATCATCAGAACATGACTCTGATATTTGGCAGTCTGTTGGTGACCATCATTAGATTCTCTATAATATGCTTAAAGGCGTTTTATGGGCAGAAACTACTGATGACCGATCCTTAGAATTGGTCAATAGTTAATCACTGGGGACCTGCCGCTCAGGATTCTTGGCAATGAGCTGATCGCCGACCCGCTGGCAGTGCAGTGAGCCGGACATGCGTCAAAGTAGACAGGAATGGAAGTGCTGAACTGGCTTCACCCACATTGAAATAATTTGGGAGCTGATGCTTGCTATTACACTTCGAGCACTTCTGCTTCAGACATTTGGAATGGATGTGGAGGGGTAATAGCTGCTTCAGCTCTCATTGATTACAACAGGAATGAAGCCAGTGAAGGCACTTCCGCTCCCGTTCCCTATAACGTAAATTGGGTCTGCTGCACTGACAGCGGGCCACGTGATCAGCTCATCACTGGTGATCCCAAGTGGCAGGTCCCCAGCAATTAACTTTTGATGAACTATCCTGAGGATAGGATATCAATAGTTTTTACCCAGGAAAGCTGTATAAGTATATTGGGCAAGCAAAAATTCCCACTTTTAATCAGAAATTTCAATAATAATACTGCACTGGGAATGGCTAATGAACCAGTTTGCAAAAATATTCTGCAAAGTATCTGTAAACAAAAAGCCGTTCGATATTACACACTTTGGAAGTAGTGGCTGAGTGATTACGTACAATGTAAATGTATTCATGTGAATGTCCTGTAGGTTGATGGGAAGAGTTTAAACAGGTACTGTATAAGTGGTAAACTTTATTAGGAAAATCATACTTAAGGGTACTTTACACATGGTGATTATTGCCCGAATTCTCGCTAGAAACAGTGAATGTTGGCGATCATCATCCCGTGTACACACGGCCACTAACAGGGTACTGAGCGAGAAATCACTCATTTTCATCAAAACTAAAAACCAAACAACTATCGGCCCATGTAGTCAGGCGCCACTCAATGTTTGAGTGACTCTTGTTTACCGTGAATGCAGGCGGGTGGACCGGAGTTTTCCTGACCTGCTTCGCCTCCATTCACTTGAGCAACTTTAATTCCCGCGTAAGCACAGGAGTGATACTTGAGCAGCAGCCTGCGAGGCTGCTGTTGGGGGGCTTTTGCGCCGACAATCGTCCCATGCACAGGGACCTTTAGGCAATTGCTACTAAATTTAGTAAAAAGTCAACAAGACGTAGGGGAAGATGGGAAGCAACTTTGTATGTACTGTTAATTACAGGTAATGTTAGCAATAAAGCACATAGAAATGCAGAGCTGAGGGGGAAGGGATGGATGACTAGAATTTATAAAATAACCATATTTAGGTGACTATGCAATAACATCTGATATGAAGCAGACTATTGTGTAATGGTAGGAGATACTGTACACAGAGTAAAAAAAAATAGACTGTATAAAGGGAATTGAGCTTGCAAGAAAATGTGTTTTGGTGGAAAGGAGTTCTGCAATAACATGGCATAGAAACATGGAGAAAGTGGTTATAAGCTATACTGCAACTCAAACAGACTTCACTTAACTGGATATATAGAACTGGATATATATTCCTTCTATAAATATTTCCTAGTACGTTCTCATTTCACTTTGAGGGTAAACACTCCTCAGTAACTCAGTAAACAAAACTTTGTAAAACCAGTCTTTAAGGTGATTTTGAAAGTGATAGGGATATATAAAATGGAATATAAAATACGTAAGAGAGTTATATCATGAAAGTAAACAGTGTTATGAGTTATTGGAGGGAAAAGGAACCATGGATGGTGTTTGGTTAAATGGGGGCAAAGGAGTGGATGATGGTGAAGAGTGTAGAGTATGGTGAGATTGCGTGTGTGAGAACAGGTAAAGTGATGGTAGTACTGGATGGGCAGTATAGATTGGTACACAATGATTTATGCAAAAAAAAGAAGAAGGATGATATACTGTAAAATTAGTGGTTGTAAAGTCACGGCTTGGAAGTCTAGTGGTCTTATCTCCTCAAATATACCACACTTTAGATTGGTAAATACTAGGCGCAAAATCAAAGAATCTAATTCGTTTTAGTACTACATTCAAGGTACTTTCCAGCTCACAAGGCAAAGGCAAGCCGCAAGGATATCATCCAAGTAAAAGAAGCTGTAATTTAAAACAGGGCTACTCAGGGCCACTGTGTCTCAAATCACCCTAATAAAAATAGTAATTTGGGAGTTTTCTTTTACAGTTATAGCTCTGTGTGCAAGGTTATACTTTTATCTAGGTTACATGGCTTAATATGTACCATTACGAAGTTGTATATTGTACTGCTATCCTGGTGATAGGTCTAAGCCAGCAGTTTACTGTTGAGAACAGAATACTAATGCTGATACAAGATAGTGGTCCAATTTCTTCTTTAGTCTTGTTTTAACAGACCCTGATGATAAGTAGCTCAATGTCAGTCTGCCGCATTAAGAATCGTTTCAGATGGTAAGGCTAAAAGACATAGGAGAAAACAGGCCAATATCTAGTACAGCATTGTAAGGCAAAAGTAAATTTAGACGGGCTTCACTCCATTTCATTCATCTAATGTAATGCACGGGTACACGGAAGCACAGGATACACATGAAGCGATCATTACATGAACCTGGGTCTGTCTGCTTCTAAATCTACAAATCCACTTACGCTTTCCACTGTCTTCACTTCAAGTATACATAGTAATCTATAATAGTTCATTTTCAAAACAAGTAGGCAAAAAAAAAAAAAGGAAAACAGCAAATAAACCAAATAAATATTCATATAGGGGTTACGGCTGTATACAGCACAAATCATGGTATATTTACATAGAATATACATATTTGTGTATATTAAGCTCATAACCAGGTATACTTGAATCATCCTTACCTGCTTCTGACAGATCTCGAAGGGAGCTGCTGAGAGCGCTGCGTTTCAGTCCTTCGCCTGTGGCGTAACTGTCATCTAGACATGTCCTGTTCAATGTGCCGTTACCAGACTCTTTCTTCAAACTGGAGCATTGAGACATACTAGGACGCACCACTCCCTTCTGTTTCTCTAGCTCCGCTGAAGCAAACAGAATGAGTATATAGGAAAAATGAGCTGCATTATCTACACACAGAAATCCAATATTGAAGAACAAGAAACAGTTGAATCCCTGATTTCACTGACAGGAACCCATCACTAGGACACATCACTGCAGATTAGAGCATGAATGGCCTTCTAATCTCAGACTAGCAGATGCAATTTGAAAGTTTAGCTTGACACATATGGGAATTTCATTGTTTTCTACCTGTCTCCTTCAAGTACCAGGCTCCAAGTGCAACTGCAACCACTGAAATGCCATACATACATACAACATATTTGCTGACAACCATGTGTCGCAGTTTTACCTTTCGAGGATCATTCTAGGCTTCTGACCCATCTTGATGGGTCTCATCTACTAGGGTTCTTTTACACAGGGCAATTATTGTTCAGTATAAATCCATGCCCTCACTGAACGATGAGTGAGGTTTTATTTGCCACTTGTTCGTGATTCAATTTATGCATGCATAAAAACGGAATGATGGATTGGTCCGTGTAAACAGGTAGTCATTCATTTCTGAACGACTACCTGTTTACTATGAACGGAGGTGGACAACTGGAATGATTCCTGTTCCGCTCCGCCTCAATTCACTAACGATGATCGTTACTGTGTAGAAGGGCCCTTACTTTTGCCTTGTTTGGCTCTTCATATTTTTTTACACTGGCAATATCGTTAGACAGTCAAGAGTGCGAGGAGGCCACCAAATTTTGATTAGCAGTTTAAAATGATATGAAATGGACAAGATTTTCACCACTAAATAACTTAAAGAGCATTATCCTAGCTAAATAGAGAGGAGCGAGCGTACTCGACCACGCCCCTTTTTCGCCCGAGTACCACGATTTTCGAGTACTTCCGTACTCGGGCGAAAAGATTCGGGGGGCGCCGTGGGTGAGTGGGGGGTTGCAGCGGGGAGTGGGGGGAGAGGGAGAGAGAGGGGGCTCCCCCCTGTTCCCCGCTGCTACCCCCCACGCCGCCACGCCTCTCCCCGCCCCCCCCGAATCTTTTCACCCGAGTACTGAAGTACTCGAAAATCGCGGTGCTCGATCGAGTAATTACTCGAAACGAGTACGTTCGCTCATCTCTATAGCTAAAGCTTCACCTTAAAGGGCATCTGTCATCAGACATCAGCTAGTGTTTTTATGTTAAAGATACCCTCATTGTCAAAAATTAAAAAAAATAAAAAAATCAAGCAACTAGGAGTTGTCGCAATTGACTTAAACTTAATATGTGCGATTGAAACATTGTAGTAAGTAATTACAATATCAGAACAAAAGCATAATTTATTGCAGAAAACTAGACACTTGAAGGGAGGCTCTACTACCCCATTGGGCCACCTCTAGCTTAGATACAGGATGTGATACGGACGGGCATATGGGTTCCGTATGGTATTCTGTGGCATATTGGCCTACATTTCCTGCAACTGAGCCTCTAGATTGTGCAAACTCATAGGCTGTCGAAGTTAGCATCCCAAATGGTCCCATATATGTTCTATTGGTGATAAATCCGGTGAGCGGGCAGCCATGGAAATGTGGCAATGTTGTGGAGGTATTCCTATCACACCGTTGCGGTGTGCGGCCGAGCATTACACTGCTGGAAAATGCCTCTTGGAAGCCGCCATGAGAGGAAAACATGTGGCTGCCGGATGTCCTGAACATATCACTGGGCTGTCATTGTCCCTCGTACCACTACCAGGGGTGACCGACTGGTGTATGCAATAGCCACTAAGGCAATCACGCCAGCAGTGGGGGCAGTGTGCCGGCTTAACAGCAAAGGTAGGATTGAGGCGCTCACCCCTGGGTCTTCAGATGAGAATTCGGCCTTAGTCAGTGCCCAAACTCAACATGTCTGAAGACAACCAAGTTGCACACTGTAGCAGCTCAGTTTCATTGTTCAAGACACCACTGCAAACGGAAGCAAAGATGGGTGGGCTTCAAAGGCAGTACATGTAATGGGCGCTGTGAGACCAAATGTCCTTTAGCCAAGCACCTGGAAAGGGGCCTGTAACGATGGCGCCACCAGTCTTTGGATGATGGACAATGAAACAGTTGGATCTGCTTGTGCTTGTTGGATGATCAAATGATCCTCTCTAGTGGTAGTCTGTTGAGGGAGTCCTAAGCCTGGGCCGCCTTGTATATGTCCACGCATGCATCCACTGGTCCCAACACCTCCTAGCAGTCTGGGTAGAGTGGTCCCGGTGATGGACAATTCAACAATACAACCACTACATTACAATAATGTGCCCCCTCTCAAACTATCAAGTGGGCAAAATGTATTTGATTGCATTGTAGAGGCGTCTAGTAGTCATCAAGCTCTTCACAAGCGGAAGAAGAGGTCACTACACACAAGGAGCCTCTGAAATCCCTTTATAGAGTGGAACCACATTTAGGGTTTCAGGTGGCAAGACTGTTCATGCAATACTGCCACAATTCTAATCATTTGCACATCTGCCTGAGATGTAACTGCATGCAGAGTTTTACAGCAAAACTACTAGGTGCTTGATTTTTTTTTACAATGAAATATATATATGGATTTTACCTTGGCCTCCAAGCTAAAAAAATATTCACAAATATCACTTACTGTTCTATAGAGAAAACTTTTCAGTAGTGCGTGTAATATATATATCGTATTTTTCAGAAAGAAGGATGCACCAGAGCGCAAGACAGAACTAAGATTTAGTTGGAATATAGAAAAATATATTTCTAACCAATTTCTGACATATTTCTGACATGAGGACAGGGTGCTACTTACTATAATGCACAGTATAGCTACACATTAAGTTGAGGGTGGGGAAGAGTGCGGCTGTATTTGCATCTTGATACATTACACCTGTTTTTGCCTATCTATTGATAGGGAACAGCACTATATTGTCAAGATTAACTCTATTACAAAGACTGCTTCGTATTATTACATAGGCAGGCAAATGTGCTAATCTAGGAGGGCTGTTCGATTAACAGAGAGCAGAGCCCATCTCTGTTTATACTACACTCCAAGCCCCTAGAACCCAGCGGTCCTGGAGATGACAGTACTGAGACTGTAAACTCTGGTAAGATGCTGCTTCAGCTAAGAGCAGGACACAAGACCATAAATCAGAATTTCTGTGCAGAGAGACCCCTGGTTACCCCTTCATCCCCCAGCCATTGTACGGCCTCATCATCTCCTAGAGAGTTTACAACTTTCCATCTGAAGACTCCTGTGAACTTCGGAGCAGTAGTGAATCCTTCCTGACGCCCTCCCACACGGCTCCAGCCAACACACTAGGCAGCTGACCCCTGGGGACACAGAGAAAACTCTGAGAAGATGCTCCGGACTAATTCACAGCCATAAACTCCTCTTGCACCCCCCCCCCTCCACCCCACCTTACCTAACAGAAGACAAAAAAAACTCTGTTTAAAGACACACTGACATTTGATCTTCATTTCCTGCAGATGAATAGTGTGTCTTAAGCCCAATGTCCACATGCACATTTTAATTATAAAAGAAGAAGCCCATAGGGATGCATTAGCATCCACAGGGCAATTTAGAGCAAGCGGATATGATTTTCTCGGATTGCACGCACGGGAAGAGATCACAGCATGCTCCATTTTGTCAGTGAATCCTGCGGGATGGCTTCCATTCAAGTCAATGGAAGCAGTCATATCCACGGCACAGCCACAGCTGTCATCGTGGCTGTGCCGCATATATGCGGGAAAGCAGGACATAAAAAAAAAAAAAACTACGCATGCGACCGACACGTCGCCGGCATGTCCGGACGCATCCGCCGTACTGAAGAAAGAAGATCTGGCCAGCACAGAGGAGATTCACGCTGGAGTCGGAGAGGTAAGAAAACCTTTTTTTCTCCCAATGTCCGCGGGCATAGCTGGATTCCGCTGCGGGATTCAGCAGTGGAAGCTGTGCGTGCAAGTGGACATTGGGCCTTAAAGTCAGAACAATAAGGTATATATATCACACTACCGGTGTAAGGTTTTAGAACACCTACATTTTTTCATTTTTGTTATTGATATTTACACAGTTTAATGTCTCAAATGTACTTTGAAATGAAAGCATAGAACAAACAAGTTCAGATGAATACAAATAATGGATTAAACTTTGAAGAGTCAAAAATCTAGATTTTACTTGGTGAAACAAAGTAGCCACATCTGGCTGTGTAACAGTTTTACACAACCCAGGCATTCTTTCTACAACTGCATTCAGATATTGCTCATAAATTTCTTCCCAACATTGTTGCAGAAGTTCCCACAAATGTGCTGCACTTGTAGGTTGCTTTGTTTTTATCCTTCTGCCAAGATCATCCTAAACAAGCTTAATGGAGTTTAAGTCTGGTGACTGTGCAGGCCGTTCCATTCTTTGAAGCCTACCAGTTTCTTATTGTCTTCTTAAGCTGTTCTGACATAACCTAGAAGTATGTTTTGGATCATTGTCTTCCTGTAATATGAACCCCTGACCAACTAGATGTACACCACAGGGTATTAGGGTATTGCATGGCGTCTCAAAATGCTATATGGGATGGTTACAGTTCTCCTTCTTCCCCTCTCTGCATAATAATGACCTGTGCACAAGTCACAGTTCATACCCACAACACTCTCACATATAGGTTAATGAATCATCTCTAGTCTACAGGAACTCTCAATTTATTATTAGCCCTAATGGTCAGAGTGAAAAATACATCAAATTAAGATTTTTTTTAATATACTTGACAGTCAAAAAAAAACCAAAACACACAAAAAGATGTGTTGATCCAACAGTTTGGATTTTGATAAACCTGTTTGGAAGTACAATCTTCAAAATGGGTTGATCAACATCCATTATGAGGCCTTTGAATCTGCTGCATGTGACTCCCCAATAATCGGCTCTACATTAGTAGCCCCATGTATCATGGCATTACATTAGTAGCCCCATTTGTCATGGTATTACAAAATCAGATCACTGATGGTGACCACGATACAAGACCTAATCACTTGGCCATATCTTTTACATTCTTGGTTAATGTGGTTATGAGCCAAGGTTAAGGACTTCTGCTACAGTGCAACAGATCTACTGGTATAACCCTGTCCTACGGAATAGGGCGTTTTAAGTAAATTATGACATGTCTCCTGCTGCTTGAACAACATTCACATTGTTCAGACAATTTGCAAATGTGGAATGAGCAAAAACAATCTAAAATATTTACTTTTCTAGGATGGCAAGCCTTGTTCCTGTATTCTGAAAACTGAACTGTATGGTCTTCCAGTTATCATTCAATCCAAGGACCGTGATCCTTATTTCAGGAAGATGAATTTTCAAAGTTAAATCCATATTGTATATTTTATATATATACCTTTGTACTTACACTCTATTCTGTACTTTTCCATTTCTTGAACTTCTGCAATGGACTCTCTCAAGTCGTCTGTAAACTTCTTGCGATCTTGAGGATTTGGTGCATTGAAGTTTATGAGTACTTTAATATCTGCTCCTGGAATTGCTGATGTGAGTCGGATGCCATTTGGGTAGTCTGAAATGAACAAAAGGTAGTAATCAATGAATGAATAAGTGCAGAAATACAGCATGCAGTGAAGCACCATATCTGTAATGTAATATTTATCTCCTAAGCGGAACAACAATCAAAGGAGAATGCTGCGAATACAATCTCTACCCATTTCTTTTTAATAAGGCTTAAACGCAAATATGATATTTTATGAATACTAATATCTATAAATATAAATATATACGAATCCAGCAGTGCTACAATATATTGTGTTCATGAGCTAAGAGTAGTAAAGCTTCAACTGTAAAAAAATAAGAAAAATTTAGGGGAAAATACTATTGATGACCTATCCCTCGGGTGGCTCATCAACAGTTGATCATCTCAGGTCCGTTGCTTGGGACCATGACTGATCAGTTGTCTAGTACCTCAGAGTTAGTTACTCCAGCACTTTTGGTGTTAACTGTATTCTTTCAATGAGGTCCTAACGTGATGCATAACAGGTGTAAAAAGTTATGGTTATAGTTTATTGTGTATATCTGCATATGTTTCCACTGTAATGTGTATTCTAGCAAGTTTCTCCAGTCCCTGGTGAGTACAGGTTACCTAGCAAAAGTCAGGGGGGTGGTTAACCAGGTACAGCTGGCCTGTTATTGGTGGTTATCACTTGTGGGCTGGGCTAGAGTAACAGTACAAAAGGAGTGAGTGGGCGCAGTTTAGTAAGTCTTGTCCTGGAGGTTTCCTAGCAAACAAGTCCCAGAGATAGAGACCAGGGAGGAACAAGGAGAATATTTACCACAGCCAGTGCGGTGGGAAGCTAAAACGTCCTAAGTGTGAGTACTAACAAGCCAAGTTTATTCTGGAAAGTTAGCAGAGGAGAGAGATAGAGAGAGAAGATGCATGCATAAATTAATGCACACATAAATTTTTCAGTGTAATATGCTATGCAAATACGTTCATGAGAATCTGGCCTACCGCTGGGTTTCTACCCGATGCTTTGAGCGGGTTTCTGATTTGCATGATAATTGCACAAAAAAAACGCCATGCATTTTACAGCAAAACACTACAGTTCTGCAATGCTGTTTCTAATAGAGGGGTTTCTACAAACAGAGCAGCCCCTTTTTTTTACGTAAAACACGCTCCTGAGAACGAATCCATTGACATCAATGGGTTCTATTCTCTGCTCAAAAACATGCGCAAATAAGGTCATGTGAAAAAGTCCTAATACAGTGTCATTATCTCTTGGATTTACAGGTGCGACAGCATCCTTTGTACCCCTTAAGTCATTGTGTATGTTCTTGCCTTCCATTACCTTTATGTGTCAACACCAATAAATCTGTGTGTCAGTATTTTTAAAGTATTAGAAGGGGCTTCAAAAATGCTTCTATATGCTCTTTATCAAACTACTAACGACCACTTGTCTGTATGTGTGTGATGCTTATGCTCCACCCCTGGTGATGTCATTGAAGGTCCTAAAACATATATAAAACAGAGTCTGACCAACAGAAGAACAACATAGTTAGGGCTCTTGAAAAGGGGAGGACAAAAATAACAAAATGAGACTACAACTAAGCTGCTATTATGTCAGACACAACTCAGCAGTCCTGACAGAACACACTGACCTACCCCCACCACAGAGATCCGGTGGGCTGAAGGACCTGTGGTGAGGTCACTGCTGTAAGAGGAGCCAAGCTGTGTTTGTCTTGTGTGGTAATCAAGCTAGTGTGTGTGTGTGTGTGTGTGTGTGTGTGTGTGTGTGTGTGTGTGTGTGTGTCACCAGAAACGGTGGGACTAGAATGTTCTAATAATTACTAGTTCTCTCTAAAAGCATCGCCTTCACGCATTGCTTTAGGAGCTGCATTTAAAGTTCTCTTAGTCTGTCCAAAAGTAATGCCCATAGTTTATAATTTCAACAACTTGTTAGTTTTTTCCAGGCAACATATATATATTTGCACTTTTGATGTACTAGTACTTTAAATAATCTTTGCCAAATGTCTTCCTGAATTCAGAACTAAGAAAGGACGCCATATTCTATATGCTCCCCGTTTTCTCCACTGATTACAGCTGACAGTTCCCAACAAACTGAAGAGAGAAAAAATGAATCTGCCTTGTCTGATTCATGGAGTTTCTGGAGAGCCGGCAGCTAATGGCATCTGCTTTTATTTTTAGGATTACAAGGTAACAGTTTTCCTTCAAGCATAAGAAATGTTATTTCTACGCACATTAGTGTTCCTTTATAGCATGATATTAATTCCTGGCTGATGATCATATATTATCTGATACCCATAAATCTGTCATGTAGGCCCAAGGGGTAGCAGATGTTGTATAATGACGGCTTACAGTATCATCTATAACTTCAGGATCCCAAAAGAGCGATCTGTCGAAAGGGAGAAAAATATTTACTATTCTCTTGAGTAAACTGTCAGTGAGATATAATTCTCTATCCGAAATACCAGGGACTCTGTATGGCACTAAATAAAGCTGAGTTATTTCGGTTTCTGCACAAGGTCACAGGTAATAAATACATAATAGCTGCCCATACACTTTGTGGATTCTAAGCATAGAGAGGAATATACATGAGAATCTAAATAAATCTTGTGACAGGCGATGATTAATGCCGCAATCACATAATAAAAAAAGAGGCTTAGTATGGAAGCTACTGTTCTAAACAATCACATCACCGAGTTCGATGTCGCCTGCCACCACGCTTTAGCATTTGCAGCCTAATGGACTCCACAAATGCTCCGCACTGCAGTGACCTGCTGAAGCTTTTGTGAATAATGTTGTTTAAGAGTTGTGTAAATTGACATTTACAGAGCAATTTACAGCTTTCACACTTGTCTTCTTGAGAATTCATCTCATTCTCTATGATCTGAGCTTTAGAAGCCGGATCTGAAAGAACAGTTGCCTGGTAACTACATTACTATAAACTAAGGGCAAGGCACACAATGGCGCATTTTTGCCAAAATAAAAAAAAAAAATGTTTTAACTGATAGCAAATTTAGTGTCTGACAGTAAAATATGGTTTGATGTCCAACAAAGCATTCTGGGCAAAAGTTTAAAAAAAAAAAAAAAAAGTCTTGCTTGGACCCTTTCCACCTCCCCCATATCCTTTCGTGCCACCTTTCTTTGGGTCTCTTCAGGCCATATTCTCCCTTCTGTATAGGCATAGTGTGGTTAAAGGGGTATTCCAATTAGTGGGAGAAATTACACGTTTTTATCAATCTGCCGGATGGGTGAAAATGGATAGACCGGTCAGGGTCTGATTGCTGGGACCCGCACTGATCCCGAAAACGGGGGTCCCGTGCTTCCCATTTCGCAATGCAGAATCCCTTCTACATATTTCCTTCCATAGGCAATGTGAAGGTAAAGGGGTATTCCAATTAGTGGAAGATATTACAATTTTTCAACGGTTCACAAGATAGCTGAAACCTGATGGGTCGTTTGAGGTCTGGCCACTGGGACCTGCACTGATCCCGAAAAAAGGGGACCCGTGCCCCCCACAGTTCGCAATGCAGGATTCATTCTCCTTATTTCCTTCCGTAATGTAGCAGTGGAAGCGAATGGGACGCTTGTTGCATATGCGTAGACGTGGCTCTATTCGTTTCAATAGGGCAAATGGAAATAACTGAGTGCTATGAAGTAGAAACTTATAATTTCCTCCACTAACTGGAATACACCTTTAAGTTCTTTTTCCCCATTACTAAGGTAATACTATTATGAGCAAACAGAACTGAATGGGGAATTGACACGGTGGTCTTGCTACCCTTTTCCTACAAAGAGTGAGAAGGGGGAAAGAGGTGCCAAGTACTCCGGTTCTGTGATGGACACTGGTTATGGTGCTGTAAGCCAAGGAGAAGTACTTTAGATTTTCCTATTAGGTCCCCCTCCTCCGCTGTCAGTTTGCTTACAGTTCGATCACCTGCCAGTGCTGCCCAAGGGTTTTACTGTCCCTTTTATCACCTGACAATGCTATAGTTACTGGGCAGCGCACTCACGCACTTCCAATGGTGCTAATAATATAGCAAAGACAAACATGACATTAAATACAAAAGTAGAAGCTTTTGCTGTCATGCAACACCTTCAGTGACAGTACACGACATTGACAGATAACCTTGCATGCTATTTGCTGTATTTCCTGGAGAACACTACCGGTATATATACTGTTATCGTTGAGAAAGAGCACAATTTCCAATATTTGGAAGAATATTTTATTTTTATTAATAAATTTTGGAATAATTATTTTAGTCCAAAACTAGCAAAAAAACCCCCCCAAAACAATACAACATTTTTACAGTTTCACATCTACATCCGGCCGGAGGTTCTGTCACAGATCTGGTTCAAGATACTGGAAAAAAAGGCGCTGCCGTCAAAAAGTCGGGCGAGAAGCAGACGGATCCCATTATAGTCAATGGGGTCCGTCCAGCTCTGCTCGGTTCTGCCCAGAGACAGATCAGTTTGGCCACAGGGATTCCCTTTTCCTGCTCCCCAAACAGAGGAGCGATGCTATGTGGACTGTTCTTATGGTGTAGTGAGCAGTGTAGCCGGGGTCTGGCGAGGTTAAGGGGAATCAACAAGCCACTCTGGCCAGGGTGTTAAGATATAAGGCTAGGACAACAAACTGAACGTTTGCTCCAAGTGAAGCAAATGTTGTTCTATATATTATATAAAATTATATACTTTTTTTTTTTTCCAATTCACACGAAAAACACCTTTAATGTCTATTTGTGGGCACTTATAATACAATCATGCTGAAATATGGTGGATTCCCTCATGGATACTAATCAGGAGCACCAGGCTGTATGAGAATTGCCTACTTTATTGGGAGAACACCATTTACCCCTTACGCTCGCCAGACCCCGGCTACACTGCTCACTATATCATAAGAACAGTCCACATAGCATTGCTACTCTATATATCATAGCAAAAACATGTCCCCATGCCTCTATAGACCTAAGGAATCCATTGAAATGAAAAAAATCAGTGATGCCAGGACAGCCGTTTGTTATTGTTTATGCTCTGGATCAGAGGGGCATGTCCGTTTACTGAGCTATGCAGATTAGCTGTGCAGGCTGAGCGCCATTTCTGTGAAGCCCCTTCCCCCGGACAATGTTTGCTCACAGCTCCTGTGTTTGTAAGTTTCATTGTAGAACCATGTAAAACATTAGAAAAGCACAGCCTTCCTCTTTTCTAGGTCACCACAAAGTAAATGCCCAAAGTACATGTGCCCCATCGTTGCCCCCCAAAACAAACGCTCCTTTTCTGTGTCCCCACAAAGCAAATGTGTCCCCCAAAGCATGTGTCCCATCTATGCCCCCATAGTAAATTTGCCCTTCCACGCACAGTGAATGTACCCCTTATTGACCCCTAGAGTAAATTTGCCCCCCGTCACCCTCCCACACATGCAGTAAATGATACCTGTACTTTGTGGGGGCACAGAGGAGGTGCAAGAAAATCTCACCCACTTCTTAAATGACATTACTAAGTCTAAGGCAGCAGCCCCTGTCAGCGCACCGCAGTTTGCACAGCCCGACACTTCCATTCCTTCTGTCCAGCACTTTACTGATCTAGTAGAGACAGGGTAGGATTCGGGTATGCCAGCTACCATGCACTGACAGGGGCTGAAGCGGAAACTAACTTAGCAACTGAACGGGCACGAAGGAAAGCCAGTATCGATTGCACTGAGTGCTCAGACCCGTCATAATCTCAGTGTTTGTCAGTGACGGCGCATGCTCTGTGTCAACTCTGATACAGCTGACACAGCAGAGAGAAAGTTGCTGCAGCTGGGAGAAGACTGTGCATGTGCGGTCACAGCCACAAAAGGAGACTTCAGCAGTGACGTTCTGAGCATGGGTGGGACTACTGTGTCCCAGCCCACATGAGATGTTTAAAGGAGGTCACTGCCCCTGCATCACTAGGTGATGTCACAAGGCACGTTTGAGGGACAGTAAGTGTATTACAAAGGTCACGGTGGCAGGATGGAAGATTTATTAGAGATGATAAATTAACTCGGACAACCCCTGTGAGAATGAATAGCAGTATGTAGGAGGATGATGGACAGTAGTAAAGAGCGGTTAACCAGAGTCCATTGGTTAGCATATAGTCACTAAAGTCTATATGGAAAAAATGCAAAACTTTACACCTATAAAAGTTAATTTTGGGAAAATACTTCAAGCATTGTTCACATAGTATGATTCAGATAAGTGACAGAATTCGAGGTGTCATTCGCATCAATTACTACAAGTATGGCTTATAATGGAATAATAAATGACAGATTAAATAGGTTGTATGCAAGTATAAAAAGAGTGTTTTTTTTGCAGAAGCAGCTGCATTTATGTCCACGGGCTGTAACTGCTTTTTTGCGCCTTGACCACATTCAAGTGAACAGGTCTGAGTCACACCACTAGACAGCCCCTGGACGAGAGGGACACGGATATTACTCTAAACTATGTCCCCATATACAGCCCACAAGAGTGAAAGGGAAACTTACACTGATTTTCAAACAACATAACTTGCATTCCATAGAGGGAGAAGGACTGCCGGAAGCTGTAGGTTACAGAATTTTTCTTCTTCTGGAAGATTTTTGTTACCTGGAATGTAGTTAATAATTGAACATTTAGTGTTTGAAGCAACTTTGGAGGATCTTCAATAACAAAAAATTGGCTCAATTTTTAAAGAGCATGGGAAAAATGTAACGATAGACAGGATTGCTTATACAGATAACGGTCATAGAAACCTACATGAGTCTAAGCAATTTAAGGGTTATTCTGTGGAATACCGATCACAGGAACTCAATGACCAGTATAACCACACACCGGCTTGAGAGTTCTGGCTCCTTCTCTGTTGGCCCAGGTGCATCCATGTATGTGGCTGTGCTTAGTATCACAGCTCAGCCTCATTGACTCGAATGCAAAGATGAACTTCTGTGCCTAGAATAATAGTGTTGAGGTTATGGAGCTCCAGCAAGTGATGTAGAGACCCTTCATTCTGTTGCTGGGCCTCTTTCACACAGGCGACAGCGATATCGTCGCTACAAAATCACAGCGAGATCACAGGTTTGTCCCCGCAATTTTGTAGCAATGCATATTCCTGTGGAAAAATTGCATCGCTGCTGCCCGCGATAAAATCATGTGATAAACTCACACGACTTTATCGTGAGAAGGTTACGCCTTACCCCTCAAATAAGCCCTAGCCGCATTCCCAGCTGCAGTCCTCGTTCGCCCACAGAAGATCACTTCCTGGTTGCAGGATTCAAAAATCCTGCTTCCAGGAAGCGATGGCTCTGATTGGTTAATCCAGCGCTACTCAGCCAATTAATGCAGCGCTCGATAAGCCAAAGCAAGGGCTGTGATTGGTCCTTCAAACTCTGCTCAGCCAATCATGTTGTGAAGTGGGATTTATGAATTGGCTGAGCCGCAGCATTGATTGGCCAATTCAAATCCCGCCTCCACAACGTGAATTGTTCTTCAAATCACAACCCTCGCATCGGTCCATCGAGCGCTGCATTCATTGGCTGAGTAGCGCTGGATGAACCAACTAATGCAGCGCTTGATGAACTAATGCCATGGCTCAGCCAATTCATAAATCCCGTCTCCACAACGTGATTGGTTCTTCAAACTCTGCTCAGCCAATCAATGCAGAGCTGAATGAACCAATCACAGCCTTTGCTTTGTCTCATTGAGCGCTGCATTGATTGGCTGAGTAGCGCTGGATGAACCAATAAAAGCCATTGCTTCCTGGATGCGTTTTTTTAAAACCCGCAACGAGGAAGTGATTTTCTGTGGGTGAACGAGGACAGCAGGATGCACAGCAGAGCTCTGGAGAGCAGTGGGAGGACCCCCGGACCGAGCCTGCTAAGTATTCCCCCTTTTTTTTCTGAATATGCAGCTAGGGCTTATTCTAGAGGTAGGGAAATGTATCACATCTCACGAAAATCACTAGTTCACGAGATGCCATGCGATAAACAAGGAGGCTTCATAGGGAAACATGGGCTACAGAAAATCGCAAATTGTTCAAATATTGAGCATGCCGCATTTTTTTTTCTTGCAAGATATCAGAGAAAACATCGCAAATGTGAAGAAACCCATTGGAAAGCATGGGCTTCACATACATGCGATTTCTTGCACTGTAGCACCCTTCGAAAATCATGCATTTTTGTCGCCCATGTGAAAGCAGCCTTAGGGCTCGTTCAGACTAACGTAATTTTCATGCTGCTAGCAGTGCACAGAATGCGCTTCTATTAGGAACCAACAGGTTCCTATAGAAGCATTCACATGAGAGAATGTTAGGCGTGCATCTAACAGTGCAGGTTGCATGTAGCTCTGTGGTGCGCACAAAAAATAGGACCTGTCCTATCTTTGCTGTGTAAGACTTTCCATTGACTCCTAATAGGAGCTGTATAGTGCGCAGTTGCCATAGTGCGCAGTAGCTGGAAGCAGCCCGTTCACGCGATCTTTACAGCGCGGTCAGCAGCGATCTTTTTGCACTGCTTGCAGCGCGTAAATTACGTTAGTCTGAATGAACCCTTAAGTGGAGCTTATTGAGGTCAGACCCCAGTGATGACTTATCCCAAAGACTGGACAACCATTTATATGCATGGAAATCCTTTTTACTACAAAATATTTTACAATAGCATCTAAGAAAACTGGATATTCCCAGTGTCTTTTGATCGTCTGTTAACTTCCAGCCTTTTTCATGAAAGGTCCCCGAAGGGTTGAACTTGCAGCTTTTTTGAACCTACAGTAGGTCATTATGCAATGTCTAATGATTTGGTTGTTCTATTAAATGCAAGTAAATGAGTTGTATAATACCCAAACATTGTCTGACGCAGAGAATCCGGCTTCTCCTATTTATCTGCCGCTTTACAAAGCTGCATTCATAATGCCGGAAGCACGAGCCTTTCATAAGTGTATAGATTAAGGAGAAGACTCATCTCTTTGATCTCGAAATCTATTTTTTGGGAACGGATGAAAGCAGCAAATTTATAGTGATAAAACTTTTAACAGTTTTGGAATGCTGCAAGCTGTACAAATTATTTGTCATGCGAGTACGCTACCTCTTCTATCCATCATGCAAGAAACTAGGAGCAAGCACATCTCCTCCTGAGCACTACTGGCAAACTGTAAAATATCCTGACTAACCTGTCATTTCCTGTGATAGACTGTGCTAGACGCCACTTAACCCAATACTCACCACTAGCAGGTCATTAAACAGGAAGATTTCTCTCTGATGTAAACCAAGTTTTTGAGGTTTGTTTGGATCGGGGACTTCAAACAGACGACAATAGCAGACCAGTCTTCGATGTGGTAAGGAAAGTACCTGGAGGTAGACAAGTAAAGATTTAATATCAGGCTGTCAGGATCCAAGACTAAGGTGTATGTGCAAGAGATAGGAGTGCATGATTAAGAAATGCATGATCAATTCAGCCAGGGGCTATAAGAATGACCCAATAATCTAATTTAAGGTGACCAATGATTGCCACAAACAGAATATTGGCCTGCGGTTCTTGTGGGGAGGGAGGGCTCAAAAATTGATTTATTGATACCTGGGGGTTCAGAAAGAAAAACAAAAACTTTAGGATTAGGTAAATTCACTAATCACTGTACTGTATCTGGAATGGTGACCACAGGGAATCGGTGAATATCCTGAATAATCTGTCAGCACAGACAAACCACTCCTGATGCATACCATCTAAAGGCCCTTTTAGGCACAACGATTTTCACTCAAAAATCGCTCAAAGCCGTCTTTTGAGTGATAATCGTTATGTCTAACTGCACTGACATCGTGCAGTTTTCGTTAAGCAGTCGCTCATCGTCATCTTTCAGCATGCTGGAAAATCAGCAATCAGCCTTATCAGGAATTCACAGCGGGATTCAGCTGATACTAGTGTTTCATCTGCATCCCGCTCCCTGAAGACAGGCTGGATGTGAACACCACAGATGATTTTCTAACTACCTAATGCACACTGATTGCGTCAGACATTTTGGACAACCAAAAACAGGACCTGGAAGCGGCCAATTAGAGGGATGGTAGAGGACTACAGCAGGTAATTTACCCTCTTACCCATCCCTCTAGCCCTGGGACAGAATGGTCTCCTGAATTTGGAGGGGTTACTTTAATAGTATAATGCTCCTCAGACAGTGGAAAAATAGACCCGAATCTATTTAAACTGCATGTAAACAAACACATTAATAGATGGAGTATAGAAAAATATCCAGTGATGTTTGACAGACATGAGGAGTAATATAGTCACTGCTGACATACATAATATATTTACAAATAACAAACATAAATACATCCAATACCAATCCAATAAAAAACATCCCAAGCTTTGATAAATAAATGGGGTTTTAATCAGCAAAAACACTGAAAGCTATACAAGGTGCATTCAAGTTCTAAGGTCTCCTAAATGTTTCTCAGGAATACGAGCAGATAGAAACATGAGACACATTTTAGAAGACATGGGCATACTCAGAAGTGAGCCCGTGCCATCCTGCAGCGTGCGCCGGCTATGACTTATAGCTGGCCTTCTGCTGCAATGGTGGGGATCAATGAGAACATCGATCCCCGCTCTTAACCCCTTACATGCCACAATCAATGTAAATTGCAGCAGTTAAAGGGTTAATCAATAGCCAATTGGTGGGGATCTAACTGCTGGAAAAGTGATGCTACACTTTTTTTCTCTTGTAGGTTATGCTCTTTTGGACTCTAACTGGTCCACTATGTGGCCTTTAAAAAAAATGCTGAGCAGGAACTCTAATGGCACAACATTTTTCTATCACTGCTGCTACTTTGTTGTAATGATTACTGGGGGTCTCAGCAGTCATATCCCCATCTACTGGACACTGATGGGATACCCTACTATTAGGCTATCAATATGTATTCTGAACAATCTCTTTAGGGACACTGTTGTACCAGAACCTGAGCATTATTTATCCTAACTGGTCTGCACTATTGTATCTGGAATATATCAGTGTATGCCACTGATAGTCCAACATGATGATTTTGGTGGGATTGGCTAACTATCTAATCTGTATGACAGTGTCTAGATTCTCCTCAGATGGCAAAAGTTGAGGGAAAGAAAGGTTGGGAGGCTAGATTACAACATGCCCAAGACTTTGTTCTCAAGGGAGATAAGCCACCGCCAGAGGTGTCTGGCAGCTGCTTCTTCCCCCTCTCCCATGTCAGATGTTCCTTCCAAAGGAGTCCTTTACAAGTTTCTGCATGCTGAACACTAAATTTAACACTATACAGCTTACTCTATGGACAAACCATGCACACAGAACTCAATAAATGCAGCTCTTTACATGGAAGAACCACACATGCTGTGTACACAGAGATCAACGTAAGTTGCTCCTTCATGAAAAAAATGTGTATGGGCAACACGGGTTGGTGAGTAATTGGCTGCAGAGTCCCTAACTACTTCAGAGGACAATCTGGATCTTTCTGTATTTCCAATTACTTTTAATGAAGAGTGACCATAAATGCACCGACTGCTCTCTGTTGGCATCTACGACTGGCCTGGGAATTAGTGTCCAGAACCCACTGATCAAATATTTTATGACATTTCCTAAGAATGTGCCATTAGACAATTTTTGGAAAAGAAAAACATTTAAGTACTGAAGCATATTTTTAAATAGGCCACATTTCAGACCCTAAGAGGAGTGAAGAAAAAAATGTAGACATTAGATGGCTTCTATTAGAAATTAGCTAAAAAGTGTTAACAAAACGAATACCTACACAGCCAAGTCCATGGTGTAGGGATCCGATCTACAGTAAAAATACACACAAAGTCATTAGCAATATAAAAACACATGAAAAACAAAAGGAAGTGCAGTGACAACATAACCGGGCTATGAAAAACTCCAACATGCATCATGAAGAATTAGACAAGAACTTTTTACACATTTTAATCTCAAAACTTTTAACACGTGAAAAAGTAACATGTTTCAATGTACTGCAGTCCAGTTTATGAGCTAAAGGTTTCATTATGAGATTTGATGAGTCCCACTGGGAAGTTATTGCTATGAATTGGTGATGCAAGGCCATGGAATGATATTTCCAGGGATCTTATAAAATAACCATCATCCTTGGCTTTGTGATATTAATACTGTAAGTCAATTCAAAAGTCAGGGCCTGCGGGATGAGGTCATCGCAGTAACACTGACATTTCAGAGGGCACTAATAGGCAGGAAGCAATAAAACAAATTATCCTCTTATAATATGTAGAGATGCAGATGATGTCATTTATTACACAGATCATAAAATCTGTTCCAACACATAGAAATAAAAACACCAAGACAACAAAGTCTATTGTAATAACACCAAAATGGACTGATTTATCCGGGTAACGGATTTGTTGCTGGGATTTATACCTTGGTTTCATAATTGGCATCTCTCCAAAATGTCTAAAAGGAGAACTGAATCATCAATAATAAATACAAAGTTACATTTAAAAGAGTATACAAGATGTGCCACAACACATAATATGAATATTACAAGAAACCACATACATTGATAGCCAAGGACTCTCTGAAGGACCGGCTAACAAACAGTTGGAGCAAAGATACTACAGATTTGGGGAATTCTTACTACCACTAATTATCACCTATCATGTAGATAGGTGACAAATGGGAGATCTACCACTAGGACAGTGAGAAAGTTGTATGGAGCCATGGATAAGCCTGCAAGCTGCTGCACCATACAACTTTATGGGAGGTAAGTTGGAGTAGGAGCGCTCAGCTTTTTCAATATTCCTGTAGATGTGCTTGTGAGGAAAGAATTATACTTGGGAATCCAAAGGGGCCTTTGTGTTCTATGGATAAATAATCAATATGGTTAGGCTGCTTTCACACAGGCGGAATTACTACACATTACTTATCCAGATTCTGCCCAAAATATGCATGTTCCCATGCACAAGTGAAGTGGCTTAAATCAGCCTGCAGTTCCACATCAAAATTTACAATAAGAATTATGGGTTTTGGAGCAGAATGTGGAATAATTCTGCCCTGTGTGAAAGCATTCTTAGTGGGAAAACCCATTTAATGAATAATACTGACTCAAATACGTAGTTCTTTTTTAAAGGGCTTCTCTGGAAATGTGCAAAACTATTAAACTGTTAGGTCTAAAATCCTGTGATGATTTAGTTCACGATATATGAAAATTATTTTTCACACCCACTATGGGTGATATTTGTCGTCCGCAACCTCGAGTCCTCCACCACAGGACTGGGAATCTGAAGGTTCCTAGTATTACACTCCTCTGTATGGTGTGCTCAGATGTTGGTCCTGGGATTTGTTGGAGCCATTCCCCTATCTTAGAAATTACAGCCCCAATTGCTCCTACCACTACAGTCATATCACTTTGGCCTTCACTTTCCACATCCTCTCTACTTCTTCTTTAGGCTCTGGTACCTTTCTAGCTTCTCATAATCCTACTTTTTCCAGCTTCTCATACTTCCTGTAGTTTCTATTGGTATCATTTTTTGAGTCACATATGTTTTTTTGATCACTTTTTATTCAATGTGTTCACCATGAGGGATAAATAATGTGATACTTACATAGTTTGTGTTTTGCTTTTTTAGACATGGCAATACCAATTATGTTTTATTTATATTGTTTAGACTGTTTTGTGGGGAAAAAGGGAATGCTTTTTTTAAATTTCTATTTAAATTTTTTTTTTTTTAAATTAACTTCATTTTACATTTTTTTACTGCCCTGAGAGGGCTTGAACCTGCAATTGTTTAAGCTCTTCTATAATATACTGCAATACATCAGTAGCGCAGTATATTCCATTTATAACATTTACCTATTAAGCAGGCAGGGCTTAAACAGGCTGAAAAACATGGCATCCTTGGTAACTTTTACTAGGCCCATGGTTACCACATCATTTATCATCACCCTGCGAATACATCAAGGAGGGGGCCGATGATCAACCAAATGAATATAAGCTGTGTAACAGCCATGATTGGAGCTTGCTCAGATTGTGGCTGTTAGTGGTGGGCGTCAGCTGTTTTAAACACAGCTCCCGAGCCTGCTTCATACCTAACCCACACCTCTGTGACATAGATGTGTGGGTTAAGCTCTGCAGATTTAGTTTTACAAGCGGGCAGCAATGATTCTTTGGCTGAAAAATTCAAGAGCATTGCAATCAGTGGTGACAGTGGTCACATGCCTCACTTCTGGCATCATGGTTCTCATCACAGAGCAGTGATGCTAGTATTACAGCACTTTACTGCTGCAGCCACCGATTGGCTTTTTCCAGGAGGGCAACGAGAGTGCAAGTGTTGAACAGACATGGGAAACAAAAAGTGATCAGTGGCATCTCTGTTTTTTTTTTTACTAGTGTCAGCTTTTTTTTTTGTTAAGCTGAACAGACATACTTTCTTCTCGTCAAACATTTTTGTAAAGTAAATGAAGGATTATCCATGACTTTTCTTGTAAACATATGCCATTTGCAGTATCAAAAAGAATAATGGAAGTAAAACATTGTAGCATTTTATTTTGTACTGCAACCTACTGACTGGTAGTGCAAACCATTCTCAATAACTTACCGGCTTCTTGCCTACAATAAGTTTTTCAACCTTCTGAACTTGAGATACATGATCTTCATTAGTCTTGAGTTCACGCTTACGGATGCGCTCATAAATGCCTATCAGCATCTCTCGTGGGATGTCCTCACCATCGTCCACACCTGCAGAGAGTGACAGTTCTCATTAACAAAGGATGAGACATTACAGCTTGTTACTGCTGATGTCTCTGAAAGGTCAAATCCAAGGACAATGATCATACATATCGTTGTTTTTCAAGGATGGACAAGCAGGTATCGAATTGAAAATTAGCCCAGACACCACATCAGTGTTTCTCTGGATAGTTGGACCAGCGCAAAAAATTATATTCACACAGTCACTTGATATGCATTAATTATCAGCTATTCCAGTCATCAAGGTTTAATTACCCAGAAGTAGATAAAATCCACATTATACACTGAAGGGTTTTCTTTATCATTACAAAGGTGATTTATCTACCTTGTGAGTCTCAAAGAGATACTTCAGAAGATCACTGGAATGTCTTGATGAATTAAATCATGTTCTTAAAAAATATCAGTACTAGTTATGTCATCAACTTTTATGCTTCAGTTTCTAAGAGTTTATGCTCATAATAGAGTCCATTCGCTTGTGGTGTTATTAAAACTAATTCTATCAAATTTTCCATCTAATCTTGTATCTCCTTTCTCTCTCTCTCCATGTCTTGTAACTTTTTCTCTCTCTCTATGTCTTGTAACTTTTTCTCTCTCTCTCCATGTCTTGTAACTTTTTCTCTCTCTCTCTCTCTTGTATCTTTCTCTCTTTCTCTCTCTGTCTTGTATCTTTTTCTCTCTCTCTCTGTCTTGTATCTTTCTCTCTCTCTCTCTGTCTTGTATCTTTCTCTCTCTCTCTCTGTCTTGTATCTTTCTCTCTCTCTCTGTCTTGTATCTTTCTCTCTCTCTGTCTTGTATCTTTCTCTCTCTCTCTGTCTTGTATCTTTTTCTCTCTCTCTGTCTTGTATCTTTTTCTCTCTCTGTCTTGTATCTTTTTCTCTCTCTGTCTTGTATCTTTTTCTCTCTCTGTCTTGTATCTTTTTCTCTCTCTGTCTTGTATCTTTTTCTCTCTCTCTGTCTTGTATCTTTCTCTCTCTCTCTCTCTCTCCCTCTCCCTCTCCATGTCTTGTATCTTTCTCTCTCTCTCTCTCTCTCTCTCTCTCCCCATGTCTTGTATCTTTTTCTCTCCCTCTCTCCCCATGTCTTGTATCTTTTTCTCTCCCTCTCTCCCCATGTCTTGTATCTTTTTCTCTCCCTCTCTCCCCATGTCTTGTATCTTTTTCTCTCCCTCTCTCCCCATGTCTTGTATCTTTTTCTCTCCCTCTCTCCCCATGTCTTGTATCTTTTTCTCTCCCTCTCTCCCCATGTCTTGTATCTTTTTCTCTCCCTCTCTCCCCATGTCTTGTATCTTTTTCCCTCCCTCTCTCCCCATGTCTTGTATCTTTTTCTCTCCCCATGTCTTGTATCTTTTTCTCTCCCTCTCTCCCCATGTCTTGTATCTTTTCTCTCCCTCTCTCCCCATGTCTTGTATCTTTTTCTCTCCCTCTCTCCCCATGTCTTGTATCTTTTTCTCTCCCTCTCTCCCCATGTCTTGTATCTTTTTCTCTCCCTCTCTCCCCATGTCTTGTATCTTTTTCTCTCTCTCTCTCTCTCTGTCTTGTATCTTTCTCTCTCTCTCTCTCTCTCTCTCTCTCTCTCTCTGTCTTGTATCTTTTTCTCTCTCTCTCTCTCTGTCTTGTATCTTTTTTTCTCTCTCTCTCTCTCTCTGTCTTGTATCTTTTTCTCTCTCTCTCTGTCTTGTATCTTTTTCTCTCTCTCTCTCTCTGTCTTGTATCTTTTTCTCTCTCTCTCTGTCTTGTATCTTTTTCTCTCTCTCTGTCTTGTATCTTTTTCTCTCTCTCTCTCTGTCTTGTATCTTTTTCTCTCTCTCTCTCTGTCTTGTATCTTTTTCTCTCTCTCTCTCTGTCTTGTATCTTTTTCTCTCTCTGTCTTGTATCTTTTTCTCTCTCTGTCTTGTATCTTTTTCTCTCTCTGTCTTGTATCTTTTTCTCTCTCTGTCTTGTATCTTTTTCTCTCTCTGTCTTGTATCTTTTTCTCTCTCTGTCTTGTATCTTTTTCTCTCTCTGTCTTGTATCTTTTTCTCTCTCTGTCTTGTATCTTTTTCTCTCTCTGTCTTGTATCTTTTTCTCTCTCTGTCTTGTATCTTTTTCTCTCTCTGTCTTGTATCTTTTTCTCTCTCTGTCTTGTATCTTTTTCTCTCTCTGTCTTGTATCTTTTTCTCTCTCTCTCTCTCTCTCTGTCTTGTATCTTTTTCTCTCTCTCTCTCTGTCTTGTATCTTTTTCTCTCTCTCTCTCTGTCTTGTATCTTTTTCTCTCTCTCTCTCTGTCTTGTATCTTTTTCTCTCTCTCTCTCTGTCTTGTATCTTTTTCTCTCTCTCTCTCTGTCTTGTATCTTTTTCTCTCTCTCTCTCTCTGTCTTGTATCTTTTTCTCTCTCTCTCTCTGTCTTGTATCTTTTTCTCTCTCTCTCTCTGTCTTGTATCTTTTTCTCTCTCTCTGTCTTGTATCTTTCTCTCTCTCTGTCTTGTATCTTTCTCTCTCTCTCTGTCTTGTATCTTTTTCTCTCTCTCTGTCTTGTATCTTTTTCTCTCTCTGTCTTGTATCTTTTTCTCTCTCTGTCTTGTATCTTTTTCTCTCTCTGTCTTGTATCTTTTTCTCTCTCTGTCTTGTATCTTTTTCTCTCTCTCTGTCTTGTATCTTTCTCTCTCTCTCTCTCTCTCCCTCTCCCTCTCCATGTCTTGTATCTTTCTCTCTCTCTCTCTCTCTCTCTCTCTCTCCCATGTCTTGTATCTTTTTCTCTCCCTCTCTCCCCATGTCTTGTATCTTTTTCTCTCCCTCTCTCCCCATGTCTTGTATCTTTTTCTCTCCCTCTCTCCCCATGTCTTGTATCTTTTTCTCTCCCTCTCTCCCCATGTCTTGTATCTTTTTCTCTCCCTCTCTCCCCATGTCTTGTATCTTTTTCTCTCCCTCTCTCCCCATGTCTTGTATCTTTTTCTCTCCCTCTCTCCCCATGTCTTGTATCTTTTTCCCTCCCTCTCTCCCCATGTCTTGTATCTTTTTCTCTCCCCATGTCTTGTATCTTTTTCTCTCCCTCTCTCCCCATGTCTTGTATCTTTTCTCTCCCTCTCTCCCCATGTCTTGTATCTTTTTCTCTCCCTCTCTCCCCATGTCTTGTATCTTTTTCTCTCCCTCTCTCCCCATGTCTTGTATCTTTTTCTCTCCCTCTCTCCCCATGTCTTGTATCTTTTTCTCTCTCTCTCTCTCTCTGTCTTGTATCTTTCTCTCTCTCTCTCTCTCTCTCTCTCTCTCTCTGTCTTGTATCTTTTTCTCTCTCTCTCTCTCTGTCTTGTATCTTTTTCTCTCTCTCTCTGTCTTGTATCTTTTTCTCTCTCTCTCTCTCTGTCTTGTATCTTTTTCTCTCTCTCTCTGTCTTGTATCTTTTTCTCTCTCTCTGTCTTGTATCTTTTTCTCTCTCTCTCTCTGTCTTGTATCTTTTTCTCTCTCTCTCTCTGTCTTGTATCTTTTTCTCTCTCTCTCTCTGTCTTGTATCTTTTTCTCTCTCTCTCTCTGTCTTGTATCTTTTTCTCTCTCTGTCTTGTATCTTTTTCTCTCTCTGTCTTGTATCTTTTTCTCTCTCTGTCTTGTATCTTTTTCTCTCTCTGTCTTGTATCTTTTTCTCTCTCTGTCTTGTATCTTTTTCTCTCTCTGTCTTGTATCTTTTTCTCTCTCTGTCTTGTATCTTTTTCTCTCTCTGTCTTGTATCTTTTTCTCTCTCTGTCTTGTATCTTTTTCTCTCTCTGTCTTGTATCTTTTTCTCTCTCTGTCTTGTATCTTTTTCTCTCTCTGTCTTGTATCTTTTTCTCTCTCTGTCTTGTATCTTTTTCTCTCTCTGTCTTGTATCTTTTTCTCTCTCTCTCTCTCTCTCTGTCTTGTATCTTTTTCTCTCTCTCTCTCTGTCTTGTATCTTTTTCTCTCTCTCTCTCTGTCTTGTATCTTTTTCTCTCTCTCTCTCTGTCTTGTATCTTTTTCTCTCTCTCTCTCTGTCTTGTATCTTTTTCTCTCTCTCTCTCTGTCTTGTATCTTTTTCTCTCTCTCTCTCTCTGTCTTGTATCTTTTTCTCTCTCTCTCTCTGTCTTGTATCTTTTTCTCTCTCTCTCTCTGTCTTGTATCTTTTTCTCTCTCTCTCTCTGTCTTGTATCTTTTTCTCTCTCTCTCTCTCTGTCTTGTATCTTTTTTTCTCTCTCTCTCTCTCTCTGTCTTGTATCTTTTTCTCTCTCTCTCTGTCTTGTATCTTTTTCTCTCTCTCTCTCTCTGTCTTGTATCTTTTTCTCTCTCTCTCTGTCTTGTATCTTTTTCTCTCTCTCTGTCTTGTATCTTTTTCTCTCTCTCTCTCTGTCTTGTATCTTTTTCTCTCTCTCTCTCTGTCTTGTATCTTTTTCTCTCTCTCTCTCTGTCTTGTATCTTTTTCTCTCTCTGTCTTGTATCTTTTTCTCTCTCTGTCTTGTATCTTTTTCTCTCTCTGTCTTGTATCTTTTTCTCTCTCTGTCTTGTATCTTTTTCTCTCTCTGTCTTGTATCTTTTTCTCTCTCTGTCTTGTATCTTTTTCTCTCTCTGTCTTGTATCTTTTTCTCTCTCTGTCTTGTATCTTTTTCTCTCTCTGTCTTGTATCTTTTTCTCTCTCTGTCTTGTATCTTTTTCTCTCTCTGTCTTGTATCTTTTTCTCTCTCTGTCTTGTATCTTTTTCTCTCTCTGTCTTGTATCTTTCTCTCTCTGTCTTGTATCTTTCTCTCTCTGTCTTGTATCTTTTTCTCTCTCTGTCTTGTATCTTTTTCTCTCTCTGTCTTGTATCTTTTTCTCTCTCTGTCTTGTATCTTTTTCTCTCTCTGTCTTGTATCTTTTTCTCTCTCTGTCTTGTATCTTTTTCTCTCTCTGTCTTGTATCTTTTTCTCTCTCTGTCTTGTATCTTTTTCTCTCTCTGTCTTGTATCTTTTTCTCTCTCTGTCTTGTATCTTTTTCTCTCTCTGTCTTGTATCTTTTTCTCTCTCTGTCTTGTATCTTTTTCTCTCTCTGTCTTGTATCTTTTTCTCTCTCTGTCTTGTATCTTTTTCTCTCTCTGTCTTGTATCTTTTTCTCTCTCTGTCTTGTATCTTTTTCTCTCTCTGTCTTGTATCTTTTTCTCTCTCTGTCTTGTATCTTTTTCTCTCTCTGTCTTGTATCTTTTTCTCTCTCTGTCTTGTATCTTTTTCTCTCTCTGTCTTGTATCTTTTTCTCTCTCTGTCTTGTATCTTTTTCTCTCTCTGTCTTGTATCTTTTTCTCTCTCTGTCTTGTATCTTTTTCTCTCTCTGTCTTGTATCTTTTTCTCTCTCTGTCTTGTATCTTTTTCTCTCTCTGTCTTGTATCTTTTTCTCTCTCTGTCTTGTATCTTTTTCTCTCTCTGTCTTGTATCTTTTTCTCTCTCTGTCTTGTATCTTTTTCTCTCTCTCTATGTCTTGTATCTTTTTCTCTCTCTCTATGTCTTGTATCTTTTTCTCTCTCTCTATGTCTTGTATCTTTTTCTCTCTCTCTATGTCTTGTATCTTTTTCTCTCTCTCTATGTCTTGTATCTTTTTCTCTCTCTCTATGTCTTGTATCTTTTTCTCTCTCTCTATGTCTTGTATCTTTTTCTCTCTCTCTATGTCTTGTATCTTTTTCTCTCTCTCTATGTCTTGTATCTTTTTCTCTCTCTCTATGTCTTGTATCTTTTTCTCTCTCTCTATGTCTTGTATCTTTTTCTCTCTCTCTAGGTCTTGTATCTTTTTCTCTCTCTCTAGGTCTTGTATCTTTTTCTCTCTCTCTATGTCTTGTATCTTTTTCTCTCTCTCTATGTCTTGTATCTTTTTCTCTCTCTCTATGTCTTGTATCTTTTTCTCTCTCTCTATGTCTTGTATCTTTTTCTCTCTCTCTATGTCTTGTATCTTTTTCTCTCTCTCTATGTCTTGTATCTTTTTCTCTCTCTCTATGTCTTGTATCTTTTTCTCTCTCTCTATGTCTTGTATCTTTTTCTCTCTCTCTATGTCTTGTATCTTTTTCTCTCTCTCTATGTCTTGTATCTTTTTCTCTCTCTCTATGTCTTGTATCTTATTCTCTCTCTATGTCTTGTATCTTATTCTCTCTCTATGTCTTGTATCTTATTCTCTCTCTATGTCTTGTATCTTATTCTCTCTCTATGTCTTGTATCTTATTCTCTCTCTATGTCTTGTATCTTATTCTCTCTCTATGTCTTGTATCTTATTCTCTCTCTATGTCTTGTATCTTATTCTCTCTCTATGTCTTGTATCTTATTCTCTCTCTATGTCTTGTATCTTATTCTCTCTCTATGTCTTGTATCTTATTCTCTCTCTATGTCTTGTATCTTATTCTCTCTCTATGTCTTGTATCTTATTCTCTCTCTATGTCTTGTATCTTATTCTCTCTCTATGTCTTGTATCTTATTCTCTCTCTGTCTTGTATCTTTTTCTCTCTCTGTCTTGTATCTTTTTCTCTCTCTGTCTTGTATCTTTTTCTCTCTGTCTTGTATCTTTTTCTCTCTCTGTCTTGTATCTTTTTCTCTCTCTGTCTTGTATCTTTTTCTCTCTCTGTCTTGTATCTTTTTCTCTCTCTGTCTTGTATCTTTTTCTCTCTCTGTCTTGTATCTTTTTCTCTCTCTGTCTTGTATCTTTTTCTCTCTCTGTCTTGTATCTTTTTCTCTCTCTGTCTTGTATCTTTTTCTCTCTCTGTCTTGTATCTTTTTCTCTCTCTGTCTTGTATCTTTTTCTCTCTCTGTCTTGTATCTTTTTCTCTCTCTGTCTTGTATCTTTTTCTCTCTCTGTCTTGTATCTTTCTCTCTCTATGTCTTGTATCTTATACTCTCTCTATGTCTTGTATCTTATACTCTCTCTATGTCTTGTATCTTATACTCTCTCTATGTCTTGTATCTTATTCTCTCTCTATGTCTTGTATCTTATTCTCTCTCTCTATGTCTTGTATCTTTTTCTCTCTCTCTATGTCTTGTATCTTTTTCTCTCTCTCTATGTCTTGTATCTTTTTCTCTCTCTCTATGTCTTGTATCTTTTTCTCTCTCTCTATGTCTTGTATCTTTTTCTCTCTCTCTATGTCTTGTATCTTATTCTCTCTCTCTATGTCTTGTATCTTTTTCTCTCTCTCTATGTCTTGTATCTTTTTCTCTCTCTCTATGTCTTGTATCTTTTTCTCTCTCTCTATGTCTTGTATCTTTTTCTCTCTCTCTATGTCTTGTATCTTTTTCTCTCTCTCTATGTCTTGTATCTTTTTCTCTCTCTCTATGTCTTGTATCTTTTTCTCTCTCTCTATGTCTTGTATCTTTTTCTCTCTCTCTATGTCTTGTATCTTTTTCTCTCTCTCTATGTCTTGTATCTTTTTCTCTCTCTCTATGTCTTGTATCTTATTCTCTCTCTATGTCTTGTATCTTATTCTCTCTCTATGTCTTGTATCTTATTCTCTCTCTATGTCTTGTATCTTATTCTCTCTCTATGTCTTGTATCTTATTCTCTCTCTATGTCTTGTATCTTATTCTCTCTCTATGTCTTGTATCTTATTCTCTCTCTATGTCTTGTATCTTATTCTCTCTCTATGTCTTGTATCTTATTCTCTCTCTATGTCTTGTATCTTATTCTCTCTCTATGTCTTGTATCTTATTCTCTCTCTATGTCTTGTATCTTATTCTCTCTCTATGTCTTGTATCTTATTCTCTCTCTATGTCTTGTATCTTATTCTCTCTCTATGTCTTGTATCTTATTCTCTCTCTATGTCTTGTATCTTATTCTCTCTCTATGTCTTGTATCTTATTCTCTCTCTATGTCTTGTATCTTATTCTCTCTCTATGTCTTGTATCTTATTCTCTCTCTATGTCTTGTATCTTATTCTCTCTCTATGTCTTGTATCTTATTCTCTCTCTATGTCTTGTATCTTATTCTCTCTCTATGTCTTGTATCTTATTCTCTCTCTATGTCTTGTATCTTATTCTCTCTCTATGTCTTGTATCTTATTCTCTTTCTATGTCTTGTATCTTATTCTCTCTCTATGTCTTGTATCTTATTCTCTCTCTATGTCTTGTATCTTATTCTCTCTCTATGTCTTGTATCTTATTCTCTCTCTATGTCTTGTATCGTATTCTCTCTCTATGTCTTGTATCTTATTCTCTCTCTATGTCTTGTATCTTATTCTCTCTCTATGTCTTGTATCTTATTCTCTCTCTATGTCTTGTATCTATCATTCCAGCCATCTTGTCTTGTATTCAAATGCAAAGACGCTGTATTGCATTCCAAAGCAAGTTGAGAATAGGGATTGATGGATAGAGGTGAGGGACTGGTTTGGAGGATATGGAGGTTAGGGACACATCCTGGATAGGGGGTACAGAAGCCCATAACATATCATGCTCCTCTCAGCCTATGGCAGGCACTAAAATATTTTGCTGCTGTAGCCAATGTGTTCTGTTTTTCACCCAGCAGGATGTATAATTTTTCTTCCTCTTCCATAGAGCTGAAGTCTGGGCAGAGGTCAGAATAGCTTCTGAATTGAGTGCCCTTTACTGTTGAGTATCTGGGGTATTACAGCAGAAAGTAGGCCTAGTCATCCACAGACGTCTTGTGGCACAGTCTGCTCTCCCTGGGCTTGTAGTTTTGTGTTCTGCCCTGATCTAAAGGTGAGGCTCTGGGCGCTCAGTCTGTAACAGCTCAGGATTTGTTGTTCTCTGGGGTTTGGTAGTATTTTCAGATACATGGCCAGTTTGTACTTCCTCTGTAGGCCCTGTTCTATTTGTTTATCCATCCATCACTGCAATCAAAACTTTTCAACCCCCATTGCAAATCAGGTTAATTTCCCAAATTTGTAAGCTTTTAGCCATTTGCAAAAAAAATAAAAAATTCAAACAAGAACAATTTAAATAGCTCTTCACAACTAACATAACAAGTGGTTTTTCCAAATTCAACATAAAATGCCACTTTTAAATATTATGGCAGTCTCAGAATTATTTAACCCCTTGATGACAAGAATCTTTAGTACTAAGCCGAACATTATAGCTGTTATGTCCTGCTGCAAACGTGATGCATAGCATCCCTAAGGAATCTTAGCCCATTCCTCATGGGCTATGTCCTGGGTTTGCGTGATCTCTTTATCTATCGTGGAATTGTACTATATGGTATTGTACGTGGTATTGTACTATAGTAACAACCATTACCTCTTAAATTCTTCACAAAATCCTCCAGTTTCATCTTTCGCTCAGGCTTGACATTAGGGCTGTACATGTCAGTGTTGAGAAGGATGATTGCAAATGCCAAGATGAAGATAGTGTCTGGATTCCGGAACTGCCTGACAACACCGGGGTTACAGATGCAATACCTCTGGCTGTAATACAAGACCATAACATCAGGGTTTTGTACATTCACACGAGATGTATAGTACACAGTGGAAAAATCCTCAATGAATATTCAGGCCCAGTGAGCAGCAGGACCAGATCATTTTACAATAGGAGATCTGAGACTCTGAGATAGCCCTGAGGGGAAACTCCAGTTTATATTAGATGGTTGTTCTCTTTGTCACTTTATGTAAGGCTTTGTGTTGTGTGTGTATGTATATGCATCCACTACTGGGCCAGTGTCATCTCTGAGCAGAACACAAAAAATCTTGTTCGGATTGGATGTAATTTGGTGCCCTAAAAGGATGGATTTATACACAATATGCCAATACAGAGAACACTAAATATTTATAACAAAACCAAAAAATGGCGGGGAACAGGAAATCTGATCTTAACCTGCTGATGTGATGAAACCCTACCTAAAGTGGAGCAGTCGCCCTGATGAGGGCAACCCCATGTCAGGGACCTGGGGCAACCCTGACTCTCTCTAGTTGGAAAATAGGGATAATGTTTGCTACCAAAAAAATACATGAGGTATAGATGTTAAACATGCTATGAACCAAATGAAATATCAATGCAAAATAGCAATAAATCAGGAGACAGCTTTTAAGGATATTTAGGATGTTGCAACATCTAACAATCTTATCTGACAGTGGAACAGGACAAGAGCTGCCAACTAGACCAGAAACACCTTCAGACTAGAAGTATAGCCAGTGTGCTCAATGAGGAAGAGTTGGAATAAAGGTGTAGAGACATGCGCTGATTGGCCAGCTGGGACCCATAGCTCCCAACTGATTAATCCATGACACACCAACAGAGAAGTGTTTATGTCAGCATCCAACGACAAAATAACACTGAGCATGTGCTGCCATGTGGGTCACGTGTGCCAGGGCTGACGCTGTGACATCACTCCAGTGCCAATCCGACATGGCAGACAAGCCTTGACAAACAGGTAGTTTATGAAAATGTGATCGACATAAATCTCTGAATTACAATATCAGAACCACATCGGTAGAGTAGAGCGCTGAGAGTCTGACATAGGAGCGCATTATGCAAGAACCTCAGTTTGCAAATATTCTCCAGTAAAACTCCCCTGAGCCTCGGGGAATTCGGAATTGGATAATTCAAGAGAAAGTAAACTTTACTGGGAATATACAATTTAGGAATTTGTTGTGCAGAATCAGGTCTTGAAAAGTCAGTGAATTAAAAAAGTGAGAGTGCAAGCTTCATAATTGCTGGGTATGGAGACTCCATTATTTTCAGGGTGGCTTTACATGGGACAACTATCATCCACATAGTCACTTGATACCGCAAATGTAAGTGACAGTGGTTCTATGTAAACATGGCCACCAACTGGGTGACAAGCAAGCATTCATTACCAAGTTGCTTTGTTTCAGCTCAATTAAAGCTTCTTTTAAACAAAGCGATTTATCCTCTGCACGAGCGGACAATGTCAGAGTTCACTCGTACGCTAAATTGTTCAGTCATTCACATTCACTGTACCAGGGAATGAGAAGAACTAAACTAAACTATCGGTATTTAAACCGAACAATTAGTGAACGAGCCAAAGAGGATTGTCATGCATACATGAAATGGTCAATAATCAAATGAATTATCATTCATCGTTCACTGTGTTTACACTAAAAGGTTATCGTTCAAATTCAAAAGATCCAGCGATTTTTTTTTGAATGATAATTGTTCTATGTAAATGCCCCTTTTAGAGTAGTCGCTGGTTGATTCATCTTCACCTGGTATAAACAGGCAAAAGTTTGTCTTTCAGTGACTAGCCAATAACTTTGCAGGGAGTTGTGCATTTTAGCGACCGCATTATTGAACAACTGATCTGTGTAAAAGCACACCAACAGTCACTGTACTGACTATTTCGAGCGACTATTTGGGCAACAGTTTTTCCATGTAAAGCCACCCTTATTTGGCTGTGGATCATGTGAATAATTTTGGTATTTTATTGTGATTCTCTTAAAAGGATGAATATTTTGCTGCTTCATTTCACATAGCTGAAGCCATCCTATATTTATGGACAATGCTGTTTCTCCAGAATAAGGCTTATGCTTATTGTGTCTGATATGCAGGAGTTATCATATCATGAAGCCAGCCCTCCATCAGCTATAGGCCCTGTCCAAAGTAGATTGCAGCCAAGTATGGTCTTCAGTCACAACTTCCAAAGACATTACAACCTGAAAGGCGACGTCTACCATCAGAAAAAACATGGCTGCTGTCTTCCAGAAACATGTCACACCTGTCCATTGGTTGTACCTGGTACTGCAGCTCAGCTCCAGTGCAGTGAATGAACATGAGCTGCAATACCACACACAACCTATGGACAGGTGTGGTGCTGCTTTTGGAAGCAAGCAGCCATGTTTATGTAGCAAACTAGCCCAAGATTCACATGTCTCTTCTCTTCTACACAAGATGGAAGGGGAGGAAATTCTTTTAGACTTCTGTTCGCTTTGCCCTCACTCCACCATGTAAGCTCCTGTCTGAATTGTTTCTTTTTATTATCTTTGATGTATAGAAAATGCAAAGATAATCATTACTGTACAATATACAGATGGCGGGACTGTTTGATGGGTGTTCCATATGAATGCTCGTAACATCAGCAGCAGACTAGTTGGGAAGGCATCATATGGTTGTAGAGCATCTGCAAGTTGTCCAACGGTAGTCAAGGAACCACAGATTGCCCCGTCTTGCCGGGATGCTTTCACATATGTTGGTATCAGTGGTTTGTGACTTTGTATTCCGTGTTAAACGCAGCACACATAACAATTTATTCTGCAGTGACTGTTTACAGTATCCGCCTGCAGTTCAATGCTCTTCTTCATGCGAGAGGAGAGATCAACCTATGAAATATATTCATCATCCCTGACCTTCAGATGCAGGCACTTTATTTCCAGGGACAGCTCATCCCTCCCTAGTGTTTTCACACATGCTGTTAAAATTCCAAGCAACCGAGCCATGACCATCTGATTCTGCTTAAGTCAGACTGCAAGAGCTTAGTGAAGCTTAAACCTTTAACTGTGTGCAGCTCCAAATATTCTGCATTCCTGGTGTGTTATTTCCACCTGTGCACCTTGTATACCAGCTGTAAAAAAAGAGTCTTACCCCAATTATATACCTATACCTGGAACACACATAATACATACAAAATGCATACCTAAATGCTTCAATGAGTCGTTCCACTTTCTGGGCTTCTCCCTGGACTCGTATATGAGCTTGGAACTTCCTGAGAGCTTCATCTAACTCCATGGCTGAAAAATCCATCTCATCAACCACACAGCTGGAAGACAGAATCACATTTGCTTTGTTTAGCCTCCCAGCTGGGAAATAGGACTGTTAGGAAATTAGCTAATTTTAAATATAATATTACAATATTAGTATGATATGCTAGTTTGTAATTAGACAGTAGCCAACTGCTTTATAAACAATGTTATCAACTTGGTTGATCACAAATAGCATAACAAAAACTACATGCGGCAATTACATCATGCATGCAAAACAACTACAAAAATAAAATCTATGATACAAATGACAATCATTGAATGCTTTGGATGGTTCCCCCGAAGTTCAGACGATGACCATGAATTTGTACGTCACATAGGGATCTATAATAAGCATCATCGCTACCACTATATAGCACAATGAATGCAGATTCAACGTTAATGTCATAGGGTAAAAGAAATGCAAATAGAATAGAGAAGTAGGGTGGAGCGACTTCTATCATTAAGGGTTTTCTATCCGTGTGGGGGATAAAAGTAAGGTAATGCCTGCCTGCTGTTCGTCAAACTGTAGGAACGGGGCGATAATTGTGCTTAATAAAGTGGAAATACGTGGGCTTCAGGCGCAACACTTCAAAAGGTGTTTCTTCTCCACAGTGTGGTGGAAAATCCCGTTGCCGAGATCCCCGGCACTAACAGCCGTATCTGAAGAACAGGCCACATCCCTGAAATGCGTTATAGCTAGCTGTTTTTAACAAAATTACTAAAAAAGACCCAGGTTTACTTTATTAAGTATATGGTAAAAATGGTCTGCTGAGATAGAGGGTATCTAAAGAGTTTGTAGAAGATACTTTAAAAAAAACTTTTGAACGGCAGGAAATGTGTTAACTGGAGATGAGCGAGCACGCTCGGTAAAGGCGTTATTTTAGCGTTAGGGCTAATGCCCACAGCTGGATTTTTGCTGCGTTTTACACGGCGGAAATCCGCAGCGTTGTCCCGCAGCTTTTAGGTTCTATTGAACCCAATAGCTCAATGTTCACACTGGGAACATGCATCCCCGCCCACCGCGCCATCCCGCACTGCCGATGCGTCACGCGCTGTACTGTGCATGGGCGCAGGCCGGCCAGACAGGAAGAGTACAGTGGATCCGGAGTGGTGAGTATGGGGGGTTTGGGGGGCACCATGGCGGACTCCGCTGCGATATTTCGCTGGCGAAGTCTGTCACAGCAGTGGGCATGAGGCCATAATATACTAATTTAAGAAAGAAAAAAAAAAAAAAAAAAACTAGAAATGTTAAAAAAATAAATAAATAAAATAATATCTATTTTTAGCTTTTTACCCTCAATAAAACAGAAAAAAAGTCAGTGAGAAAGATACAAAAAAAGAAGAAAAAAAGAAATAAATAAAATTAAAAACGCCCTATATGTCACAGGAAAAAAAAATGCAGCAAAAATTATTTTGGTAGTTAAAGAAAAAAAAATAGGGTAGTAAAACTACCACATGGGTAAAATCTCTAAAAAGTATCTCGTCCTTAAGGAACAAAACAGCCTTGTCCTTAAGGGGTTAATATAACAAAGGAATGTATCCGCCCAGCCGTTTCGATATCCAGTGGCGTGCCTCTGGTCCTCACCATTGGGCTCTGCCTACATGGCTGCAGCAGTGATGTAGCTGTGTACCCATATGAGGGATGCATGCAATCAGTATTGAATCTAATTTTAACACATTTCTTGCCCTCGACATTTTTTTTTCCATTATTATCTTAGACAACCCCTTTAAAATGGATCTATCAGCATACTAGGCTGCACTGTTGAAAAGTCTGGTGCACTATTAGCAAAAAGGCAACAAAAAAAAAATATTCCACTGTTTGGTTAGTAGCAGTTATCAAAAAGAACCGTCCCCCTCTGTAATGATCCATGGCTTCCATTTATTTGCATGTCTACATGCCAGTTATCAATCACTGATGAGAGACCCAGGGGAGTGTTTCCTCACGAGTACAAAACACTCATAACAATGAGTTCGCCATGCACTTTAATAGCGGATATTAGCCATAATGCACTGGACCCTATTCCATAATATGCTTAACTCCTTAAGGACCAAATGCGGTAAATATACGGCACCTGGTCCTGGGCTTTAATCCCTGACGATAGCAGAAATACGGCGTGGGATGAAAGCTCTGCTCCTGCAATCAGCTGTCAGACACGGGCGAGGACCCAGAGGAGAAGGGAGAAGCGATTTTTAACGACTTCTGACTTCTTTTTACAAGCTACATAGCACTCAATGACTGCTATGTACTAAAAAGAGTGAAAGTGGAAGTATTACTTCCACTATGCGGCCCAGTGATCACATGATCACCGGGTGCCTTTTGTCACAGCAGAGCTGCAGGGTCCTATCAAACCCTGATCAGCTCTGTTAAGGACTAGTGACACTTCAGGGGAATGTTTTTCCCTGTAACTGTGGCCCCTATGGATGCCCCAGCTACAGTGGAAAAGTATGAAATAAACAGAAAAAGCCTAGGACTAGGATTAAAAATGAAGCATATCTGCCCTCTACATGAAGAGACCATAACACAGTGTAATGCAGGGTGTCTATTTGGTCATTGAAATGTGTATAGACACTGATGAAAGATAAGCACCTGGTAAAACTAATACACCATACTGTCTAGCACATCTTGACTATCCCTGTGTTCTGCACGGCCTCCTCAGGTGCAGTACTGGTTATACTACAGTGTATTAGTTTTGCCAGGAGTACATGCACCATTTTAAATAGAGGTCTTTGTAATGGTTAATAGCAAAAAAATGGTTTTCTATATAGTTATCTTTCATGTTACTTTTTAACCCCACAGTGGAATTACGCTATAAAGTTTTGTTTGTGTGCCCTTTTTGTAATAAAAGAGAAAGAGGATGACTAATTGCAGTACATTGATCTGTTACCCAACATTAAGCAGTGATCAATTTTGTTCTGAATTGTTGGTAATACTCACAATGAACAGTTTCTAATCTTCTCAGAGCAGTAATGTAATTTGTAATGAAACCATTTAACACCAGCTCACCTCTTAATAATATGGCTTATGTAAAACTGCTTCGAGCGCAGTTAAAGAGGATCTCTTGGCTCTCCCGAAAAGTCTGTTTTTAGTAAATACTTGCATTTCCCAAGAGATATTATTTCTGGGGCATCTTTTCGTAAAACTCTGCTTTGTGCCGTTCCTCTGTTACTCCTCCTAAAAATGTATGACTACATTGACAACTGGGTGCTACCATTTCTATTGTCAATGGGGTGTGTTCTTAACTCTACTACAGTCCAGCCATTACTGACAGTGCCAGATTAGGTAGGGACAAATCTTTTCATGGGTGTGCTCACACGTAGTAGATTTTGGTGCACATCCGCAGCAAAACCACAGCATACAGTATTTTGCTCTGCGGATTTTGGTGCGGATCCATTTGGTGTGGATTTTGATTCTTTTTTTGACATGGATCCACAGCAATTTCCACACTTTCAACTGCAGGGGTGTCTTCTGCGAAATCCATGTCACAATCTACATCAATAGAGCAGACTTTGACTTGGTTTTCGACACATATTTTGGTGTATAAAATCCACACCAATTCCACAACACATGAATGTACCCTAAGAAGATAACTGCTAATGCCCCGGAGTCACTTTATTCATACATTTCCACAAGGAACAACAGAATCAAATCATATCTAAGATTTTGCTCATCTCAAAGATAATTTGACTCGGTTCACTTGCATACTTTTATCCATCTATTGATGGGCGAAATCTGATGTTGCTTTATTGTATGACAACATTCACAATCAAGATTGTGTAGGGAGCTGCTATTTTCTTAGTGTATAATAACTGAAAATACTGACCTGGCCAACAACCTAGGAATAGCTTATGGTAGGCCCAGGCTTCTGCCTCTGAGGGAATTTCAGAGCACATGTGCTGGCAGAGGGTGCAGCAGCACTGGATTATTACTCAGCAGAGTTATCAATATACAAGGCAGGTGATCGGTTTAGTTTTCTACAGCTGGAGTGAGAGGATAGGTATATGTATAGAGATTTAGTAGCTGACAGTAAAACTGTACACATTTAGCACAGATATTACTGCTTGCCCCTACTCAGCTTTTCTTCGACTCTAGTATACTGTGTGTGTAATAAATATTATATATATATTACACTGTTGTGATTCCTTCAAGACCACGTTTCCTTTTTAACCGAATATATTTTTGTATGCCAGTTAAGATTAACTTTTTTTTTTTTATTAGACCTTGGTGGTTTGTATAGTCTGTGTAGGTGTAGTTAAACGAGTCTTCTTGGCAAAAACCTTTGATGACCTAACTTCAGGATAGGACATCAATAGTTAATAACAAAGGCGCCGCTGCTTGAAATGCCTGGCGATCAGTTGATCACCCGGCCTGCTGTCAATGCAGTGAGGCTGGATGTCATCATCAGGAATAGGAGGGAAAGTGTCATAGCAGGTTTTACTCCCAATGAAATAAATGGGAGCTGAAGCAGACGATTACCCTTTCGGCACCAGGGGTCAGACATGGAAGTGTAATAGGAGGCTTCAGCTCCCTTTGATTTCAATGGGAGTGAAGCCTACTGTAGTACTTTCACAACCATCCCGTGACGTTTGGCCCCACTGTACTGACAGCAAGCTGTACCGATCAGCTGATTGCCAGGGGTCCTGAGCGGAGGGTCCTGACAATAGGTAATCAATATTTTTTGCCTGTAAACCTTCTTTAATTACATAGGATGGGCTCGAGTACCAGTCTTGATAATTTCATTAAACATTCTAATTCTAATCAATGGGGCTTGACTTTCACAAATCTCATCCATTTTGCTACTACTTTAATACACTGTATAGTTCCTGCACATCAATTTACTGTTGATAACATTCAACACATCTTTAATGTTAAAGCTAACAGAGATAAAATATATATATACACACACACACACAATAATCGTTCAGTGTAGGTTACAACAATGGTCTTCAAGTTTATGTGTTTCAGTTTCTACTTTAGGAACTTGCAGTCCCGACACTTAATACATAAAGTATTTCTAGATTTTATCCTGTCCTTTGTCACAGCCACAAAAAAGGCATTAAAAAAACACATTAAACAAAATCCTAAGAACTGTTAAATAATCTTCTCAACATAATGACAAAAAAGTGAGGGCGAAACCCCCCCAGATATGATATATAATGATTGTTTTAGTTGCTATATTTATCGGGAAACTATGCGTGACAAAGAAGCGATTAGCGTGTTTCACAGACTTGGAAAAAAGAAATCGGTGAAAGAAGAAAGCACGTATGTGGCACAGCAGGACAGGTTGGTGCTCGCAGGGGGTAGATTTAGAAGGCGTTGGAGGACTGGTGATTCTATAAATTAGTTATGTTCCCAAAGTGACAAGGTAATTAGACGGTTCTTGGACCAAGTTGTTACTGCAGCAGACTGGTAAACCACTAAAACTAATTTAACACTTATCTTCTCTAAATGCCAGGGGTGAGAGAGTTATATTAACTGGAGAGCTATTCCAGGAGGTCTTCATAGAGACCAGCCACAGATGCAGCACTGCTTATTGATGTGAACCACATGTTATAAAAAATGAAGTCATGTTATGTCACATTCTGTTCCTCAAAAGGGATTTTCCAGAGAAATAATACTTACCGATGACCTATCCTCAGGATAGGTCATCAGTAGTTGATTGGCTGGGGTCTGCCCCTCGGGGCCTTGGGTGATCAGCTGATTGGGTGCCCACTGCTAGCACCGCTACACACAGGGGTATGAACTGGAAGCTATTGCTCCGGCCTCTGTGTAGTGGCTGGCCCAAGTAATTGTAACCCCTTCAATTCCATACACTATATCACTATACCAAATGGAAGGACAACTCAGTTTATCCGGTCCTTTCTGGTTGATGAACAGAATGCTTGGCCCTTCAAATGATTTAAATGTAACCCATTAAGGACCAAACGCTGTAGATTTATGGTGCTTGGTCCTGGGCTTTAATACGGCACGGGATTAAAGCCCCTGCTTCTGCAATCAAGCAGAAGCAGCCCAGGTTGTCAGCTGTTAGTCACAGCTGAGAACACGAAGAAGAAGGGAGAAGTGGTTTTTAACCACTTCTGCCTTCTCCATTCCCGAGTACACAGCGCTCAATGAGCACTATGTACTAAGAAGTGAACGTGGAAGTACGCGACCATGATCAGCTCTGCCAGTGACTTATAACTACAGGAAAGGTTTTCTCTGTAACTGGGAACTCCTATGGATGCAACTCCTATGGATGCCCCAGCTACAGTGGAAAACCGTGTCAAATTTTAAAAAAAACAAAAACCACGTGAATGTCCCCTAGAGGTCTTATATGGCGTCATAGGAAACATAGGTAGTAAAAAAAAAAAATAATGACATTAATAATTCAACAGTCCATATAAGATACAGCTGAGCAGCAATTTCAGGGAAGTTTGTTTTCCATATATACTCACACCGAGTTGTGTTTATTGCAAAGTACATATTCCATAGCCATGCAACGTTTCAACCATAGTGTGGTCTTTGTCAAGCATATTTGTCTGCCCGCTCGTCTCTAAAGATTCGGGTGCCGGCGCGGGTGACAGGTGAGTTGCGGCGGTGAGCAGGGGGGGTGGGGGGTGGAGGGAGAGGGAGAGAGAAATCTCCCCTCCGTTCCTTCCCGCTCTCCCCCGCAGCTCCCCGCCGGCACCCGAATCTTTAGAGACGAGCGGGCAGGTACTCGAATAAGGCACTACTCGCTCGAGTCGTTTGCCTTATCGAGTATACTCGCTCATCTCTAGTCATCATGCTTGTTACCTTTGAAAACCCAGCATTAGTTACAGATATACCAAACGTTAACGTAACACATTACTTAATTCTTCAATGGGTTTTGTTGTGGTACATGACAATTTACCAATTTGCAGCAGATGCATATTTAATGCATTATGCTTCATGTTAATGTTTGCTGCATCTGTAGGTCAAATAACTGGACAGAATATTGAGAGGTGTAAAGTAAGATATCTAACATGAAGCTTCTGAGCCCCCATGCAAAATCTGCACAAGCCCCTCCAAAGCAGCCCTTGCCGAGCTAATACATTACTTACATATGGCAGCACCTTTGTGCACCAGATTGAAAACCAAGCCAACTCCTAAGTGGTGTCTGTTTCAACTGTAATTTACACCAAATTCTGCTGTAAATTACAGTTAAACTGATGGGCCACAAATGGCAACAGCCCCTAATGTTAGACTTCACTCACTTTTTGAAATCTGCAAAAAAGTAGCAATTTTTGAGTGTTGGCCCAAACTGCAACTTCTGTGCAGCAGAAACCTGGCATACAGAGCGAAATATGAATGTGGCAGAGGAGCCTTTCCAACTCCTCAGGCATCAGCGTCCAGGTGCAACTGTTGCATCAGTATATAGTATGTTAAAAAGTACTGTATACAGCATCACATACAGTAATCTAAATATTAGCCTTGTTCATTGGTTCTTTAACCACTTAAGGGCCAGGGTGTTTTAGTCCTAAAGGACCAGATACTTTTTAGGGATTTTACTGCCCTATTTTTTTTTCTTCAGCTATCAAAATTATTTTTGTTGCATTTCTTTTGCAGTGACATACAGGGCTATTTTTAATATCTTTTTCACTTACATTTTTTAGTTTTATTAGGGATAAAAAGCTAGAAAACATTAAAAAAAAATTTTTATAGTATTTTATTTTCAAAATTAGTATATTTACGCTAAAATAAAGCAAGGAATGGGCTCCTCATTTTGTTTTGGACATTTTCATACATAATTTGTAAAGTCTCAAATTACAGGGCGTGTATGGAGACCGTTTTGATTGGAGTCGGCGGTAAGTCATTTTCTTTATGTAAACATTTTTATTTTTTCTGTACTTTTTTTAAAATTTATTTTTATAACCATTTTCTTTACATTTATGTCCTCCATGAAGTCATATAAGACCTCTGGGGGTCATTCCCATGTTTTTTTCATTTCACACTTTTTCATTGTAGCTGAGGCATCCATAGCAACCCCAGTTGCAGAAGGAAACCTTCCTCTGTAGTGACCATAGTCACTAACAGAGCTGATCTGTGTCTGTTAGGACCCTGCAGCTCTGCTGTGACAGGGGGCACACGTTGGTCACGTGATCCCTGGGTCGCATAGTAAAACAAACACTTCCGCTTTCATTCTTTAGCGTTATGTAGCCTGGAAAGGAAATGGCAGAAGCGGTTAAAAAAGGTTTCTCCCTTCTCCTCTGGGTCCTCGGCTGTGCCCAGCAGCCCAACAACCCGACCTGCTCTTGCTTGATTATAGAAGCAGATGCTTTAATCCCGCTCCATACTTCTATACTGTTGGCCGGGATTAAAGCCAAGGACCAAGCACCATATATACATATATACACACCGTGCTTGGTCCTTAAGGGGTTAAAGGGGTTTTGTCATTTAAAAAAAAAATAGAAATAAAAATCAATACTTACCTATTCCTCCCCAGGCAGCCTTCTTCAAGCATCTTCTCCTCACTGATCTTCTCCAGTCCCCCGGGTCACCTCACTGCAGGCCAACTGGATACTCTTCTTCTGATGTGTCCATTCTCTGCATTCTTCTTCTGGCAGGTCAGTGTAGGTGATGTCACTAGTGATGCAACGTTCACTGCCTAGGAAGGAATGTCGATCTATTGCCGAGACTGCGCATGCATTCTGTCTCGCCACGAGAATTCATATACTATTGCAGAGAGACAGAGCACATGCGCAGTCTGTACAATAGTTCGGCACTCCCTGCTAGGCTGTGAACGCTATGTCACTAGTGACGTAGCGTACATTGCCCTGCAGGAAGGAGACTACAGAAAATGGACGCTTTGGCTGGCTTATGGTGACGTGACCTGGGGGGCTGCACGAGACAACAGTAGATCGGCAGGGCGAAGATGCAGTAAGCAGATTGACGGGGAAGGAATACGAAAGAATAGAATTTTTGTTTTCTAATGACAGAACCCCTTTAATGTATTATGTGTTTTAATATGTGAGATTTTATATTGTACCATAGATCCGAGAAGATGCAATTTGTAATATGCATAGGGGGTGTAATTCTATTTAACAAATTATACAGTAGCTAATACAAAATGTGTGCGCCCCTGTAACCCGATTAGACCAATGAGACTGAACTGGTAAGTGAAGTGGAGCCAGCGGTCCTGGGTGGATTCTAAAGAATCTGAGAACTCACATGGATAACATCCATCAGATGACTTTCACCTTAATGAACTCCATAAAGAAGAGTGCCTGGTACTTTGTTCAGCTACATCAGTTCTCTACATGAGGGCTAAAAGAGTTTCACAAGCCCTAAGACATCATATCCTCACTATGGGTCATTACCCCCCAAATTAAGGATAAGCATCCCCAAATCACCCTCAAAATCCTTTTAGGCTTAAACTTTGATTTAGTAGTTTATGCAGGGTTATACAAAAAGTGGAGCTTTATGCATGGAGCTGCAGTACATATTGAGGTATTCATTTCCAATGTACTATATGTTCATGTAAAGTGCACCATATGTAAGAGCAGAGAGGAAAGAGGCCTCAAACTACTGATAATGTGTTAGACGCTCCAATATGTCTTAAGGTGACCATACACTACTGGTCCTGAACAAGTGGCTTGTGACTCCATATTGTGTCTTCCTTAAGGAGTCCGGGGTTATAGTCATACGCACTGGTTACAATAAGTTTTCCCACACAGACAAGATTGCAAACCTATCCTGATTTGCAAACAGTGCCAACTTTAATGATTTAATATGAATATGTCAAAGTTTTGCAAATCTTGGAGAAAAAAAGAATTTGTAAAATTTCAAAGTTTACTATGATGCGGCTCCTGACCGTCACCCAAAACTGAATGTGGCTCACAAGATAGAAATGGTGCCATACACCTTAGACAACCGTCAGCCAACTGCTTCCTCGGTTGACAGATATTCCTCCAACCCTACATATACGTACACACTTAGCAAGGTGTGTGTTCTCACTGGAGAGAGGGGAAGAAGTTGTTGCCGGACACCTCTGGTGGCAAATTATCTCCCTTGGAAAAAAAAAAAGTTGAATTGGGTATGTTAAAATCCAACAGCCCGATCCTTCTGTCCACCGACATCTGCCGTTGGGAGAGAGTTTGCACACCTTCACATACATTAGTTGTTTCTACTGATGTGACAGAATGGATATTGGTACAACCCACATCATTGCCTTTATACAGGTAGAAAAGGATGACTGCTTTTTTCCTAAAATAGCATCACACCTATCCACAGGTTGCAATTGGTATTGCAGCTCAGATGCATTTGAGCAAATAGGACTGCAATGTAATACCACACTCAACCTGTAGACAGGTGTGGCGCTGTTTTATAAAGAAAGTAGCTATCTTTTAAGGACAACCCCTTTAACTTTTGGAGAACTTTTTCTGTTAGATATTTTTAAACCTAATGGACAGGGGACTGACAAAAACTGATGGCGGATTTATTAGTGTTAATACATATTAATACATATGGGACAAGCTGTATTCTTGCCATATTTTTGAAATGCTAATACTGGGGCCATCAGACACACGTGTGCCAGTAAGGACCTTTACTCACAATGACGACAAGGTGGCATAAATGCAGCTCACCATGTTTCATGAGGACAATGAGCTATGGTGCACTGCCCTCTCTTCTTATAGGCACCAAACAAGTTCAGTCTCATGCACACAGACGGTTTTTAAAGTTTGCCAATGACTTTGCCTGTGTCAATGACAAGCTCTGGTCCCTTGTAAACTGGCAGAAAGCAATTACTATTACAGATTTCTCTTAAAATGTTACCATAAGGTAAAACAAAGATAAATTAGTGCAGTATAATACTTAGGATGAAGTTTTACTCACTCAAGGACGTCTCTGTTGAACTGTTTCTGCCTGTTGCCCAAAAACTCTCCAATCATTTGGCGGCTGAGTCCTTTTCTCTGCAATAGAAAATGAGCAACTCCAACTGGGGTGTCTGGAACAAATCCTCGTTCGATAAGGTACTGGATCCCCTTTTCAGGTTTCCTACAGGAACAGAAGAAGCTATTATATCAATGGGAATACATTGTAGCTGGAAATACAGAAATGGGATTGTTACAGTTTTTACAGGTTAATATTCAACAGAGATCAATCTTTGTAATCTGTGAATAAAATTGCACTAATTTCCGGTGGTCAACATGAGGTTGATATTGTATTGTTATGTTAAATGTTCAGCTAGGAGGCATTTTACCTAAATGACATTTCCCTTCAGCTCAGCCAGTGAGCTAAGCGGAAAAAAATATCTGAAGATTTGTGTTAAATACTAGGTAAAAAAACCATAATTTTCTGTCTAATTAAATGGGCTGTAAATGCAAAAAACATCTACCCAAAAAACCCAGCAACAATATTATAAAAATCACAGATGGTAATGAGAACGGTAATTTGTATTGCTCAGCTGTATGAACAGGTCTGTGCCCACACAATGAACCATCTCTCAGTCTCCCTCTCTCACAGCAGGAAGTCCCAGCACGCCTCCAAGCACCAATCAGCCTGATTACATTCAGTCAATCAGCGAAACATACACAAAGTCTTGTTTGCCTATATGTCTGCAGCTGAGGAAACTCATCTAGACTTCTCACCATTTCACTTTCTATCTACAAGTCTCAGAAATGGCAAACACCCTCTCTTTCTATTATAAAGTAAAGCTGCCCATAGACATTAGATAAATGTGGACTATCAAGGACTAATATGAGCTGTCTGAAGAAATGAATTTGACATGCTGGATACCAATATGCCCGATCCTTTGTTGTGTGGAGATAAGTCACTACCAGAACGGTCTCCCTCACTACATACATGTTTAGCCGACAAGGCACATCTATGGGGAAGTAGGAGAGAGTAGTCAGCTATACACTTTATCAGCTATCTAATAGGTTTAAAAGTGGCCAAACACCAAGATAGTTGCCAGCTTGTTGAGCCAATGGCTATTCCCCCTGACTCTCCTATATGCGTGCACACTTGTGTCAGTAGAACAGGTGTGTGTTCTCAATGAGAAAAGGGGAATGAGTTGCTGCTAGACATCCATGCTGGGCTCAGACAGGTGGACCAGATTACGCATGCGGGAGCCGCACAGCGGATTCGGACTGTGAGCCTGGACAGTTACCCTGCGTACCTGTTTCTACTGTATTGCGAATGACTGTGGCGGCTCGCCAATGGTCATGTGCAGTACAGGGTTTTGGTTTTTGTTTGTATTTCCTGCACTGTCGCTTAGCGATGAATCGGGTACCCGCAGCCCATAGTCCATGTTAATTACGTATGGGCTGCGGGTCGGACAGCCTCCTTTGACATCAATGGCGGCCATCTGAGCAGATTCTGTGGCAAAATAGAGCATGCTGCAATTTCTCTCCCACTCGTGGAATACTCAATTCGTATCCACATGTGTACGTGTGAATGAAAGAGCGAAAATGCACGCTTTTCAACGCCCGCGCGGACGGTGATCTCGGAATTCGCAATCCAAATCCGCCCGTGTGAGTCTGACCTTAAGGATCAGGCATGTTGAAATCCAACAAGTCTGATCCTCATGTCACCTAAAGTCGATTTTGGGGGCAGAATCAGGACACCTCAAACACATTAGATGCTCATCAAGTCCTGCCGAAATTGTCATATCTGATCGACATTCATCTAATGTGTATTGTCAACCTTAAGGCTGCTGTTTGGACTGGCAACGTAGGGGATTCAGCCTGAAAAGGATTTTACGTTATGCATAAAGTTAATGTTTCCATCTGGATGAACTGATGACAGACAACTGTATACTAACACTGCAGTAAAACTTTACTGTTTACAATGTCTGTAATTACCAACGTTTATTTCTGGACTGTTTCTTTGCAGAAGCAACATAAGCACAATTGCATTTGCAGATATTACAAACAATTGATTTCCAGGACAAGGTGACCTACAAACATCCACAGACTACGCGGCAAACTGTTTCAACAGTGAGGATGACTAACTGAAGATTAAAGGCTTTTGTTTTCAAATAAGAATGTTTCATGTCCAGAAGGTATCAGTGTGCATCGAAAACACCGGAAATATGGTGAAATCTGTTCTATAGGAGGATGCAACGCCTTTCATTCACTGCCAAAATAATGGAGAATAACCATTACCCACATTCATTTTTTTTTACTATAGAAAGAACACAACTCATAGGTTGCAGTGCAATTAGCTGACATGCATCACAGGATCAGAACTGGTGCCCCATTTACTAAGCAGTCAGGTTAGAAGTACTTTATCATCTCTGCTGAATAGCTCAGGCAACAAAGGAAAGGAGCGTACACAACAAAAACTACACTTAAAGGGGTTTTCCAGGCATAAATACTATCGATGACCTATCATCAATAGTAGGTCATCAATAGTTGATCAGCTGGGGTCCGCCGCCCGACACCCCAACTGATCAGCTGAGTAGGTGTATGCTGTCAGCACCGCAATAACAGAGGTCGGAGTGGAAGTCTCTGTGCCGACCTACGTGTAGTGGCCGGCGCTTGTAACTGCATGCACAGCTCTCACTGAAATCCATGGGAGCTGTGCCTGCAGTGACATGCACCGGACGCTACATGGGAGGTTGGCGCGGAGACTTCTGCTCCAAATACACAGAGGTCGGAGCGGAAACCTCCACGCTGACCTTCCATGTAGTGGCCGGTGTTTGAAATTGCAGGCACAGCTCCCATTGATTGCAATGATAGCTGTACCTGCAGTTACAAGTGCTGACCACTACATGGGAGGTCAGCAGGGAAACGTCTGCTCCGAACTCTGTTATTGCGGCACTTACAGCTTGCACCCGCACAGCTGATTGGTCGGTGTCCCGAGCAGCGGACCCCGGCCGATCAACTATTGATGACCTATCCTGATAATGGGTAATCAATAGTATTTATGCCTGGAAAACCCCTTCAATTAGTTAACTTAAAATTTGGCAGAATGCTATACTGTAAAAGGGTCAGTACATGTGTCCTTTAAAAGAATACTAGTAATTATTAAGAAATTATAGTAGCACTGTTTCTGGTGGCGCAATGCACCACACAGCTCTGCTAGATGCACGCCACACACACAGCACTGCTACATACATTGTTCATCCCATACAACAGGAATCAGAAGCAGCATGGCATTGGAGATGAAGGATCTGTGATGACATCACTGTCATGCTCCGCCCATTAGCTCATCCTGAGTAAATGATTTACATACTCCGCCCCCGATCACATAACAGTGCAGTCATCAAAGGTCCTGTATCCTTTTGCAGATTATGGGCGGACTACAAACCCCCTGCGGCCTTAGTTGCTATAGAATACTAGCAAACACCTAGCTGGACAGCAGCTGTGTGCCTATAAGACCTGTGATGATGTCACCTTCATGTGATCAGAGGCGGCGCATGTAAGTCACTCACAAACCCACTCACTAATCGCACACAAACGGACAGACAGGTATTCGTTAGTAGTTAAAAAAATTTTGTGTATGCAGTTTTATAGCTTACCACACGGAGCGCTGTTAAACAGAGATATGTCCGTATACAGCAGAGTACACATTTATTTAGCGCATTCAATTGCATTTTTATCAATGATACAAACTCAACAAGAATATAAGAAGGTGATTTGAGAAATGTTCTTTTTTTTTCTTCAAAAAACAAGCCTGACTTGATATACATGTGCTTCACTTTTGCCAAAAAACACTCTACAGAGTCCTTAACCCTTTCCAAGCCAGTGTCAGACCTCGTCGGACATTGAGATTTTCCTGTATAGCTCGCGTGTTGGGTGATGTCCGACACATGTTTAACACTATGCAGAAGAGAGGTCTGACATTGAAGTTTTTTTGTGCATATGTATATCACAGTATGCAGAGGAGAGATCTGACATTGTAATATACATATGACAAAAGAGAACTCAGGCGTCAAACCTCTCTCCTGCATATTGTTATATACATATATAATAATAGACATATAGTGTAATATATATATTAACTCACATTTAACTGTCAAAAAATTGTGACTAAAAGCATCATCATTACGGGTCATTTTTCCCACCGAAAATAAATAGGAGCCAAGGAGGGTGGCAGGGAAATTGGGTTGGAAAGGGTTAATGTATCTGACGGCTAGGAACAACAATATGTCTTTTTATACTATCAGAACAAATGACTGTCTTAAAATATGTTGCATTAAAGACTGGGTGGAGCAGAAATGTCTTCAATCCCGCTAATATGCCATGTCTGACCCACCACAAAGGTTTCTCTGTAGTGATAGCACTCTTAACTCAGAAGATAAAGCAAACATGAAAATATGTTGTTAAGAAAGCGTGGTTCGATGTGAGCCTGAAGTGACCGGGAAGGTGGCTGCTGGGGAATGTGACAAGAGCAGATGGTCAAGATCCTCTTTAAGAGGCCTGCCTTGCTGAGGTCTAATTGATGTTGTCGTCTTCAGGTGAGGCGGCTGGTTCGCATATTCGTCTTAGAGAAAATTCATGAAAACAGGCAGGAATGCAGAGATGCAGTAACACAAGTATCTACTACTAAATGCTTGTTACTTATAGCATTCACCACGTCTCATGTTTACACTTGACTCAGATTCTACAGTCACTTGTAAAAGCAAAGCAGTTATCCAGAACACTGGGGAATAATAAAAAAAAACAAAAAAAAAAAAAGATTCCATGGTGCCTGGAAATTTAGAACTTATTCTGGGTATTTTTGTGCTGCCGATTCCGAAAATACCATTTATTTCGATGTCAATATATATTTTTGTTATATTTATACCCCTGCCAGCATTGGCTTACTATTAGTACATATGATAAATATCGCACCAGCTGTACATCACACTTTGGTTTGTGAAACAATGTGTAAAATCATTGAAGAGAAATGGAAGGTGTTTCGGCTACAAATGTAGAACATTTCCTGTGATGAGCATGGAGAAGCTATAAGCAGATACATATTTGATCATATTTGATGGCGGACTACTGGTGACCGTGGAAGAACAATACCGTGGATGATGGGATACAAATATGATGGCGGACTACTGGTGACCGTGGAAGAACAGTACCGGGGACGATGAGATATACATATGATGGTGGAGTCCAGGAATCCCATGGCAGGAAATCACAGAAGTGTAGTTTCTCAATGAAGAAACTTTAGTGCTATTCATGTTCAAGGATTCCTGAAATGTATCTTTTTACCTTCAGCTATTGACAGTCACTACATGTATAATACAATATTAATTCACAGAACTCAGATAATACTGATCTACTAATCAGTCACTGCACTGGTCCCCGTCCCTTACAGAATACAATTTAAACTAATCACTCTCATCCATAAAGCTCTCCAAAGTGTTACATTGCTGCATATCTGTCTACCACCCTACCTGTGTTCTCCACTCTGCTAATGACCTTAAGCAAACATCCTCTTTAATCCAAACTTTCCACTACTGTCTACTATACTTTTTCCTGAGCTGCATCCGTTCTCTAGAATGTGCTGTGCTGGACAATCAGGTTAACTTCCAACGACCAGTTTTAAGAGTGCCCTAAAAACGTATATTATTAGGGAGGCCTATCATATTCACTAATATAATTCTTCTTAATTTACCTCTCTTCTATACTTCCCTTTGGAAACTTGAGTCCCTTCACCCCTCCCATCCCCCACCCGTCCCCCCTAATGCACTTCATATCTGTATATACACAGATACCAGCTGGAAACCAGCTCACACAGCTTTATATAAACTACTCTATTTATATAAAAGATAGCTAAACCATTGTACAGAAGAAGTACTTGAACTGCATGTGTCACCCCCTATGTTGATGGAAAAACAATAAAAAAGGTAAGGCTTTTAAAAAGCAGAGATTAAAATCCCCCCAAAAATTGTTGTGAAATGCAAGGATGGAAGAAGAAAGTAAGGGTGGAGCAAAGCCCAATTGATGGTATCATGACAAAAAGAATCTGGGATTGTAGAGGTTCAATAAATGTTTGAAATGGTAGAGGTGCTGCCTGCCAGATGACACCCCACCTAGATGGGCATAAATGTACAGGGAGAGAAGACCAAAAGGACTGGTGAACAGGTGCAACACTCTGAATATGGTGGACATTGGAGATCATGGATTGTGTAGCGTGAACCTCTTTTATTGAATAACATGCAAAGCCCGCATATGAAAACATATTGTTTCGGACTCACATCCCTTCATCAGTTCAGCTGATGAACACAAAACAATTGCAGACCTAGGGATGACAAATTCCCAAGTGTTAAGGGGAATCCCAGAAATCCTGCTCTATACAGAATTTCTGAGATTCCCCTTAACACTTGGGACTTTGATAAAGGGGCGAGACCCCGAAACGCATTTTCATATGCTGGCTATTCAATAAAAGAAGGAGTTCACATTACACCATCTATGATCTATGCACCTATTCACCAGTCCTTTTAGTCTTCTTTCCAAAAAATCATTGCGTCCTTAGGGCCTAATTAGGCCATGTCCTTAAGGGGTAAAGGCTGACCATGGTTCAAGATTCATGCTTCTGCTGGCTATGTACCTCCCATTTGGCTAGGGTCACAGGTCTCTCCCTATTTGTGTATATGGAATGACCATTCAATCCAGCCAAACCAGGTGGGTAGAGGCTGGCACGGAGCGCCCCAATAATTTTCCTCACAATTGTCGAGTCATTTTTATACTGTATTTTCTATAAAATGCTGCAGCATTTAAGAGTAAAGCAGTGGTTCGTAACAAGGAAGTCTGTTGGCATTTCATGGTGCTAGTGGTTTGAGCAGCATGAAGCTCCCAGCAGGTTCCCTTTAAAGGTTTACTTTAGACAAAACTGATACAGTGGGGTAAATCCTTTTTCTAGCACAAATTGTGCCAGATAACTGCCTTACATCATATTTATGAAGGGTTTTAGGCAGATTCATAGACTTCTTTTGTGTTCCAGAAAAAAAAACATGGTTTTCGGGGAAGGGGTGTGGCTTAATGTAGAAAAGGGAAGGGGTGTGGTCTAAATGCAATAAAGTTTGCCAAAAATTGTGGTGCGTAAACAAAGCCAACAAATAGGTGGTATGACGTTAGACGGAAGTGTCTAATGATGGACTGGATTTATGAATCACTGTGATCAATGTGGTGCATTGTAAGACTGCCTGTCCTAAGTTTGTAAATCTGTCCCTATTGCATGACACAAGAATTATTCCTTTAAATCATACTTGAAGATGTTTGGGCTGTAGGGGGTTTCCTTTAAATGATGAGGTGAATAACAGTACTTACTTATTGAAAAGGTTCAGCCCAATCCGGTAATGTCTTTTCCTGATCACATCATTACTGAATGCAGGCGAATCCCAGCTGTTGCGCGTTTCTTTGTGGTAGGTCTGTTTGCTCAGGGTCTGCTCCCGGATACTGTCTCTTGAGGACTCTGAGCTGCAGTTTATGGTATCATTGGAATTAGAAGTGCTATTTATACTGTCATTATCCCCATCAGAATAATCAGATTCAGATTTACTCTGTCGGTTTACAGTGCCATTGATTATCAACTGTGCATCAATAGGCCTTGGCCGATGGCGGCTCTGTTCATCTTCCCTAGGGATTATTTTGGTTGGAATATGGGTGATATGTTTGGGACTTCCTTGTTGACTGTGAATCCCTCTTTCATACATATTCTGCCTTTTTATAGATCCTCTTTCAGAACGATCACTAAGGTCTACTGAACTGTCACTAGGTGGCTCAATGGTAAGCAAAGGGAGATGGTCTATTCTTGACCGATGGTCCTGACAGTCCAGTGACGGGGTGCTCCGACAGCTTGTATCTGTATCCAGCTTATCATCCTTATGGGTCATGGACCAGTACTCTTGAGAAGAGTTCATTGATCTAAGTCTCAAGTCGGACTCTGTGCTGGACGGTCTGTCCACAGACTGAGAAAGAGGAAGAGGAGGGGAGAGTTCTTCCTCATCAATATAGAGGGTAACATCACTATAAGATGCTGTCATTTCATCCAGTTTCCTGTGATCAAGATTATGTGCCGGCTTAATCTGACTACTTCTTTCTAATTCCCGACTTCTAACTTGTTCGGATGCTTGGACTTCATCTGCATGTAAACTACGACAATTTAAAGCATCGTCGATAGATTCTGCAAGGGACTTGACTTGTCGAGAGAAAGCGTCTTCTAGTTCTGTGATAGCATCAGCAAAATCACTAGACGCAGCAGGAGATTTTAGTGACGTCTGCTCACCGAGATCCCCGCAATCAGACTGAACCATACGATGCCCTAATTTTGTGCCGTCGTTCGACAGAGATACCTGCTTTCCTTCAAAATATGAACTATGGACTTTCTCTGGTCCTTCAAAGGAGAACTGCATTCTCATATTGGACAACACAATTCGTCTCGACATGCGGTTTTCTGACATGGAACTTCGTAGCCTCTCGAAATTCTTGTTCATCTGATATTGCCGGAAGGCAGTTTGGATAGTGCGTGCAGCATGTCTGGTTATGAGACGGCCTCCATATTTGCGCTCCAGCATTTCCACCTAAAAAAGAAAATACAAAGTAATTATGATATTGTGGCAAGAGCAGAAATGTCCTGATTGTGTGAAACATTAAGCTAATGTTCATTAAAATTGTATTACAGATTCAGCATATAAAGGTTGTAATTTAATTTTCCCATATATTTTCTGTACAAAACCCTTCAGGGCACCATTTTTAGCTTTCAGGACCCCACAAACCTTGAAATTCTCCAGCTCAACATTCTAGAATTAAGAACTTATCTATTTCTGCACCAACACAACAATGTAGCATCTTATGTCATGTCTGCAGGACATATAGGGCAGAATTTATCAAGGCTTTATAGTACTTTGCATCATCAAAAAGTTACAAGTTTTGTGAAAGCAGGGTTTTGCTAAAATATCTTGCCATTTTTTGCTATTATATGCTTCTCACTCAACTTTTCCAAAGTGTCAAAAAAGGGGGAGCAAGATTTGAAAATGCAACTTTTTAAAAAGTCACAAAATTTGTTGCAGTCTTACTCCAGCAGCTGGGTGGCATAAAATGGGACTCCACATCTCTATATATATATTTAAAGACGTGATTAATTTAGCAGTTTGTGACAGTTGTCACAAATAATGGCAACAAAGCCTCCAACAAAACTGAATTGAAAAAAAAAAAACACAAAACAAAAAAAAAAAACACATGATAAATTCCCCTCATAGTTTCTATATGTACCATTTTTAGATACATCTAGGTTAGTATTTTCATTTTTAACTATTCGTTTTTTGTGATTTCACTCAATCTCAAGATGATTCAACAACCTGAGGATGTTGACTAAAGGTCCATTTACACTGAACGACTGTTGGGCAAACGATGTCAGAAGCTCGTCCCTGTGTGTCCGTGCTCCTGTGCTGTCGCACGGAGCGGCCAGCAGGGGGGCGGAGAAGTACAGGAGATTTCTCTCCTCTCGCTCCCCCACCCCTAACCATTGAGATAACACAGCGGCCGTTGTGAACGGCTGCTGTTTAAACAGAGCAGTGAGCTCACTGTTTACACTGCATAAACGATGGACGGATCAGCTGATCGCTCATCGTTCAGTTTTAGCAGCAGCCGTTCAGTAGTGAATGGCCACTGTGTTATCTCAGTGAAGAGGTGCAAGGGAGCGAGAGGAGAGAAATCTCCTGCACTGCCCCCATGCTGGCCGCTCCGCGAACCAGCCTGCACCAGTAGCTCCTGTGTGACAGCACAGGAGCACGGACACTGTTGGGTATCGTTTGCCAAACATTTGTCTCGTGTAAATGGACCTTAAGGCTGCCTTCACACAGGCAAGAAAAATCACGCGAGATTTGTGCATTGCGGGACGCACAAATCTTGCACAAATATTATGCACCCCATTCTTTTGAATGCGGTTATGCACATGAGCGATGTTTTCCTGCATGGCACTACGATGCGATGCAGGAAAAAAAATCCTGGCATGTTCTATCTTTTTACGCGGCCTTGCATCACAGCACCCATTGTTATCAATGGGGCCAGTGACAGCATCGCACCACGTACTAGGTGTATGTGATACGAGGTCTCCCATTTAAAACAGTGGGAAAAACTTTGCGTTCCTCCACCATGGCTGACAGCCGCGGGGGAGGATTGCTAAGTCCCCGAAGTGATGCAAGGCTGTTTTGACATGAAAATAGCCCACAATGTGTGCACAACCAGGTGAAAAAGCACTGTCTTGGTCATTTGGTAATAACACAGGTGCATATTTGGTTTCGAGAAAAGTCTGAATTGTTCTGTAATTAGATGTACATAATGAAGTTTCCCACTGAATGACTTCAGAGAGCTTAAAAGCTGTGAGGAAATGATACAGAACGTAGTGTTGAAAATGCAATACCTTGTGTCAGCAGGGACGGCTGCATAGCTTTACGGCCATGGTCCCGCTGACCATATTGCAGCTTTTCTTTTGTCTCCATCTCCCTTGTTTCCCCATCCAAAGTCCCTTTAGATTCCTCTCACAGAACTTTGAATTTGTCAAGTGGGCAATCTCCACCACCCACTGTCAATGGATACGTTGGAAAAGTGAAGTAAGAACAAAAGAAAAGCTGCAATAGAGTTTTAGAGGCCGCAGCTGTAAAGCTATGACCGCTGATAGGAGGATCTAACACATCCTCTTCAAAGGGGTTTTTCAGAGACTAAAATACTGACCAATTCTTAGGATATGTCATCAATAGATCAGGTGTTTGAAGAGGCCATAGTGCTTGGGCGAGTGCCGTGGTCTCTTCACTGCATGATAGGCACAGCGCTGTACATTTCATAGTGGCTGTGCCTGGTATAGCTGCACAATTTCATTCACTTTAATGGGACTGAGCTGCTCTCAGGCCAAGTGAGCGAAGAAGGTGACATCAGAGGACTGCTTACAGTGTACAAAATCTGTGGTGGATTGTTGCAATGCTGTGGATTTTCAAATCCGCTGCATACCCAATCTATTTCAGAAATACAGTGGATTGTTACTGTGAATTTCATCTACTGTAATGCAATGGCTGAAAAGTGCACCAAGGTCTGCAAGGGAATCTGCATGTAGCGCATGTGGATTACATTGCAGATGTGGGTATGGATATCCAGGCTCGCTCAACACCACCATAGGAAGAATTTAGACTCCTGTTCCTTTAAGTCTTATGATTACTAGTTGCTAGTAAATGGAATAATCATTTTCTCAGGTCTCCAATGTATAAAAGTCACATTTTCCATTAGCGTGTAGATACTAATTCTTAATGCAGAATAATATTATTGCAGATTTTCTGTTGCAATACTTCATTTTAAGTCAATGACGTAATGTTATTATCAAAAACAATATTACAGTATCATTGCCTGGTCCAGAAGAGTGTATAATGTGATCAAATCCCACTGCTTATATTAGTGTGTCTGGGATTTGTGCCACCAGAGCTGTTAAATTAGCATTATAAAAATACATATTTATAAAAAAATTATATTTAAACTATGCTATTAATACAGTGAAATGCGGGGGTCATATATCAAAACTGGCATCATTGCAGTGCTGCATAACCCATAATTCATCATGTCATAAAACTACATCGATAACATCCTCGTTAAACAGTTTTGTTATATCACATAATAAAATGTTTAATCATTATATAATGAATAGCAGTTCAACTTTCCAACATGTTCTATTTCGTACATTTACTTTGTGCTGTCAGTGAATGGGAATATTCTTCCTTCCATTTAGAGGCTGATAACCCATACAGACGTGGTATTTCTCACAGCTAGGATGACGTGGATACTATTATATCTAGTGAAGAAGGTCCCCTCTGTGTTCTATACAGCAGAAGCACAAATTTCTCTCCATAGATTGCTACAATGTAGATAAACTATCTGTAGTCTGAGCTCCAAGCTGGGAATTACACATGGATACTAAGTCTTGAAGCAGCTGTATCCACCTCTTATCTGTGAGTAGGACTGGGTCTGTTAGGGTGTTCAGCCTCTAGATGTAGGCAAGAATGTTTTATCCCCTAGAGATGTTCAAAATGTTCATTATGAAATCTGTTTGCATTAAACAGGACAGTACTAAGAATTGTAATCATATACCTGCTTGTCCTGTAAGTCTGAAGACAGTTCATAGCTCTCGGAGAGTGATCTAGAGCGTTTAATAGCCTCTTCCTCAGCTTGTTTCCGCAGAATAGACGTGGAATGCTGTAGCTTTGGCCTTCGTGACCGCTGTCCAGGGGATACGGAATAAAGCCCGTAAGAAGGATGGTCGTACTGGTCGGGGCTTATAGATGAGCTGTGCGTGATTGCTCCTTGGTGGTAGCCTGATGAGCCATCTAAAGACGCGCCTGTTTCACTTCCAGGAACCTCTCCTTCAACACTAGGCAAAAAAAGATGAAAATCCATAAGTCTAGATAGACACAAGATAGCAGTCTTCATTCATCACACAAGTCAGTCCTTTCAAAGCTTTCTCATAATCTGATATATTTAGAATTACATAGATTCATTAAAATACACGTCCTCACACCGAACCAGGAGATCTCACCTGTTCTATTAACATGTCGTAAAGTACAGTACTTTTTCTTATATCATGCTCTTAAACAACTTTTGTGCATTGAAGCTGAACACAGGCATGTATTGGGCGTGTTAGGAGACATTTGTGTCAGTCTTATCCTAAGGTCAAAGTACTGACTGATCACACATTGAACTGATCAGTGCCTTACAAGAACATCTATGAAACAAGCCTTTGAATTCTCCTCGTCTAATGCCTAGATAACCAAATAACCATCTGGATCAACAGGAGGTAATAGGCTGAACTAGATGGACATAGGTCTTTTTTGGCCTTACATACTATGTTGCTAAATGTATCAAGCCCTTTCAAATATTGGTTATAAACCCAATTATGCCAATAACAAGCATCCTTCCATATTGTATGTCCATCTCTCAGGCGTTAATTTCTAGGGCCCTTCACAATCAGGAACTACAAGGTTATAGTTAGAGTCAACATTAGCAAGCTGTGTTACACTCTCCCTGCCTGTAGCATGCAGTGACAGGTCTGTCCCTACACACAAGTAGGCAAAGGAGCTACTAGTCTTCATGCTGCAGGTGGGGAGAGGCCAGTGCCGTCTGCCTTGGTGACTCGCACCTCAACTCTGAGTCAAACTTCAAGGTTCAGTATAAAACACCCGCGGGGGTAACAGGCATCCCTGTCCTAGATCCATGCTACCTGCATTTCTGGAAGCATAAACCAGATGACAGAATTCCTTTAATATGCAGTAAACCGCCCTTGTGATATCCAACGCAGAGAGCGAGGTGCAGTTTTATCAGGTCAAGGTCCAGAGTAGGCGACCTTTTTATTAGTGATACACATCATAAAAGGAAATATGTAGCATGCAGTGAATACATGATTTTAGACAAGTCTTTATAAGTCCGTACTCAGTTGTCGACCAATGACCCTTACTTGTTAATATAATGTCCTCCATATAAATATCTGGAGAAATCAATATACATTCGGAATAGAAACACTACAGTGTAAAAGGTAAACATATATGTATCTCTCCAAGAGAAAGATTCATTTTCGTCCTTGTACAAATTACTAGTAAGATCCATTGCGGACGCTTTCGCATCCAAAAATACAATCCCTAGAGGAAACAAGTATTGCTATATGTAAGTAACTTGAAGCACCTGGGGCCCAATGCAAAATCTGTAACAGGCCTCTCCACCTATCATAAGCCATATATAATACTGCTGCTTATTCAAGTGGCAGAGGGCCCTTTCAGAGACCAAAACCCAGGTGTAATTACTACTTCTACACCCTATGCAACTACGCCCCTGGTAGTATATATTTAAAGGATTTGTCCCACAATAGACACTTGATATGTATCCATAGGGTAGATGATAAATATCTGATACCTAGAGGCCCTACCACAGAGCCTCCCATGATCACTAGAGTGGGAGCCTCAAGCATCCATTCTTGTTCACTGCATGACCACAGCAAAGTGTTTTAAGAGCCACGTTCATGCCACCCCATACAATATCAAAGGGGCTGATGGAAACAGTCAAGTGTTGTACTCAGCTGTCTTCATCTGTCAAGTAGTCATGCCATGAAGATGAACACAGGAGGCTAGGAACCTTCACTCTACTGATTGGTGGTACTGATGGGGACTCAGACATTTGAAGAAGCCATGGTTTTCAGATAAGTGCTGCGGCCCTAACTTTGTTACCAAGCTGGTTACTGGTAAACAATAAAGGGGATGGATGCCATAACTCCTTCAATCTGTTAGTTTGTGGGAGTGCCAATGATTTTATATTGATTCCCTATCCTAAGGAGGAGTGTACAGGCCATAATTATTTAAAAAGTCTTGAAAAACCCTTTAAGGAAATGCCAAAATAGGTGTTGAATTCGGTGGGTCTGCACTGTACTGTACATAGAGCCCTGTGCTCATAATGACAAAAATATTAAATGCCAGCCTAGAGAATGGTTGTACCTCTGTAAAAGGCTTTGAATGTTTCAGAGGAGCCGCTCAGATTTATGTCTTTACTCTCGGCAGAATTCTCACTTCAGAGCTAAAGTGCCAGGGGATTCACAGAGCCCGATAATGAAAGCTTCACGGAAATATTTAATTCTTTCGTCACTACGAAGCTACAGAATATATTGATTTCCTTCTAAAAAAACATTGCAAAACCAGAAACCTTTTGCTATGCAGTAACTATTACATTGCATTTTTTAGCCGTGAAGGGGCACAAAGCACCATAAGGAGTACCTGACATAAATGTTCTTTACCCCCCGTGTCACATCGTCGCCTGAGGTAGTGGCGATACATATGTATGAGATTTCGGTTAGGTACTTATCTTACTTTATTCCTTGTGATTTCTTAATGTTTAAGTGTAAGTGATCAATTGTAAGTGAGTAGCATCTTCTGCAAATTTAAGAACCCAGTAGCTCAACTTTCCCTGCTTACAGGCTCTCTGAGTGTTCAAATACCTACCCAGTCTACTCCCAAAAATCCATTTTCCCTAATACAGTAATAAGCAGACAGGCAGGAGGAAGGGGGGGGAGGGGCTGCAACTTCCCATTTGCTTGATTTCTGTGAAACTGCATGCTGTAAGATGGGCAGCAAAAAACTACCCCAACCTAACCACACACTTTATAATAAGAACGTTCATTCAGTTAATAGCTATTCCTCGTGGACAACCCCTCCACTAGGCAGAGGGTGCATAATGGGGCAAGAGGGGTAAGCCACTGCCACACTCCCTGCTGGCAGCTAATCTACCCTGATAAGAAAAAGATCAGGCATGTTGAAATTCGACATTCGCTACCCTTCCTTCCCATTAGATCTACCATCAGTGCAGAGTTAGGACACCTCTATACACATTAGATGGTTAGATACACAATGTGTATGGCAACCTTAAAAAGGATCTGCCATGTCCTCTGAAAAATAGAACTAGATACATACCCCCATCCATAGCCATGACCCCCAGCTGTATTTTTATGTTTGTTTTAGATGAATTCTGTTACTGGTGAAGCCCAATTGCAGTCCATTGTCAAGTGGATTGTCTCCACTGTCCAGTGCAAATCAAAAGTACATAAGCCTTTGACATTTGGTGGAGACTGACCACTTGAGATAGGACTAGTGGGTGGGGTGAGGGGGGCATCTGAAAAGGCAAAGGATACTAATAAGCTTAATCAGTCTAATTACAGATATAGCTATCTGCACAGTATGCTATTTTTTAACTCCATCATTTCCAAAAAACAGAGTTTAGAGGGAGCAGTGGATAATGGACTTCCCATTCTAAGTATGAAGACACAAAATTTCCAGCTTTGCTATATTTAATACACATTTAAAACGGTCTAAGAAAAGATTTGGGTTTTTCTTTTCAGATGGAAGGTAACGCTCTGAATGTGTATAGCACAGTGTACAAAGTAAAGTTGGAACAATCCTATCTATAGATATTTGCAGCCCATTTATAACGGTTTATATCCATTTATACCTGTATGTCCAGCAGATGCTCATATTCTATTCAGTTTCATCCACTGATGTTTCTATTCCTTGATGACTCCTGTCTTGTTCTTACAGAACGTCTTCTAGATGATGCTTTCTGTGATGACTAGTGTAACACACCTCTTATATTACCAATCATACCAGAGCCTGTGGTTACAGTCAGCACTTATTACATACACAGCCAGGCCCTCTAGTGGAATATACCGGCGTTCTAGTAACACCCAGTTTCCCACGGGTTTACAGTATATTTGCACTACAGGGCATGTTTGTATGGCTGTGTGTACACAGTCACAGCAAGCATGTAGTTCTAGCAAAAATTTGTTCTCCTTTTACCATGTACACGCCTACTGTAGATGGCCGAATAAAAGTCAAGTACAATCCTGTACTGGGCAAACTGTTGGCCTACTGTAGGTCTCCTACATTTTAAAGGTGTTATCCATCTCTTCACTATTAGGATAGGTCATCAATAGTTGATTGGTGGGGGTCTGCTGCTTGAGAACCCGGTCAATAAGCAGTTATCAGACCCAGTGTCAGTATAGATGGAGCCAGAAGCAGACAGCTCCGTACACATTGCAGCAGCCCGCGTTGGAGATCGCATTGAATTCAATGGAAGTTGTGTCTACATTATCAACCCAAACCCCTGCAATGTGTATAAAGCGGTCTTCCTCCTGCCCTGTACACACTGTCAGCAGCCCCAGAAATCACCATGGGTTCTGATTGGTGTCCCCCTGCCAATCAAATACTGATGACCTATCCTGAGGGTAGAAAAATATGAATTGCAAAAAGAGTGAAAAAAAGGAGAAAAGAGTCTAAAATAGTGAGAGAGAGAGAGAGAGAGAGACACATTGTTAAAACCCTCACCTGATGGGGCTGTGCTATGCTGGGCACAACTCCAATAACCACAATGCTATTTCCAGAGATCTGAAGTCCATGCCGGTAGCAAGCTTCAGCATTCTGAAAGCAATAAGGTCTTATCCAGAGGTCTCAAATTGGCTATATGGACAGCAGAAATACTCAAACCCATTACTTGTGGATTATGTAATCAGCATAGGAGTCATACCCATATGTTAGAATTATGCTCTTGTAACATAGTATGTAAACCCCAAAAGAAGGACATAGGTCCATCCAGTTCAGCCTATTATCCCCCAATGTGCTATTTATTGTCATTCACTTTTTTTTTTTTTTTTTACTTCGCCTACTTAAATTGGATCTGTTTTGGGGTAACTGTACCTGATGAAGACCCCCATGTAATGTTGAGACGTTTATGCAATCAAATAATATTGTTTTTTTATTGTCTGGGCCTTCCAATGGTGTTTTGGAGCGCTGTGTTGGCTGCACAGCAAGCATTGCCATCGACTAATGATGTTTTGAGTATTTCTGCTAACCTGTGGATAGGTCATCAATCGTGAAGAGGTGGACACCCCCTCAAGCGGCAAAGATCGTCACAATCATTATAACCATCATCACATATGCATCTCATTATAACACCAAAAGAAAATCTATGGAGTATATGAAAAAAACTCTTCTGACAGTTTCCCCTGAGATGGCCCTATTTTCCTATTTACCATACTGTATCGGGCCCCAACTGTGTAACCCTCACACAGTCTACTGTATGATTTAACTTCCCTGTTTATTCGCTCCATCTGGAATAATCCAAATATATTACGCAATACAGCGTTTCATAAAAGAAACAAAAGTTTAACTATACTGTGAGAACATGATTCATTGTGCAAAATATAATTACTGGATTTTCCTCGAGGCGCGCTGCCCCCCATAGTCATGACAAAGTATTACTGCTGTCAGTGCCAGCTCCACTCACATGAATCTCCATTTGTTGGCACTTGGCATGCTGTGAATATCGGATCATCTGCAGTCTAAGGGCACCGAGCTGTGAAATGAAGTGCAGTGAAAAACAATGCACTTTGCTCTATTTTTCCTCAATTTATCAGTTACATTACCTGAGAATTTTTTATTTTTTTTTTACCAAAAATTCCTTAGACGGTAAATGTTCATTGAATCCGCTTCCCATATGCTATACGTATTTTACCATTAAATATAAAGCTGATCCGTAAAGTGAGACTAGATCTGAATAGATGTGACATAAAATTTCACGTAAGAGCAATCTCGCTAAACCATAGGACATGAAATAGTTTTGTGCTGACCTTTTAAAATTCTGCATTTTGGGCCTGTGACAGGATGAAACAGTAAGAGGACTGGCAGCACCATCTGGCAAGTAGTAACCAATGCTGTAAAAATCTTACTACATTAAATCATTTATTTAAACCCTTTGACTAAAGCGACATTTTAAAGGTAATAACTTATTTTATTTCATGGAAGATTCAGAGTGAAATATCTGGCCTGCTGCGAGGATTGCAGGGTATTATTGGAACGCTCCCAGTGCTACCAGGATATTATACCAGGTTTCTCTCAGCACTCTGGGTTATTATCAGAATGTCCCTTTAGCCAAATGGACCTAAAATATAAAAAGGGTCTCCAAGATGAAGATTTATTTGGACTTCTGTCAAATTACAAAATGAGATTTCCATACTTATTCCAATTAGGGAAGGGTTCATTTTAACAGAAACCCTTGTTCTGGACGGGTCTGTTAACAGCTGTACTAGCATTTACGATGTCTTTTGTGTTCTAGCTCTCAGTGGTACTTGAAACTCTTGTCTATTGCTCTTTTTATATTGGGGTAAGTAGTAACTAAAGTGTTGATTTTTACTGAGATTTATGTCACGGTACACCGCCACAGCAGCCATCTTTGCTCGCAAGCTTGTGTTGCTGCCACCGTGGTTGGCCACTGTTCAAAACTGTCCTCTCCAGCTCAGTTCCTTGCATCTGCCCCTGGTATATGCATGTGTGCCCACCTCCATACTTAAGGAGCCAGTGCGCCCTCTGTTAATACCTCTGCAACCTATGCACTGACATTCTTGGCTATATTAGGCATCTTTCCGCTAAGGTGGATGCCAAAGCAATTTGATTGCACTTGTTGCTAAAGCCTGATCAGTAGTTTGCGTGCTCTTCTGTTTTTCTGACTTCTCTATTCCTGACCTCGGCTACATTTATTGGCCTTCCCTCTTTACCAGCTGCCTGCCCGTCTTGAACTGTTTATTGTATTGCACCTGTTCTGCCGACCCCAACCTCTTCTCTGATCCCCGTACTAAAGTTTATGGGTTTTCCCAGGACTTGAAATTGTTTCAAGCCACTCTGTCCTTCCTGGTTGCAGCTGACCAGGACATGTGACTATTGCAGCCAATCACTGGCCATAGCAGTGACTTTCTATCGCCAGTTATTGGTTGCAGCAGTCACATGACCTGGTCAGCAGCAACCAGGAAGAACAGAGTGGCTGTGGAGAAATTTTAAGTAGTGGGAAAACCCTTTTAACCCCGGCTAAGTCTTCTGTTCACACCCTCAGGTACTGTGCCTTGGTCTAATGTTAGCATTAGCTGTTACATAATTGAGATTACTTCTGCAAGTAATTGCCTGGGGACCTAACAGTGAAGACCAAATCCCAATTGGTGAGGTGAATGGGTGAAAACTGGGGTACCCCAGGAACTAACTCAAGATTTAGCCAAAAGTTATACCACAGTGTGGCAAGGTGGTTCCACATCCACTCAATGGCAATTTACTACATTTTATTTCAAATACTGTCAGTTGCTCCTTAGCAACTACAAAATTAGGATCTGCTCCATTTTCCTGTATTTTGCACAACAAAGGCCCCATAAAAGGGGAAGTGCGCCAATATGCAAGGGGAAGCATGAAACACTGTGCAAAATGCAGAGAAAGAAAAAAAACAAAAAACACATCTGGACCTCATTAGGCTAATTTCATTTTAATGCACGGAAAGGGTGTGTCAAGTGTATGAACTGACCCTGCGTATGCAAAAAGTACAGCAATTTGCGCAGACACGTGTGCAAATGTATATCATCCAACCTTGTTCATGTGCAAATACGCTGTGGTGCGCGCTTTTGCATGTACGGTTGTGTAAAAAATCCCTAAGTTTAATGGAAGTCAGGGATTGATGCGAGTGGATACATTCAATGAATATAGATTGGGATAAAATAAATAGTGAGAAATACATTTTTTTTTACCCTTTTTGCAGAATCGGACAGTATATTGCTCAGGAGTAAATAGCGCAGGTACAGTAAGTACTAAGCAACTTATGACGAAATGTCTGACAGTGAGAAAAAAATTCAATTCCAGCTCATATGGTTAAATGCTTAAACCTGACAACACAGAGCTCATTCACTTCCACGGAAAAGCCAGCAATCTGACAGCAAAACTCAGACTGCGCAGGAGATGCCAGGAAGTGCAGCAATCAAGACTCCTAAATGTCTGCAGCCCTGTACAGAAAGAGCGACCTATGAAATATTGCGGGTTATGTCGTCAGTCTCGCAGAACACTTAGGCCATAAAACCAGCAGCTGCCGGGAATTAAAAATCCGTCTAATGAGCTTCCCAAATCTCTCTTTTTGGAATTAAAGCTCAGAGTGAGAGCTAATTCTGGAATAGTAACATTCCTCGAAGACTCCTACGATTCTTCCAACAGCTGAGTCCTGGAATGTGAGCATTCATCCTAAATAAAGTAGGAGACTGATAGAGAAGCTGAGCGGAGAGCCGCGGCTCTGACAGCTGGGAGCCCACAACATTTCATATAGGATTACTGTTTTGGTGACATATTTAAACATTCATTTTCCCTCTTACCCTATAATTATACCATTTCCTTAGAAATGCTTTCTTCAAAAGAAGAAACATATTTCGAGGCATTTATCATAAATTCTATTACTCTCCTTGCATTCAATCTTTGTAAATCAGTCTACAAATAAATATATTATGAAGCAATTAAAGTAGAAAAAGGAAAATACGTGAGTGGGGTAATATCACTATGGCTAGCAATTTATACCTCCCCAACTCTCATGGTTCTGGTGAAAAGAACTGAGATCGCCATTAAAGCAACTCTCTGGGTTCCAGGCAAGATTCTGTCCCGGTATCGAAGGAGGCAGGGGGTATATTACCTGCAGTTCTCTGCCACCCGTCTGATCTGCTGGCTTTAGGACCAGATTTTGGCCATTCAAATTGAGCACAGCCGTTTTCTAACTACCTAATGCACACTGTGTACTACACTGATTGGCCATTGTTGATCACATGACTAGTTCTGGCCAATCAGAGAATGGGCATAGCACACTGGTAGCCTAACACCATCAATGCACTGTGGGGATTAGGTAGCCTGACGATTCTGTCAGCCATCTTTGACAACTTAAAAGACCTAGAGCTGGCGGACTGGAGGGATGGCAGAGAACAACTGCAGGTAATGTACCACCCCCCTCCCTCTCCGGCCCTGGTACACTATTTTGTCCCAAAAGTGGAGGGTTGCTTCAAGTTCAACAGTGATCTAAATTCAGGCATCTGTACCCTATAACACTGCAGATTCAATGTTAAAGAAGAGTAAATCAATCAGATCACTGTATGGATGGATGTAGGATGCCTAGAAAACACATACCTGCATTCAAATAATATAACCTATATAACTAATACCAAACATCAGTGCCTCTATGGTGACAATACAAGAGTTATCAGCTTATATAATATAGACATATAAGCCTTTTTGGTAAAAACATGCAGATCCCTCATATATTGATGTGGATTCAGACACATACAGTACTCTATAGGTAGGGCAACTGACACCTGAAATGTCAACAAGATCCCATTTTATTCCCTTAATATGTGAACTTCTTGTGATGATCCGGAACGGCAACTTAAAGTCTACATTGTACATACTTACTATCCATGTATAATAAATTGTGAACCTCTGCTTCTTTAGACTTCATGAGATCATACTATCACTCCTATGCATGAGATATAGTATAATGGCTGCAAGCGACTTCTTAGCAATGATCTTGTCATAAACACCTCTGTTCAGAGCTAGTTGGCGTATAGAAGATGGAACAGTATTTTGTAAATCTCTTCATATAAAAAAAACAAAAAAAACTCTGATTTACACACTTCCAGCTCCTCTGAGAAACTCCTCCCAAGAGATACACAAGACTGAAGCACTAAGGACGAACACATCACAGACATTTACATTTCCCTATCATGCTGTATTGCAACATCTATATATCAAAGTAGTTCAGATGATGCGGTATGAATGACACCTGCTCAACATTAAATGTGAAATACAAAGTAGGAATTTAGGATCAGCATATACAGGAGTCAAGCTACATTATTATGACCACCCGCTAACATCCAGAGTAACCGCCGTGTGACGCATGGACAGCAGCTAGACAGGCCGGGAGAGACTCAGTAGGGTGCCGGTAGGTTGTCTTGGGTATCTAGAGCCTTGCAGACTGCAGTGCATCTCACAGTTGTTGGAGGGTGCGTTGGGGAGGACCCATAGAGCAAGTACGACTATTGAGGTAGCTCCACAGATGCCTAATTGAGTTCAAGTCTGGGGAATTAAGGAACCAAGGAAATACTTGGAAATCTTGGTCAAGTTATTTCAACTACTGTCAGACATTTCTAGCCGTGACATGTTATATTGGCTTACTGTAAGATCCCATCTGCCCCAGAGAAGACATACAGCATGTATGGGTGTAGGTGATCTTCAAGGATGGATTCTTAACCAAATCAGGTCCGAGCACCTTCCCCTGGATGAGTGGCCCAGAGAATGTTGTGAAAACATTCCCCAGACCATAACGCTGCCACCACCAGCTTGTGTTCTTCCAGCAATGGCTGCAGGGCGCTTGCTCTCTAATGCTTCTCTTCTGACACGCCAACATCCATCCGTTCAATGAAGCAGAAAACGTGCCTCATTGGAGAAGGCAACACTTTGCCAATCAGCGGTGGTCTAATTCCAATACTGCCATGCAAATTAGAGCCTTTTCTTAAGCATAGGTGCAGTGACCATTCATTTACTTCAGAGCACCATACACAGTAGGGTTCATTGAACTGTTTTAGACACACATCTCATAGCCCCTGGTTCATTTTCATGGTGAGCTATTATGAGCCTATCACAGCTTATATACCCACCAAGCCAGCCCACGACATGTCACTTTCTTCATGGGCTACGTACTGCCAAGGTCAAAAGTGGGAGGTGGCCATAATAATGTGACTTGACTGAGATTGTGTTGAGATATTCTATAAGCTTTGGTTTCTTCAAAGTTTTAGTAGACAAGTAAATATTTTGAGAATGTGGAAAACCACTGTGTAATTGGCCAAAAACTTCCAATAGGAAGTGATACCTCTTACTCTAAACAGTACTTACTATCCAAAAATACCAACCTACCTGCAGTCCTTGGTTTCAATAAGGTTTATCAAAATGTATAAAATATAACACATAACTAAAACTTGTATGTTTTTCCTTAGAAATAACGAGGATGTGAATCAGGCGCTGCTCACATGGATCGATGGAAGCTCTTCCTTGTTTACTCAAACTTGAAGCAAAATGTTTCATGTTTGTTGAAGAGGAGGATGAATCATTGGGTGATTTGCATAGAAGAACACAGGGTGCTTTGTGACATGAGCTTGGCAACTGGATGGAAGCGCTCTGCATAGACGGATCACATGGAAATAGCTAGCAGGAGATGAATGCATCATGTGTGCACTTAGCAGGATCATTGTAATAATATGCTATGGCAGTGCTGATGCCCATACATCCCGGATCAGGTCGATGAGTAACAAGCTCCGCCTCACCACACCCTGCCCCTCCCCATTCAAAATATTAAATCCTTTGTTTTAAAGCTATGGCACACTGATAAATTGTACAAATTTTACACATTGTAGTATTTGCTTTTTATGCAAAAAACCCCCAAAAAACAGTTAAACATGTATCATTAAAAATAGTTAGAATTTTATGGTAATTAGGAAGCACAATCTTATAATGCTGTTCAGATTTGTGCCCATTATTTACTAGCTTAACCCTTCTGCTGCCAGGAAAATTTTCAAACTTTTGATAGACGTATAAAACCTAAAATTATAAGATAAAAAATAATTTAAGGTGTACACTACATTCATAGAATTTTTTTTAGGCTGCCTGTCCATGACAGAATATCGTTAGCTATATTTCGCCGTGGGGGAGGAGGGGAGATGACTGACCGGTCTCTGCGATGAGCCTATCTAATAGACCCAGCCTTATAGGACTTGATGTCCATTGTTCACAAACACCAATTCTGGCTAGGCGTAAATGCACATATATTCACTTTTTTTTTTTTTTTAGAACCGAATAGACTTAGAAAATCTCTAAGATCAGAATGCCAGTAAACATTTGAATCAATAAATGTCCTGATTATGTGCAATTAGATGTACAACTGCTCATAAACCCACTCCTATCATATTTGGGGGGATTGTATTTTTTGCCTGCTAAACAGGCAACACACATAGTCCCTGAAGGGTAGGTAAGGAAGGTGACGGCAGAGAACAGTTCTGGTATCCCCTTCCCGGAGTCACTGACTGCAGGCTGTATAGGGGGGGACAGATGACAGTAACAGCTATGGTCTTTCTTCCTGATGTCACTTGCAGCTTTCCCTCCCTCTCACACACACACACACAGCTAAGATACAAGACTTTTATTGTGAATGGTAAGCTCCGGATATTCCACCTAGAGTTTTCAACCTGATATTTTAAAGCTCAGATTCTGGAATGTAATATAATCACTAATAGATAGGAGTGAGAGTCGGAAAATGTGCTTAGTTGATAGGCGAATTTCCTGTTGCAGAGCTGTATTGGACGCTTGTTAGACAATGGGTGAGTTAGGTATACTCCACTGTTTTATATGTTGTATACATAACTCCATGTTAAGAAAGTTGTTCAGCGACTTTTCACTTCTCAGCCTCCTCATAAATAACATCAATGCATAAATGTAGCAGAACCACATATCCATATTGCAGCACTATCCCTGACATAGCGCACCATGTGCTAGGGAATCTTCCAAATGTCATTCATGTTCCAAACAATACCATTGCCAATGGAATAAAATCATAGCTGAGAACGTACTTCAGTAGCTGCTGAGAACTATTCCATTGATGCAGCACTGTGATGTGTGGAATCCCAAATATATCTCCCTCCCCTAAATAAGTCATGTTGGCTACTCCGCAGCACAGAGGGGACTCCTGATATATCTGACACCTTTGCAGAATCTAGATCTAGGCAGCGTGCCATGTAAGCCCTTGTTCCACTGCTGGTCTAGTAGGCTCACATGCAGCAGGGGGAACCTCTACATATGCATTAGCTTGTGTGACAAATTTTATTCCAGCCCCGCTCCCCCATATCACCACTTTAGGATGCATTTACATTCATTAGTTTAGGGTTTTTTTGGCATCTTTTCAATGCCACACACAAGTTCTCCCAACACAGATATCTGTTAAGTGGTATAAATAAGAGTAAAGATGGCTTGCTCTTGGTGAGCATCTGCTGAGCACCATTATTCTGATCCAGCTGCATTTTGGAACTGAAATGGCTGTCTGCCGACATATAGTTGTCACCAGCGATCAATCTAAACCTGCCCCATTCTGACAGCACTACAAGCGCTGACGGATGATAGACCCATAAAACATATATGTTTGCAGCCCCTAAATATGGAGCTAATGTAAAAGTATCTGATTACATGGATGTATTTTTCACGGTTAGGTTTCAAAAATGCAACATGTGCTAGTTTTGCCTGTTTTGGCGAAACATACGCCATCATAGCCCATGTACAGTGATTAAAATACAAACATCTGTATTGCAATCGTATTTCATCAGCATTTGCATTTATTGGTTTGATTTTCTATTAGGCAAAATACTGATCTGCATCTGGGATGAGCCTGCAGTACTACGTCAGGCCACCGCACAATGTACAGAGCTGTCTGTTGCCAGCAAGAAAGCTTTCCAAATTAGAGCAGCAGCCCTGGCAATAACCCCCACCCCAAAGGTATATGGGTGTCACTCTTCTGAACCATGGGCAGCATGAACCCAGAACCGACATGCCCATGTATGTTTTATTCTGAGATGCCATTACATTTCAGTAAAAACAGAAAATTAAAAAAAATTGGCCAAAACCGAGCTGGAATGGAGTTTCGAGTCAAAGAGGCGAGCTGCACCAAGCGTTCGCCATCAAGACTGACAGCTCTCTCCTATACACAAGCAGGAAGAGGAGCTGTCACTCTTGATAGAGTGGATGACAAGAGCCAGACGCGGCCTGTTCCTTCAACTTCAGAGCTCAGTTCCGAGTTAAACTTCTAAGGCCCCCAGTCCACGGCATTGCTATGGAAAGCACCTGCACCTGTCCACGAGCGGAGAATCACTGCGATTCTCCGCTCACGGCAGGCAATTCACAGCATGCTGCGAATTGCCCCGATTCTCCGCAGTCAGCCTATCTATGGCCGGCTGTCCACGGGCGATGCGGTATCCCGTGGCGAAGCTTTGCCGCGGGAGCCGCCGCCGAATCTCCGACGGTCAGCCCTATCTAATAGATAGACTGACCACGGAGAATCGGGGCAATTCGCAGCATGCTGTGAACTGCCAGACTGACGTGAGCTGAAAGAATTTTATTAGCGCTGCCAACTGTGATAAAGCCTGCACCGTTGATTAGAGTTCATCGCTCAATTCAAGAAAACTAGAATTGAGCGAGGAACAACTCGTGCATGAAAACTGCACGATGTCCCTGCATTTAGACCCAACGATTCTTGCTAAAAAGACAGCTTTGAGCGAGAAATGTTGGGTCTAAATGGGCCTTTAGTCAGACCTCATCTAGAAGCAATGGGATGAAACTGAAAGGGAGGAGACACAAATTAGATATTAGAAAAAAAACTTTCTTACAGGGTGATTAATGAGTGGAACAGGTTACCACGGGAGGTGGTGAGTTCTCCTTCAATGGAAGTGTTCAAACAAAGGCTGGACAAATATCTGTCTGGTATGATTTAGTGAATCCTGCACTGAGCAGGGGGTTGGACCAGATGACCCTGGAGGTCCCTTCCAACTCCACCATTCTCTGATTCTAGGATTCTAACTCCAAGCATACTGACAGCCAAGGACTGTAAGTTGTAGTTCTGTAACACCTGTAGAGCAAGAAGTTAGAGAATACAGCTATTAAGTTTACAGTTTTTCTTGCAAGGAAACTGCATTTTCGCTATAAATATTCCATCCATTTATGGCTGCCGGCTGCTCTGAAGTGACCAAACTAGCAGCAACTGCCAGAGCGGTTTATTTATAACCCGTATAAGTGGCATTTTTCAGCAGGACGTCACGTGTGAGCCTAAGTTTCCTTTATGATGGTCAAGTGCACAAAAACTTGTTGAATAAACGTCAATGACCCGTAAGCTGCTTTTCATTATGGTAATCTTGTGAGAACAGCTGTATGGGGAAGGGACACTGATTCCAGGCAAGCTGGAGAAATGTCACCAGGAGATGATAATCGGGGTAGATTTTCCATTTTAAGGGATTCTTAGTAATGTAAAACACAGATGTGGGCGATTTTACTCAAATTCTTTGGAAAGCACTCTGCATTACATCATGGTTTCTGGCAGCCGATCTCCGATACAGATTTCTAATGTCGAAAGAAAAACAAGCAATTGTATTGTAAGTTGTACTGTACTTATTTATAATACTAAGGTTTAAACAAACATTTGCACAAAGCTTTGGTGCAGTCCGGCAAATTGTTTATTGTGCATTTACCCAGGGCATGGGGCGTTGAACATTAGTAGTCGTCCCCATCCACCCTTCTGGCTGTCGTCATGTACTTGGTAGTCAGACGATATTCACCAGGAAAACCTACCCAATAACAAAGCTTAATTACTACCAGAAGCATAACTTGAAGCTTCATGACAATAAAATCTGTTATGAGGCCCCTCACTTATGATATGCCAGTAAGGGTGCATTCACGTGGGCAGGAAAATCGTGCCAATACAACCCATTATTTTCAACTGGTGATTTTTTTCCCCAAAGCAATCCTGTGAGACAGAAGTTTGCAGGGTGTTCTACTCTCGTGTGACTATCACATTAGCCTACAATGTGCGGTCTCCGGCAAATCGCACAGCTCATGGACGGGGCGTCTGTGTGTTGTGCGATGCGAGTGGCGCCCCAGAATATCGGGTGCGATTCGTCTTGCCCCTGTGAATGCATACTTACGTTGCTGGTAATCCTCTTATAAAGGTAGAGCCTAGCGCTATTGGGTGCCATCAGGATCCAGATGTTTCCTAGTATCAGTTCTCCTTAAGGAGATACCTAAAAGGTAGGTGACTAAAGGATATCCTTCCTGACCCAAGTCTATAGGCCTCTCACTAACCAAGCTAGAAACCTACTGCACACTGATGAGGGGCAGAAACCTGAAACAGCTGTCTGTGTATGGAGTCAGGCTTGATTTTCAATTCCTCGTCATTGTTATAAGGCTCGTCTAAAGAGTCTGACATTGACTTGCAGGAATGCTGCCTTCCAATAGGTGGAGCTGCAAAGGTATTGTTCCATCTTCCCATAGATCTTAAATGGAGCAGCAGGGTGCATGCTGACTAGTAGCTCCCTTCAAGCTCTTACTCACTACATGACCATTTGGAACTCAGGACCCCTGTACTAGTGATCGGTGGAAGTCCCAGCAGTGGAGCCTCTGCTCCTGTACTAGTGATCAGACATTATCTATCCGCTGAATAGGTGATAAAGGTCAATAACCTCTTATTCTAGAGCCTACAACATGCTCCCCGCCTCCATAGAAGACATCTATGTAATTGTACTGTATACTTTATCAAGATCACATGGATTCCCAGCATCGCAGTATGCAAAACACTAGTCAGCAGACTTCTATTTAATCAGAAAACTGTAATAAAGTCCGTACTCCGCAGCTGTTGCACATTACACAAGCCCTGACTAAGCCAACGTTTCACATTTTCCACCAAAATAAACATAAAACCTATTTACTGTGTGATATACCTGGATGGCTGCCACCTGACTCATGGCAATGATCAATGGCTAGTTTTATATGCTATATATAATGTAATGCTGGCTGTGGAGAGAGCAGACACTGGATGCTCAGTTCTTGCAGAAAATTTGAATTTAGTGACAGGATGCGAGGAGTGAGTCGAGACTGTAAACGTCTTACCGCCCGCTCGGCTCAGGTCGTAACAGCTTCTACAGTGTTTTATAGGCTGCTAGCAGGACAAACTGGGTTCTGGGTAACAAACTCAATTGAAAAAAGCATCTTAGGTTTTGAGAAAGGAAATCTTAATGGAAAAACACCCAGGATATTTTACTCATAACTCCCCCGCAATGTTTTTTCTAATTACAACTCAGGCCATTATCCAGAAGATAGATCCAGCTTCAAAATGTTACTGTTAAAACTTTGCAATGATTTTAAGTTTACACTCAGAGTCACACAGCAAGTTCGTGAATCCGCTTAAGCGTCTCAAACATTAGGGTCTTAAATTTTAGCATAATTATGGTTATAGTAACATAGTATGCAAGTTAAAAAAAAGACATATGCCAATCCAGTTCAGCCTATTACACCCCAATATTCATTCATCCGGCGGAAGGCAAAAAAAAAGCCCAAAACAATGGGTAGAAGCCAATCTTCCCCATTTAAGGAAGAAAAATTCCTCCCCAACTCCAATCTGGCAGTCGGAATAATTTCCGTATCACTTTGATCACCTAAAAAGTCCATCCCGTTTCCCCTTTTCTGTCACTGTGCCTAGCTGCACCCACTCACAATGATATCAGAGTGGGTGCAGAGTGAGTGCCCTGGTTGTCAAACGTGTGGTGCCACTCCATTCATTCCAATGGCACTGATGGAAGTAGCCAAGTACAAACGCTCAGCTATCTCAAGCAATCCCATGGAAAATGAGTGGAGCTGTGCTGTGCATGAGTGCACCTACATTCAATCAGTATTATTGTATCTTGATGCCACCAGGAAGTACTGGTGGAGATGAGAATGACTATTGACGCCCCCTAAAGCTCATTTGCTGGAGAGAAGGCTCGGCTGTAGGTCCTTGTAGGTAACTATAATAATCCTGTCCGCTGTAAATAGTGCTTTCCGCTCCTTTTTCCTCCCTGGCCCTGTAATCCCCGCGCTCCTGGCCTGCCGTTGCGGCTCCCTGGCCGTTAATACAGCTGCTCGCGCCTGCACGGTGTTCCCCAGCCCTCTAATCACCGCTCCTGCTGTGTGGTGCCCTGCGCTCCCCGCTGCAGCTATGTATCTCTCAGGGCGTTCTGCGTCGCTCCCCGGCTGTTAATACTACAGCTATCATTTAATACACAGCTATCATTTAACTTATTTAACTCAATGGAAGTGGCACCTGCAGAACCAACCCTGGCCGCTGCAATACGAACAGCTCTATCTGCTTCCAGCAGTATGCCAAACAGTTGATCAGCGGGGATTAATAGCAGTGAACCCCTGCCAATCAACTATTGATGACCAATCCTGGGCATAGGACCACAATAATAAAACCCCTTTAGGGGTAGTTTAAGGAAATCCCTTTTTATATATCAAATTGGTGCAGAACAAATATTAGGAAAGCTCCAGTTCAGTGTGTACCTCTACCAGCTACAGCTATTAAACATGTTCCGGAGGAACACATTCTTCCATCGATACAAATGCACATGCGTTTATTTCACAGGATGATCTCCAATGCACATCATCTTCCATAATAAAAGCTGATTGAAACCAGTAGAGAATACAAGTGTTATCGGTGTCGAACTGCACCACACCTGTAATAGATGCCATCCATACCCCTCAACTTACGAAAGAATGTTAAAGTAAAGGTCTTCTCAGTTTCTTAGTGCTTGTAGTGTCTGGTTAATTATTAAAATGAATTTCATTACATTTCCCAGTGCAGTTTTTATTTACCAGTATAAATTCTACAGTATTTAAGGCCACACAATGAGAATAGCTAGCTGCATCCTATCAAATACTAAACAAACTGCATCATTAGATGATTACTGATGACATCATCAGTGACAAGCATCAGACATTTATAGATTACTGCTGTATCCTAGCTATATGTGATATGTTTTCACAGGAGGACTTGTTAGTTATACAGAACTCCAGGCAAAAACTAAAGTAGTAATAGGTCTTAAAGAGCGAAATATTTTATTTATTGTTCTGCTGCAAATACATTAAGATTCTCCTCATCAGGAGGGTCACATGCCAGTTATTTAGTCATTAGGTTTAATGCAAATTATTTATGGTTGACTTTACATGAAGACGTCCAAACACCACAGGATTGTGTAATTGGCTAACCTAATATTCTATAGGGGAATTTTAAAACGTAATACAGTAATTTGTGTGACACAGCAACATTACACTGCCATTGAACTCAATGGAGTCGCAGTGCAAATTGCAGGATGCAGCAGGTTGTTGCGACCGCAACGTCACAGTTGCAAAAATTGCAACCTTGTCGGGCTTTTTTGTGATCGTGACATCTTGGTCGCGGCAACCTGCAACTCGCACAGGGACTCCGTTGAGTTCAATAGCTAAGCGATGTCACAGTGCTACACAGCGATCTTTAGTCGTGCAACCCGCCATGTAGTCCTAGCCTTAAAGGGGTTGTCCCGCGCCGAAAGGTTTTTTTTTTTTTTCAATAGGCCCCCCGTTCGGCGCGAGACAAACACAAGGGATGGGTTAAAAAAACCCCCCACAGTTTAGTACTTACCCGAATCCCCGCTCTGCGGCGACTTCTTACTTACCTTACCAAGATGGCCGCCGGGATCTTCACCCACGATGCACCGCGGGTCTTCTCCCATGGTGCACTGTGGGCTCTGTGCGGTCCATTTCTGATTCTAGCCTCCTGATTGGCTGGAATCGGCACACGTGACGGGGCAGAGCTACGAGGACCAGCTCTCCGGCACGAGCGGCCCCATTCACCACGGAGAAGACCGGACTGCGCAAGCGCGTCTAATCTAGCGATTAGACGCTGAAATTAGACAGCACCATGGAGACGAGGACGCTAGCAACGGAACAGGTAAGTGAATAACTTCTGTATGGCTCATAATTAATGCACGATGTACATTACAAAGTGCATTAATATGGCCATACAGAAGTGCTGAACCCCACTTTCTTTCGCGGGACAACCCCTTTAAAGATTTGGCATTCTTAGAAGAATGTTTTTTTACTTGTGGGGGCAACACTTTTTTTCTAGTTGGGTTCTGAAACTTGTGGCTGTGCAGTAAGAGTCTTAGATGGGCCATACACATGAACGAATAGTTGGCCAACTATCTCATAGGTATGGGGCTTCCCTCTGCTCTTACCACTGAAACATACAGCAGGCTCGGCCAAGCCAAGTATGCACATTCATGGTGGAATCAGCAGACAAACTGTCGGCCATACAAGTGTATGACCAACAAGTATTGCATGTTCCTGACCAACTTCAGTCAAGGATGTCTATGGAATCTCTAAAGCAATGTAGTTTTTCATCACTTGTGCTTACCTCCATGGAGTTTTGCTGAACAACCTGGCAGGAATATGGAGAAAAAAGAAATTGGTTTCCTGGTAAAATAACCCCATCTACTGTATTTTCAGTACATACATGCCACATATATTTGTAAAGTCACCACCCAAAACAAATATGTATTGTACTGAATACTAACTACGTTTTTTATTAACCCATTTAATGTGTCGCATCTGAAATGCAAGTGATTTGCAACAAATACATATTTGCTTGCGGAGAATCCCAGGAACCAGAGACCCCACTACTGCGATTTGAGTCCAAATGAGAGATTGCCCTCCTTAGTGAATACTGATTACATGACACAATTAGACTTATTGTAAAAGATCCAGAGAAAACAAAAATTACCACAGCAACCATAGTCCATCCATTGCCACCCGTTCTCCACTCACAATTCTTCAACATGTCTTCAGGAAGTTAAGAACCTACAAAGGCTCAGTTTGCTGGCAAGTCCTTTTGGCAAGCATTAAATCAAGCCAGGAGCTGCTTTTACTGGCAAGAAACACTTAGGAAATGTTTAAAGAGACGATTATACCCAGAGAGACCTCGCTTTAATACATAAAAGAACTGGATTGGGATGTCAGGGGCAAAGCCGGTCACAGACCTGCAACAATTGTTTTAGCTAAAAGAACTTTCAGGCAACTATTAAAATCAACAAGTCCCCAAGTTACAAGCACACTTGACTTGGTCAAGTCTTAAAGGTATTTTGTAAAGCCGCAAGGAGATGAGATCAGCTGACCCCTCTGCTGCACCTTTTCATAAGGTAAAACCTTTACCTGTCCTGCTTATCTAGCCCCTCGAGTCCTTGCTTCGGAGGACAAGCTTGTCCGTGCATTACATGGTCAACCCACTGAGATCAATGGGAACTATGCAATGCTCCATTTCTCCATTGGTGGCGCTGCAGAAAAATTGGAAACTTTCAGCCCCTGTGGATTAACATTAGGGTTACACAATTACTTTTGATTGACACAGGTGGTGCGACCAAACAACAATGTGTAGCTCTGCCACTGAAGTGGATGGGGCCACTATGCGAGCTGCAGCTTGCTGTGACCACAGGTGGCATTTTACACAAACTTGCACACAGGTTGGATTTTTTGCCACTATGCAACCATGGTTACCTCAACCTACATATTGCATCATGACCCCATTTGGTGTGAGGTCACAGGCTACATGGTGATTTTTTGTGCTGCAAATCCTGTAAGGCCCACAGGTTGCTGTGTAACCCTAGTCTAAAAAGATGACCCTGTGATGAGCCTTTTATCAGGGAACCCTTCTATTACAAAGCCATTGACCAAACTGTACAAGCCTCTTTAAGCTAGGCTTAGGGTAGAAGGGGGTTTGGGATAGTAAACGTTAGACAAAAGATCAGCTTTCAGGTATCTTGTCTAGCTATGGATAGTTTTATACAGTAAAGTATCTCACTGATACTAAGAATATACTGTACGACGTTCAGTCACAATCCATACTAAAAAACCTCCTTTTGAAGAATACTGAGCCCTTCTGCTTGCCTGTCCCTACTGTACTAATAGCGTCCCTGAGAAAAGCCACCAAAAGCACCAGACTGGATGTGCTTAAAGGGAACCTGTCAAGCTGAAGATGCAGCCAGCATGGTAAAGAGCAGGAGGAGCTAAGCATAGTAATGAACATATTTATGGGAAACGATTCGTTATAACTAGTACTTTACTTACTTAAATCTCTGCTTTTTCTAGACTTAGCGGTCTAATGGGCGGTCTCATCAGTGACTGTCAGACTTTCCTGTATAAATTTACACTGCTGTTAATCCCTGATAGAACCACCCACTGGACTCCTAAACCCAGAATCAGCAGAGATTTAAGGGATTATATTACTGGTTATAATGAACAGGTTATAACAAATATATTTTCTCGGCTCATTTTGCTCTTTAATTTACAGCACAGACCTGTAGCAATAGTCAGTATTCTACATGATATACCATAAATATAAATCTCCAGTACACTGGTAAATATTTTTTCCAAGATTCTTCTTCTCTGTGAATGAATTGTTCACATCTTTTGAAATGATTGTTCATCTTCCTACCCTTTACTAAAATGTTCTGTATACCTTCTCTCATTCCAACAGCCCAAAGCTGCTGCCAAAATTAACTCTTGCCGTTTACCACTAAGGGAATGTGCTGTGCCTCCTCTTATTCATCTCGCTGTGTAGAGGTTGTGTGTTTTTCCCACAGTTAGAAAAGTGTATTAATAATAGTACATACTGATTTCATGTGTAACCAGGCTATTTTTTGTCCAAATTACCAAAGTGTGATTTAGGGTGTGAAGGCACATGAAAGGGGTGTTACAGCGAGTTCAGCAGTGTCCCTACACTGCAGTGATGTAATGTTATTTTATAGCACAGAATTGGACAACTTGTTGCTTTGAGAACTTTTTTTTAAAAGACTTTATTAAGTAAAACTCCAGAGCAGGAACACAAAGTTCCCTGGAGTTCCACCCTTCAGTTCTCTCCAAAACATAGGACTTGTGAGACCTTTTTTTTTCTTAAAGGGTTTTTCAGGACAAAAACGTTTAAAAGGTTCAAAATCAATAAAAATTGAATACTTATCTATCCTAGCCGCTCTCCATCCAGCGCTGCAGTTCTGGTGACCGCAGTACGGAACTTGGAAGAAGCAGTGGGCGTTCACATACCGTTCATCGTGAACATGACCGCTCAGCCACTCGCAGGCTTCAGCGTTGAGTCCTCTATGGCCGCTGACACCTATGAGTGGCTGAGTGGTCACGTGTACAATGGACGGCACGTAACTGACCACCAGGTCTTCTGGGTTACATACGGCAGGCACTGCAGTGCTGGATGGAAGTGGTCAGGATAGGAGAGTATTTAACTTTTTTTTTATTTTAAGGCTTTTTAAACTATTTTTTTAAATCCCAGAAACCCCCTTTAAGCATTGGACCAGGGCAGACATTTTCTTTTGTTGCTGTTAGCCATATAGTTGTTCACGACCCTCGGTGACCCTAAAGGCGAGCTCCCTGCATGTTTTTCGGTTTTGCACCACTTCTTTCAGTTGTTCGATATCCATGCCAGTATCAGCTTGCTGGATGGCAACGGCAGGAGCTTCTTGCCTCCAGCACTTCATCTCTAGGGAGCTACATGGATGGAGCATACAGGGTCGATCCTCTAGTATCCTATTGTTTTCACAGATAAAGGACGCCAGAGGCGTTTGTTTATATACGCTTGTTCTCCAACATGTGATATGTTCCTATTCCTATGGATATATCCTTCATATCAGATTTAAATATATGTAAAAAAACGCTACCTCATCTTTATATAGAAAGCTAGAGTAATTATAGTGAATTTGAATCCTCCTGATTGGCTGTAATCGGCACATGTGACGGGGGTGGAGCTACGCGATGACGCGTACAAGGGGGCGGAGCCAAAACGCCGCTCCTGCCGAGCCGAGCCGAAGGGAGAAGACCCATCTGCGCAAGCGCGTCTAAAAAAGCAAGACGACACCGAAATTAGACGGAGCCATGGAGATGGGGAAGCTAGCAACGGAGCAGGTAGGTGAATAACTTCTGTATGGCTCATATTTAATGCACGTTGTATATTACAAAGTGTATTAATATGGCCATACAGAAGTACTTAACCCCACTTGCTTTCGCGAGACAACCCCTTTAACTTTATTTACACTTCTGTTTTGTTTTTGTCCATGCGCAAATGTGCAGTCCATGTTTGCGACAGGCTGCACACGGGCCCATTGACTTCAGGGGGGCTTTTGAGACATGCAAATCTTTTTCACAGACTCATGGTCCGTGCAAAAAAGAAATCCCAGCATATCCTAAGTTCGTTCATATCACATACGGCCACACAACGTCCCCTGACCCCGCTGATTGAACAGCACGCCGCTGTATATCCGTGTGCTGTCCGATGTGCGTTTGTGTATACTCTCACACATTGCAAAGAGAAGTAGAGCACACAGGCACATATTTTCTCCCGGTGTGATATTTAACATCCATGGCAAACATCTGTAATCCATTTGCAAAAAAATATAGCACCGAAAATGTATCATAAACGTAAGAATTACTAAAGAGTTATGTAAAGTGTATTGCAGCAGAAATGTGGGGAAATAAAATTAATATTGGAAACCTGCAAAGTATATTAAATAAAGCTGATTAGGGAGGTGATTTACTGAAGCAGTGGTGATAAAACCAGATTGGCATTAGATCACTAATCTCTTCAGACTTCCAACCAATCAGTCCAAAAAAACAAAACAAAAAAAGTCTGAAAATGACTATAAGCAATTATAAGGATGCCCTCCTTCACTGGGGCAAAAATCCAGTCAGCTGCTCATGTCCCGCGTTGTACCTAAATACCCTAGATGCCAAAATCCAAGAAAGAATGACTTTTGGTGCCTCCCACTTGTCAATGGCACCTGCCCCATGAACACCCCCAACTATAATAAAGCGAACTAGCCTATACATGTCCAGATACACAATAAAACTAATCCTATGGGTATAATAGGATGGATGACCTACTGTAACTATGAGGAATGGAAAGACATCCATAATATCAAACGTGAATTTGGACTATCTAGTTTTGTAATAGGGAACACTTTAGCACGATTTGGCCCCATCGGCCACAATATCCCACCATCCAAGGCAAGAGAAGTTTAATTGTACATAACTCTGACATTACATTCCTGAACTATGTAGCCGCACTCCCAGAGGACCCTCCATCAGCAGACACTAGTTTGTCTTTCTCTGCATATTTTGTTCATGTTTTACGGTAAACTGGCCATAGATTAAATATCTGGAACGGTTTTACTGAGCGCGGAGACAACTTTCGTCTTTACATTGCAGCCCTATGACTTCATTCAGTTTAACCATTCATAAGCCAGCCACACACACACACACACACACACACTTCTCCAGAATGAAAGTGTAATCGGCACCTACTCGCAGTATAATGGTAATAGCACACACATTCATTTTCCTTTAATTTAGCGCACAACTGAAATCAATAAGATTGATAGCGAGAATAATAGCTTCACAATGTATATAGGAAATATATGGGTGTAGCAGAACTGATTTCTGTAGAATTAATTTGGTCATTTGCCGCAGCTTGTGCTTTTACATAGGACTGCTAACTCAATTGAATTAGCAGCAATACGACCCCAAAATGAAAAACAACCAATTCAGCTCTGCTACATATACACACAGGAACACAGTTTATACAGCACTACATACATGATATCTCTCATAACAATAGGATTGATACAAAGTAGTTTTAGCTTGTTTAGATACTTTTCTGGAAAATAGTTGGTATATTTTTACACTGTACTGTAAATACAGAAGATATGAGCAGCAGACATTGAGCCCTACAAGGTCCCTGTATTTGTGTAGTATTCTATATACAATGCTGTACGCCATTTAGATTTGTGTCTATATATATATAAATGTAGTGTATTACCAGCTGTCCAGTTCAAGCTCCAGCAGAGACTGGGTCCTCTCGGAATTACACTGCAGACACCACATGGCTCAGTACAAGGTGACAGTGTCACATCACCCCAGCTGGGACCCCAACATCCTGTGTCCCCCTGACCCTCTCCTTGCTGCTACTGCAGTGATCCGGAAGAATCAGCGGAGAGGTCCAGCCTTCCAGAATAGGGGAGGATGGGGGGATGGCTGGGATAGGGGGGAGAGGGGAGGAGGGACACAGGACTACGCTGCTCATTTGCTGCCCATAGCTTGTGCTTTCCTAGTAAAGGAACAGGAAACTCCTCGACAGTCCAGGACAGTGCATGCAGGAAAACCAGGAACACTGCAGGAAAGGGGATCAATGGAGGGCTGATACTGATTACTAAGGGCTCCTTCACATCAGGCTGGGGAGTTCTGTTCTTCTGCTCAAACGGTTCCGTCTTAGGTTGGAACTGAACAGACCCCTTGACTAACGGGGTCCATTCGATTTACGGCAAGCAGTCCGGCATTTTGCAGGAATTTACAGGATTAAATCATGCCACTTGCTGCGCTATTTTGTTCTGTTTTCTGCTGGAAATCAGCGTCAGAGGTTCTATTCGGACCCTCCGTGAACAAAGCCTTATGGGGATCTTGGTTCTGAAATACAGTATAAATATGATTACGGGTTCCCTCACATGGAACATTTATGCGTGTGAAATTCGAATGTGTGAAAAAAATACGCAACCTGCTCTATTTTTGTGTGCATTTGTGCACCTAAGGGCCCATAGGAGTCTATGAGATGCATAAATGCGCACCTGTCCTAAACGAAATTGCGCACTAACCTGCGCGAGAGCATGTGATGGCGCTCCATTCAGAGCACAGTAACTTCACACTGTTGCAAGCGTTAAAACGTCACGCTTATCTGCAGGAGCCCTAAGGCTGGGGTCACACAGGGCGGATTTGTTGCGGTTTTTCCGTTGCGGTTTTGCCACAGAAGAACTGCTTCTGCGGCAAAACCGCTTCAAAGGCTATTTTTGTCTTGCGGAAAAATCCGCAAGTGGTTTTTTCCGCAGCGCTTTTTTACTTTTTGCAGCGGATTTTGCTGCGTCCATAGAGATCTATGGACAAAAAAGCGCTGCGAAAAGAAAGAATGGACATGCTGCGTCTTGAAAAACTGCGCCGTCCTGTCAGAACAGCTTTTTGCCCAAACACATTTGTGCTGCATTGCACTGCAAACGCAGCGGTTTTGCCACAGTGCGGATATGCAACGGCAAACTGCAGCAAATCCGCCCTGTGTGAACCCAGCCTAAAAGAGCTGGTCTAATTGTCTTGAGGCAAGTGTATCAATAAGTTATAAGATTGCACCCGCTGTGTCTAGCCAGGTGTTCCATGACTGAGCTGGGTACAGGACGACATTTTTGTGCACTTTTTGCATTGGTCTGTCGTCCACAGTGTCAGACTGGGGTGCTAGGGCCCAACAGTGAACCATGCTGGGGGCCAACTGTATAGTTACTTGAAAACATTACCTTATCTCTGTTGGCAAATTTCCTGCCAAAACATTTTCCATACACATCAATGGAGAGGAGGCTTCGTGTGTGCGGCCCATTTTCCACTGAAGTATATAGAGAACAAAGCAGGTGAGAATTGGTAGACCCCCATTCACCCAATAGGTGACCTTCATGTTGTAACCGGTGCCATCACATGTAACAGCCACAGCATGGATGAAAAATGCACCAATATGCGGTTTTAGTGCAAACACCTAGGTCTATACACTGGCCATCTGGTAGAATGCATTGAATCCTATGCATTCATTCACATGGCCCAGTGTATATACGCAGGTAAATAAATATATACGGTTGTGTGAAAGAGCCCTCAGTCTGTAATACGGACCAAAATAGGGCATGCTGCAATTTTTTTTAACGCACGTGAAAAATGCAGGTCTGAAATCCCAATTGTAAGTCTCCTGTTCAGGGTCCACCGAGGGATTCACCTGTTCCCCTGTACACCAGTCCAAGCCTGGGCAGAAATGCATACAGCTGCCATAGAACTATTTTCAGAACATTTTTATGGATTAAGACAAATCATGAGCTGTGAGACTTTTCATAGGATAGCCCCTGCCCTGCAGTTGTGTCTCCAGACGTCAGAGTAGCGCTCACTGAACTGTAGTAGCAAGAACTGTACATAGGTTTAGGCAACATCAGAAGTACAATGTGAAGCCGCGCTGCCACAAGGCAAAGTTTGTAACAGGGCTTCCCCAACTAGGATACTTTGTTCATACTACTCTCTTTACATGGTTGAAGACAGACCATAATAAGCCCTCTAAGCCTCCAGGGTCTGGGTGCAACCGCATCTTCTGCACCCACTATAGGTACACGTCTGAGAAACAAGCCTCAATATAGGCTGTCAATAATTAATCCCTGGCGCCCCGCCGCTCATGATCAGCCAATCATGTGGCCTGCTGTCAACGCAGCAGACCACACATGCCTCATAAGGGGCAGGAAGGGAAGTGCCATGAGCTGGCTTCACTCCCATTAAAATTAATAGGCACTGAGGCGGCTATTACACTTCCGCGACTGACCCCGATGTCAGAGGCAAAAGTGACAAAAGTCTAATAGCCGACTTCAGCTTTTTATTAATTTCAGTGGAAGCTAAGACAATTTATGATGCTTCCTGTCCCGACCCACGTCCAGCCCGTTGCGTTAACAGCAGTCAGGTGATCAGCTGATCGCCAAGAATCATGAATGATGGTCTCCGGTGATTAACTATTGGTAACCTATCCTGAAGATAGGTCATCAATAGTTTGTTTGGAAAACTACTTTAACGCCTTTTTACTTACCGTGTGTCGCAGAGTGTTAAGACAGCAGAAATGCAGTCCTAAGCTCTCACTCACAACCTGACAATTGCAGGTTTAACCCCAGCGTCGTTCAGGTAGTCGGCTAAAGGTTGACTCAGCCTTAAATTCTGGTACCCAGCTTGCTGGGGGGTGAAGAGGGCTGGAGAAGGCAATGGCAAACCACCCCACAAACAGTCTGCCAAGAAAACGTCACGATGTGACGTCACCCAAGGAGTCAGTCATGACTTGGTGCTTCCACCAGTGGACTTTATCTTTACCTACATGGCAAGATAGTTGAAACGCGCATGCGACCAGCGGTGATGTAGCCATCATATATTGCTTGCTTGGCATGCATTTACAGTGAACAATGATTGGGTAGTTTATATTGGTAATGGAAACATAACCGCACCTCTAGCCAACCCTACTGCTGCTGCTTTCTTTTCGGCAAATCCTATGACACCAGTTTATACCAAAAGATGTAGTAGCAGATGAAAAAAAATAATTTTCAGGTCTGCATTAAAGATCCGATCAGCGATAATCTAATCTTATCTAATTTTACCAATAATCTAATCTAATTTTACCAATATGAGACATGGTAATCAGTAGATCGCAAGTCCGCCATATACTTGAGACAGTGGAACGGTCATTTAGTCTACAGATATTTCTACCAACTCCATCACAAACATGCATGCTATGCTAACGCCAGTATCAGAATTGGTATGGAACCTCTGGTGCTAATCTGCCATGAGATCCTGGATGAAACAGTGCAGCAATTATGGTTATTGAGGTCTGTTTGGCGCTGTCTGGGTCTGGCATATGCAAGATGTGGCACTTCCTGTTTGACTCCGAAAATCTAGGCGATCAATGGAAAAAAGTGATGGTGGTATGAACTTGGCCTAAGCAATCTCAAATGTATGCCTATTGCTAGGTGAGGGTCCAGAAAATGAAACAGCACCAACAATTATAAATTCAGAGTGTTGTTGCAGGTCCCAGATGACTTCAGTCAGATAATATAATTGAAATACCCTTTTAATATGAAATCAGAGTACATTGCAATCAATGATAAAGCAATGTATGCTGGACACAATGAGGAAGCAGGAGATATTGTCCCTGGAAAGCAGAACATGTTGTATTGATAACGCAGAGAACAGGGAAGCAGATTACATTGTATTAGTAGGCTGAGCGAGCAGATTGTGCCGCGTCCCTCTGGCGGCATTAGAAATACAACCGGCTACACGGAAATAGCAGAGCAGGTCATACTGAGAGAGTAACACCGGATACAATGAATTTTTCGGGAACCTAGCATCATATAGCATTTAGGCCGGGCTCACAATGGCATATGATTACTGTGTATTACGCGTGCGCTGTTCACCCATGTGATATGCGGTAAATTACATTGCCTTATGCAGTTCCACTCAAATTACTGTTGGAATTGTGTAATACGCCAGCGCAAAAAAGTCTGCAGCATGTTCTATTTAGCTGCATATGTAAACGCAATAGAGCCCATTGTTCTCTATGGGCATGTGTATACGTGCCCATAGAGAACAATGGAACAGGAAATATAAACAATATACGCTGTCGTGCGCGGTATAATTTCACTACCATACGTGGCAGTACAACAGGTCATCGCCCAGCTCCAAAGCTGTAAAACGCTGCCTGATCCATGCAGCATTTTATGCTTACAGTTGTCTGAGCCTGCCTTAGGACTCTTGCAAATGAGTGGTTTTGGGCAAAACAAAACAAACAGAAAAAAAAATTGCTTGCTCTAAACGCAGAGGATAGAACACACTAATTTCAACTGGTTTTCACATTCTGTTTTTTGCGCTTAATATTCATGTGCGAAGACATATGCGCACATGCTCTATTTTTGTGTGGATTTGGGCACTCAAGGCACCGTAAAGTCTATGGGGGTGCGCAATTGTGCACCCCATTCGTAAACCTGTGTGAGCCCGGCCTAAAGCAGCAGGGAAGGTTTTATGGAAGAACACACGACTGCACAAAGTCCATTGAAGACACATAATCGAGGAGCAGAGGGAAGGCAGTGCTGTATTGAACTTCAACTTGAAATCCCCTACAAGGCTGGCCTACTATTGACACTCTTCCTTTACCAGAAGGATCAATTCTGAAGCAGTACAGGTACATACGGGACATGTCTGTGGCTTAAGGTTCTTACGGGTACCTCAAGAGCTGACACTTCATATATCAAAACCATTTCACATCAACCAGACTTCAGCTTTAATTCTATAAACAAGATAGAAATTAGTCATGAACTTGATACTTGTGGTCTATTAGTGTATCCAAAGCCAATGATGTTCAAAGATAACACTAGAAAGAAAAATGTAGTAGCGGCACATTATAAAGCTGTGGCTGTCTGAATAAAGAGAGAAGGATGTGATACAATCACAGATAATATATTATCCTTGTCAAATAAGCAGCTTTGAAGGATGAACAGATCAATCCTGTGTGACTCCTAACTTTCAATGTCATTGGGAAATCAGGTCCCACGCACTTGAGGCAGAAGCATTCCACAATCTGTAACGAGGGGCGCTGGCGGGCGCTGCCAGGCACTTCCCCATAGAAAATCTCAGATGAAACGTTTCAGGAAGAATTCATCCTTGGTGCATTGTGAGAAAAGAGGTTTTATTTTTCTATATTACCTTGAAGTAATACATAGGGAAATTTACTAGGCCCAATTAGTCCTATAATGAACCTCGCCCGAAAAAGTCAGTTCCGTCTACTCATATGGAGGACTTGTTCATCTATAGCAGGGCTATATTGACCAATTGGGCATTAGGGCAGTGATGTAAGGATACTATAATTGCAAAGTCTGCAAAAACATAAAACAAGACATAAATAAGATAAATGCTGCTCAAAGGAATAGTGTAAGGCCTCATGTCCACGGGGAAATTAAGAATTTAAAATCGGAGCGTTTTTCCTGCACGCGGATCCGCGCCCCCCATGGGGATGCATTAGACACACGCAGGTAGTTAAATACCTGCGGATGTCATTTTTCCCTGCAGGCGCGGGTCCCGCGTGCAGGAAAAAATCCAGACATGCTCCATTTTAGTGCGGGTCTCCCGTGGGGACGGCTCCCGCAGGCTTCTATTGAATTAAACTCACCTGCTCCTGACGGTACGGGTCTTCCCTTCTTTGCGGCCTGATCTTCTTTCTTCGGCCCGCCAGATGTGCTCGGCACGCCGGCTGCGTGCCTTGCGCATGTGACGGGCACATCCGCCGGGCCGAAAAAAGAAGATCTGGCCGCAAAGAAGGGAAGACCCGCACTGTCCGCAGCTGGTGAGTTTATTCTTATTTTAATGCCTCATGTCCTCGGGGTAGGAGGGACCCGCTACGGATTCTCCATGGAGAATCCATAGCGGGCCTGATTTTCCCCATGGACATGAGGCCTAAGGGTCCTTTTAGATGAGCTGATTTATCGTTTGAACGAGCGGGTGACATCGGAGTTCATTCATGCAGCCCATTTATACATCGTTGGCTCGTTCAAATGAGAAATCGGTCAGTCTTTCACATTTGCTGTATAAACGAATGAAAGGGACTAAACGAGCGCTGTTTAAACCGAACAATAAGTGAACGACCCAACGATAGTCTTTATGCCTGCAAAAAAATGAACACCAAGCCAAAAGCGAACAATTAATCGTTCATTGTTCAGGTCGATGGTGCGAAAGAAAAAAATATATATATATCACTCACTTGTCGTTCGCAGTTGTTTAAGCTGACTTTTCAGTCGCCTTAAAATACCTCGTTGGCTTCTTGTGCCGTGTAAACTCTCCCGCTCAGCACTTCCCATAGGAGGTGAAGCACTGAGCAAGAAGCGAACGAGAAGCCCTCGAGCTGCCGGGAAGTCTCTAAGTGTAAACGCTCTGCGTGTGCGCTGATGACCTTAGCGGTGACATCCGCGCTCATGCAGGCGTTTAAAAGACTGTCGGCCCGTGTAAAAGGGCCTTTAGCGCCGAGGCACCGGACACCAGACCTGTACGACTCGGACCTCCATTATTTCTTGGCAGCAAAAAGATAAAATGTCCCTGCCAAACTCCGAAGGTTGGCCAGTCTGTTAGCAGTTGGGAAAACATAATACTGCAGTTATTTCAACAGTTATCAGACAAATGGTCCAAAGTCAACTGAAAAGGATTTTCTAACCAATACCATATGCCTGTCACATACTGCTATTACGTACAGATGTAGTAACCGTAACATGACTGGTACGTCGGGATAACGCAGTTCACAGCATTGTACTACATTGTTGTCAAATAACCAAAATGCATTAAAAATCAAGTTAATGTTTGCTACATCTGTACTATATATAATTCAGCACTGTGGCACATTGTAGTTCAAGGGGTATTCCGGTTACTAAAGGAGTTTGACTTTTCACCCATCCAATCCTGAGAAAGCAGAGGTCTCGTTTACCCCACCTCCGTTCACTTGAGGACCACAGCTCTTACCTGATCTAACTTGAATGAGGTTGCTTTCAATGCAGCGCAGATCACGTATGCACATTGGCGCTGATGAAAACAACCACACAAAGAAAACATGCTGGTTGAAATCAATGGCGCGCCCCTGCACATGCGTGGGCAGTGAAACACAACTTTGTTCAACTCGGATCAGGTAGGAGTTGTGGTCCTCCAGTGAACAGAAGTGGGGCAAACGGGACCTTTGCATTTTCTGGATTGGGAGGGCTCCCAGCAATTAGACCCCCACCAATCCATCAGTTTTCATCCATCCAGTAGTAACCAGAATACCTATTAGGTTCTTGCAACATATTAAATGTCAAGTTAACATTTGCTATGTCTGTTGCCATTTGTTGTCAGAGAAGAGTCATAATAACGAATCAGCTAGCCAGTAAATTGAATTGACCCAAAGATCATGAAAGAGCGTGGATGGAGAAACAAATACCAGATACTTATGTCTAGGTTTGGCAGAACCCAACATCATCATGGGGTCCACTTTGCTTTGGGACCCCTCTCTTCTATATACATTACTGCTCCCCAGTATTACCAGTAGGCCTCAAGTATAAGGAATACAGAAGTGGTTTTCTGAATCTTCACTTTTAACATTGAATGAATATTTACAGTAAATATTGGTCCCATGTTAAAAATGGTTTTGAGTGTACCGTTCAGTAACACAGGCGTTTGCTATAATGCCATGTAACATGGGACACTGCATTATGGCAAGCAGTGGCTATGGACTTAAGGCAAGGGCCTACTTCCATAATGCCATGGGCCTCTGCATATTGTATACTCCTGCTCTGCATATTGTATACTCCTGCTCAGAGGCGTAATTTAAAGCTGCTGGGTCCCAATGCTAACTGGTGACAGCCCTCCTGGGCCCACGTACAAGCGTATTCCCTGCATCCATCTCAATGGTAGGCAAGAAGATGGAGTAAACTTTTCAGGGGACATTCACAGGTATAATAACATTTAGTTACCCATCCCAGAATCGCCTCTTCCTTTAATCGGAACCATTATTGTGGTGCGCACGTGATTTATCAGGTAGTTTGATGATATGTGAGAGATCACAGACATAGTCGTGAATAATATTCCTTAACAGTCTACATAAAACCCCAGGGAGATGTTCTCAGTTATAATTAAACAGAACTCAATTAGTAAGGAAAATAATGAGTATCAGCATCTTAATTGTTTCATATTTCCATCTATCACATCCCGCTCATCTGTGGGCCTTTTTTACAGCAATCTTCACTGCACTGTAAAATCTAAAATGGGATATGGTAATTGAAATCACAGGAATATTATATTTAAAGAGCACCTCTTGTTTTGTCCATCGGGTCTGGAATAATTCCCTAGGTGTAGTAATGGTAGTCTAATTCTTCTCCATGGAGGTCTAATGCTGTAGTCCTAAAACATGGGTAATTCAAAAGGGAACCAAGGCGTGCCTGTTTTATTTAATACTTATATTGCCCATGACATAACAATTGTGGAGCATCTTTTCCTGTAACTCAGCATTGTGTCGTTCCTCTGTTACTCCTCCTAAAAATATATTAATAAACTGCTGGTTTGGTATTACCTGTTGGAGGACTCCCTTCATCATCTGATCACTGCTGCCATTGTCAGACTGTGTAGGGACATACCATTTGACAGGAGGAATGATAACACCCACCTGTTAATTTATGCATACATTTCCAGGAGGAATAATAGAGGAACAGTGAGCTCTAAGAAAATATGTTCCAGAATTGTTTTTTTCATGGATAAAATGATTTACTAAAGCAGCCATGTCAGGAACGGTTGCAAGTTGTCATTAAAACAAAGACATTAATAAGATACCCATAAAATAATAAAGGAATATTCCCATCTCAGACCTTTATGGCATATCCACAGGATATAGTAGTGCTGGTCCCAGAACGGAGCCTGACCAGCCTCGGAACGGCTGTATGAGGTGGCTATGGGAGGTGAGGAATTATGGAAACAGCTGAGCAGACTGCCTTACAGTTTCCGGATCGCCGAAAAAGTGAATTGGAGTTACAGAAACAATGTAGCACAGTGAGCTCCTGAGTTTAAGAAAAAGCATTGCGCATTGTGCTACACTGTTTCCGTAACCATTACATATGGGAGTTCTGGAAACAGCTTAGCACAGTCCGCTTCGTTGTTTCCATAATTCTGGCTACCGTGGCCTCGGTGTATAGAGGGATATCCGCATCTCGGCCATGATGAGTATACTTCTTCAAAGGAAACTTGCCACCTTATAAACCATTGGAAGCGTGTTATCAGTTAGGAAGATCACGTTCTATGCTCAATTAGCCCATCATACCTTTGAGAATTAACTTTTTAAAAATCTGCAATTCCTACCCACACGTCTAGTGAACCAGCAAAATTTCATGTCTCCCAATGCCTCACGTATCGTCCACTGGACGCCGATCGCAGAATCCGCAATTCTAGTCTGCCCATTTGAGCCCAGCCTTACATGCTGCCAACGACTTATAAGGGCACAACCTGGTAACTGCATCCCTTTAAAAGTAGTGGGTACTAAAAGCTTCCACTGCAACTCCCAGGACTAGACCAGTTAGAGGGGCTGTATACAGTGGCTTACATCCAACTGAACAGGACACTTGGGAGCAGCATTTCAAGCTGCAGTCTGTCATTCAGCTGCTCACACTCAGTCACAACAGGAATATATAAAAAGATACCTTTGGGGCGATCTGGGGGGTGGGGGAGTGGTTCATCTACAAGAATCACTTCCATTAGTAGGTTGCCTGATGTCATCAAGCAGGTTTGGTCTGCTATCCGGGCTGCGGAGCAATAAATCTGGGCTTGCAGTTCTATGCAGCCCTTCAAGGTTACAAGGTGTGAAATAATGGAAAGAGCTTTAGCAGTAATGACATAACTTGTAAAATCATACAGCATTACTTTTACTGACCATAGACTAATGTTTAAGGTAAAATTGTACAAGAAACTCTGGGCACATTTACTAATACTGTCTAAAAGACAGTGCAAGCTAAGACAAGCAGTGTTAAAATGTAGCAGATTCATCACACCAGCTCAAACCTCAACCTGTCTAATTCTAGACAATCTAGTCTAGGTTAGGAACACAAGCTTAAATTGTGCTGTTTAGCGCAATTTAACACAGTTTTAAATAGGACACACCACTTTCCACAAAGCCACACCCATTTTTTTGACAAGACAAGGAAAGTGTCCAAAAATGTCTAAAAACACATAGTAAATATGGTTCAAAGCCTTTAGGTCATTTTTCTGGCTCGCTTTGCAACAGAAAATAGCAAGTCTTCCCCTCTGTGCCAAATAATGCATTTTTTTTTAACACACACACACCTTTCTATTCCAGATTATATGATGTTGATCTGCTTCCAGTTATAAAAGATGCAGTGCTGTCCGAGTGGAAAATATTTACGAAGCATAAATATATCCTGGATCCTGTATTTTTTTCCATTGTGTCTTTAATTTGACATTTGGTACATGAGCGCAGCAGAATGTGGACGTGCTGGAGTTTACGGTTAATAATGGCAAACATATCTCCCTTTTATGAAATAGTCATAATTTCACTGGAAATCTACATGAGAAAGCTGAAAAAAAGTCACAGAATTGGCCCTCAATGGACAACATTACTTCAGCTTATACAGTAAAGGGTTGAGCAATCATGGTCATATGCAGGTTGTACCATTTATACACACACACACCCTTCATATATATATATATATATATATATATATATATATAAAAAACACTTAGCACATACAGTATAGCACCAAGGGTGAGCCTGAGTAGTCGAGTTGTTCCAGGTGTCCCTCATGACTCTCAATGGTCCTCTAGTCAGGGGTCAAAGTAACTAGGAGACCCTGCCGCCTGCTTTTGTCTCTTGTTCTAGAATGGCAAGACCTGGGGAGAAGTGAGTCTACTGACTACAGGCATAGTGTAGGACAGAAAGCTCTCTGGGATCTGGGGGACAACTCTGGGCATTTAAGGGGTGATTTAAATCATTACCACTGTATAAAAGATTTGACCCTGTAATGAGCCTTCCGTCATACTACACTCATTGTCAAAAAAAAAAAAAAAAAAAAGAAGGCATTGTCGGACTTAAAACTTTCTATTTGTGATTGTGAGGGACTACAATATCAGAGCAAAAGGATACTTTTTTGCGGAAGACTGAATATTCTATCTTGGATACAAGATGTGATACAGGTGGGCGTGGAGGCTCTAGTACCCTGTTGTACCGCCTCTAGCTTGAATACAAGATGTGATATGGGTGGGCATGGAGGCTCTAGTACCCTGTTGTACCGCCTCTAGCTTGAATACAAGATGTGATATGGGTGGGCTTGGAGGCTCTAGTACCCTGTTGTACCACCTCTAGCTTGAATACAAGATTTCTTATAGGGTGCATAGACGCTCTAGTACCCTGTTGTACTGCCTCTAGCTTGAATACAAGATGAGACACGGGCGGGCATGGAGGCTCTAGTACCCTGTTGTACCGCCTCTAGCGTGGATACAAAGTCTGGTAGGGGCGAGCATGGAGGTCAACAGGTTTTGTGTGGTATACTGCAGCATATTGCTCAACATTTGCTGTAACTCAGCCTCTTGTTTCTGCCAACTTTTAGGCTGTCAAAATTGGCGCCCCAGATGGTCCCATACATGTTCTATTGGTGATAGATCTGGTGATCTGGCAGATCACAGAAGTGTGACAATGTTGTGGGGACATTCCTGTTACCCCTTGTGTATGCAGCTGAACATTATCCCACTGGAAGATGCCTCTTGGAAGCCATGAGACGAACACATGTGGCTGCAGAATGTCCTGAACATATCGCCAATCTGTTATTGTCCCCCTTACCAGTACTGGGGGTTACTGACTGTTGTAAGCGATCCCCCCCAGACTATCACAACAGCAGGGGGGCAGTGTGCCGCTCCATAGCAGATGCAGGATTGAGGTGCTCACCCCGAGGTCTCCAGACACAAACACAGCTGTTATCTGTGCCCACAGTAAGCCTGGGATTTGTTGCTGAAGACATCCCGGTTCCACTCTGTAGCAGTTCAGTTTCATTGTCCACGACACCACTGTAGATACAGAGTGGTAATGAACCACTGTAGATGGAGTCAAGGGTGAGGGGGGTGTCAAAAGCAGTACATGTAATGGGTGCCATGAGACTGACTGTTCTTCAGCTAAGCACTTGAAAATATTTCCAACAGATACAGGGGCTACTCATGCTCGAACGATCAGACAATCCTCTCTACTGGTGGTCTATCAAAGGTGTCCTGAGCCCGGTCGCCTTATGTGCCCTCACACATCCACTGTTCCCACCACCTCCTAACAATCTGGTCAGAACGTCCAAGGTGGTGCCAATTTGTTGATACAACCATCCAGCTTCTCACATTCCAATAAAGCGCCCCCTCTCAGACTCTGGTAACTGGGGGAAATTTCTTTAATTGCATCGTTGAGGCGTCTAGTGTTCAACAAGCTCTACACAAGTGGAAAAAGAGCACTACTCACAAGGAGCCTCTGAGCGCCTTTGTATAGGCCAAGGGGGAAATCCACTTTTAGGGCCTCAAATGGTAAAACCGTTTGGCTAATCACACCATAACTTTAATCATTTGCATATCTGTCTGAGATGTAACTGCATGCCGAATTTTGCAGCAAAACTACAACAACTTCTAGAGGGTTGATGGTTTAATAGAGAGTGTACTATGAGAAAAGTTTCGTAAACTCCCTCCAGTTCTACTAGATCTCCTATCTGATGAACCCAGATCTATTCATTAATAAAATGTAGCATTAAATGATAAACAATGAGACAAATATTACTAGAGTCAGTGGATAATGGTGGCCGGCAGCTCTATTTTCAGGCAAGCTAGAAACATGGTATAAAATATTTTGCTGCAGGAATACCTTTTACCGTATATACCGGCGTATAAGGCGACGGGGCGTATAAGACGACCCCTCAACTGTCACCTTATACGCCGGTATACAGTGGAGAAAAAAAAATAAAATTCATTACTCACCTCCCACGGCGTTCTGTCGCGCTCCGGCAGGATGTCGCTCGCTCCTCGTCCCCGCCGCAGCATAGCTTTCTGAATGCGGGGCTTGAAATCCCCGCTTCCAGAAAGCTAATACACACGCCGGCAGCCATGACATCATTGAATGGCTGTGATTGGCTAAAGCACACGTGGCTTCAGCCAATCACACTATTCAATGACATCATTGAATGGGTGTGATTGCTAACACGTGCGCCTTCAGCCAATCACAGCCATTCAATGCTGTCATGGCTGCCGGCGTGTGTATTAGCTTTCTGGAAGCGGGGATTTCAAGCCCCGCATTCAGAAAGCTATGCTGCGCCGGGGACGAGGAGCGAGCGACAGCCTGCCGGAGCGAGCGACATCCTGCCGGAGCGCGACAGAACGCCGTGGGAGGGGAGTAATAAATTTTTTTTTTTTACACTTTTTTTTTTTTTGTATTACCAGCGCATAAGACGACCCCCGACTGCAGAGCAGATTTTTCGGGGTTCAAAAGTCGTCTTATACGCCGGTATATACGGTACTTGTTTGGTAGATACAGAAAAGTATACAGTACCAAACATCTAGAAGTCTACGTGACAGTAGAGATGGGTCTTTTACAGTGTGTATGTACATATATATAGGAAACTAAGAAATGTGATCTGGTACAAGGCATTACTACTGCACAATACTGAAGATAAAGGCTACATTAGAGAAATAAATATTCCCATGGACTCTTGTGTTGTCATATCCGGGTGTAATTCTTTTTACAGCAAATCTCCATTTCACAGAAATAGTAACTGCATAATGCAAGATGCCCTCCCCTGGACACTCAGCTCCGGCAATCAAACTCCTTATAAGACAGTACTGATATGATTAGTAATTTGGAGTAAATTGGGATGGATTATGGAGTGTAAGTAAGACAGGTAAAATGTAGAAATCAAACCAATCACAGATTCAGTTTTCAGGAAATGTGCTTATAACTTCATCAATTATGTAGCGTTAAAGGGGCTCTTTGGGTTTATCAAATTAGCACCTACTCATTCCTACGGATACAGTACAACAGTTGTAGCAAACTTTAACTTGCCGTTAGTTGTGCCAATGTCAGTTTAAAGTTTGCTGAAAGTGTCAAGTTAACGTTTGTTATATCTGTACATACAAGCCTATGAAATATGAGTATATAATGGCTTTACTGCATGTCTATCTAAAGAAAAAAAATCCGGATTAGATTATTGTTACATGAAGATATCCAACCAAGCACAGGGAAGAACTCTGAATGGAGTGCATTGGGGAGGAGACTACCTACTTTTATTAATGCAATAAACCCAACTCCGATAGCTCAAGTCATCTATGACTGATACTGGTTCAGAGGCACAGCAAGGTTTCCTTCACCCACAACAAGATTTCAGTCTGCTGCTCTCGCTTTGTATTTAAGTGTCCGGCCCAAGGCAGAGTGTTTTGTCTGTGCACCCACCTTACACCTAGTTCCCAGGATACATGCCCTCTCCAGTTACATCCCTATATATGTTGTTCACTTGCAATCTTTCATGGCTTCTCTCACCTGTGCATCCAGTTACAACCGAATCTCCATTCTTGTTTTATAGCACTTTGCTTTATTTTGCATTGGCATTTGTATGAAGCAGAGTCCTTTGTGTGTATAATCTGTGCTGCGCCGTGAGCTGCGGGAATTCCTCACATCTGCTGACACCAACAGTTTGCTGCCCAGAGTCAACAAGCCACCCAAAAATGCAATCTCTTAAATCATACTACTCCTAATGATAGTATTTCAGTGCAAGCCGAAATTTCTCTTCATTTCAGATCGGTTTTGCACAAATAAAAAAAATATAGAGTGGGACCCGCCGTGTACTATATCATTTTTTCCGGCTTGATGTTGAATGAATATCGACTCTTAAACAACACCAATCAATGTTCTCAGTGTTGCATGAAAACTGCACAGGACAGAAGAACAAATTGGAATAAACCACACAGGCAAAAGCAGAGACGCACACATTTAACTCCTAACAGGACAGGTTTCTTCCACATCAATACTGGCCATCTTCTTTAGGAGGACTGCCCCCCCAGAAGACTGTTCCTCATTGTGATTTGGGGTTGTCATCTCACTGTATATATTGTAAATCTATGAATTGTGTAGATTCTTAAGAAGGAGATGAATAAGCATACTACCCTTTTCTTCATCAAAGCTGCTTGTTAATCAACTTAATCACCAAAATGCCATACATTTTTACTCAATACTGGAACCCATAGATTCCCATTGTGCTATAGATGCCCAACACGGCAGGACAGGACTTGTCTTTTCAGCTGTTTGAGCTATATTTGTCCCCTACACATTCACAGACATGGAGTGACAATCGCTGATAGCTGCCCTCACATTGACAGTAGGGTTCTTCTTGCTTCTATTGTATATACTCTGAATGATATGTACAACTCTGTGCACTAGATCTTCCATGAATCCAGAAGGGATAACTTGAAGCTTCTGAGCCCCAATGTAAAAACATGTAACAGGCCATCAGCCATCCCTCATGATTTATAGCACTTGTTTCCGTATATTTTGGACTCCCTTTGGTTCCAAAGGCAGGCTGCAGTTACAGCCCCCATAGTTATGCTCTAGCTTGATACCAAGAAGTTTAGGATGAACGCTGCTAAATGCACACATGGTGACTAATTACTTTTGCCATTTCAGTTACTATTTGCATTGTTTTGTAGTTGTCGGAGGTTGGTCCACGTCTTACGTCTGGAATGAGGACTCTTCGGCTGACCATACACATTAGTTGTCAGGGAAATGTTGCTTTGTTGACAACTATTTCTCCCAACACCTCTTATGTCTTGTCAATGGGGAGAGGGAATAAGCTGCTGACAGACACCTCTAACAATGGCTTATCTCCTGTGATAAGAGGATCGTTCATGTTGAAATACCTGCCCAAACCTTCTTTCCCTCTGACATCCACCACTGCAGATTTCCCTAATACATTAGATGGTTAAACAGTCCCACTCATATGTATAGGGACCCTTAAATATGGGTGCAATAGATATTTCAGAAGGATTGTGCTCCATTAATATGTAAAACTTAATTCAGAACTCTGGTGGCTTCCTGTTACTGCAGAGTAATGAATTATGCTAATATACACTTCCCACATATACAGTTAGGCTTCATGCACACAGGTGTATTATGGATTCATGTGGTATAGGTCTATAATACTGCGCTCATAGAATTCTATGGGTCCATACTGTACCTCTGCGTAAACCCCAATTTTCCCATTTCTTCTGTATGAATCCATAATAAAATACCATGACGAGCCTGTCACATGCCATTTGACGGGAGTACGCCTAATGTTTATATAAACTCGTAATTATGATGAGCAACATGTGATGATTTTTCTGCAGTTAACTAGAATATCTTTGGATACACAAAGGCAATAATCAATGATCTGATAAGATACCACAGGGTTTCCTCTTAATCCCTGGTCATGGTGATCGATAATCCTTTTGTTTAACCACAGCAAAGGACGATCGAGAATCTGGTTTGTTGTTGACACACTAATAGAGTTCACTGCACTAAATCCGGATAGAGTGATCAAACCCACTTTAGTCTTAGCTATCAATATCAGAATTTATTTTTTTTGCAGTATCTGTTAGAAAAGTAACGCAGACAACACGTAATTAGAAGCAAATTTAAACGAAAAAAGTGTAAAAAAAAACAATACAACTTGGCATTCTATAGGTGTTATTCAGTCTTTTAAAACTGATCAGGGTCACCAATATCTGATTGGTGGGGTCCGCCACTGACCATCTGCTTGAAGGGGCTGCGGCACTCCTACAATGCTTTACATCTGAGCACAATCTGGTTGGTACTCAGAACTCTGTATTATTTATAGTGGCCACTCTGAGTACTCCAGGCGATTCCCATTCACTTTAATGGGTCAAGCCTGTAGTACTCAGAACAAGCACTATCAATAGTATGGCGTTTCGAGTACGAACTGGATTGTGCTCCAATGTAAAACACTGAAGAGGCTGCAGCGCTTGCCACCTCAGCCACATCAATCAGCTGGTCAGTAGGGATCCCGAGTGACGGACCCCCACCAGATACTAATGGCCTGTCTTGAGGCTAGGCCATGAATTTTAAAAGGTTGGATAACACCTTTATTATAGCGATCAAGTTTACTTTTACTCCCCAAACGAAGCAGGAAAGTGGAATCCCTAACACAGGTGTGAAAGCACCCTTAGCTATTCCACTTTTAAACCATATTTTGCATTTGGGTGTCCCTTTCTTGCACATGAAGATGTAAATACAGTAAGCTGCAGAGGTGCTCAAGAAGTGTGCATTTTTGAGCTTGACGAATGGCATTTTCTATAAATCTATCCAAATAAGTGAGAATTCCACAAACCTTGTAACAGGCATTAGCATTATTGGAATCACTGGGCATGGTATTTTGTACATACGCCCACACTTTGCCACAGAAACCACCAACATTCAGAACATGGCGCATTGGCCACCTAACCTCAAACTATGTGTGCGAGGCTGCATACTGGCAGATACCCCAGAACGGGATGTATTCTGGAAAATCATTTTTGAAGAGCTGGCAGAAGCGTAGAGGAAATGAGGAAGCAATGACTGTGTTATTATCTGGTATCGGAGGAAATGCTGACCAGCAGCTCAGCCTGGAGCACATGTACGGCTACAGAAGTGCTGGCTAGGGAAATATTACATTATCAGTGCTTTGCAAGGACAGGTCATTTCACAAGTTATTTATCATGCTCTCCTTGGCCAAATATAAAACCAGGATAATAAACTAGCTCCGTTCTGTCCACGCAGATGTTGTAAGGAAGTCTATTCAGGCCAAATCTTGTTAAAACAGCAATGTCAACAATAGGTTCTTATGGAAAATTAGATGTACAAAAAAATCCTTGTAGGCCGTTATCCAGCCCACAGATATTCAAGCCACAAAGATAGAAGAGGGAAAATGTCTTGATGTATGATGGCTGTAAAATGTATATTACCAGTGGAAGACATTGGTCTATTTGTGGCATGTCTGGAAAAATACCTAAGCTTTACTTATATATATATATATATATATATACAGACAATGGAAGAAATCTTATACCTCATTTCAAATATTTGTTGTCTCTATAGTAACACAAGTGTGGAGAAACCAACTATGTGCTATACAATGTAGCAGGTTTCTAAAAAGTTAGTTGTGCCTATAAAAATTAGCTCAGAGTTGACAGGTTGTCCATATTGATCGAAGGAGTATCATCTCTCCTTAAGGAGAGCACCTAGAAGGTGTGTGAGGAGACTTATAAGGCCATCCATGCTCCTCTGGGAAATATGCAAATAAGGAAAATGGAACAATACATCTGCAGTGCCACCTATTGGAAAGCTGCATTCCTGCAAATCAATCCCCGACCCTTTAACCAGGTCTTTATAACAATGATTGGGAATTGAAAAAAAAAAAAAAAAGGTGTCTGGGAATTGACCAAAAGCCAGAATCCATACAATCATTGTTATAAAGACCTCTATAAAGGGTCACATGTTGATTTGCAGGAATGCTGCTATCCAATAGGTGGTGCTACAGAGATATTGTTCCATCTTCCTTATTTGCATATATTTCCCAGAGGAGCATGAATGGCTTTAAAAGTCTCCTCACTCACCTAGGTGCTTTCCTTAAGGAGAGATTATACCCTTTCTGACCCACATCATAGGCCTCTTACTAGACAAGCCAGAAGCCTACTGCACACTGATGAGGGGCAAACACCCCAAAACAGCTGTCTGTGTATGGATTCTGGCTTGGATTCCCAATCCTTTTTATTAGGGTCTCTAGCTGGATTGGGGTTCTCTGACATGAAGAACTTTGAAAATCACAGTGCTATGTCATTTGTGTTTACATGAAAGATCTGAAATTTTACTTGTTCCATTCAGTAAAAAAGCAGAAGTAGAAAACATGCTGGTATGGATTCCCAATGAAACATTGACCCACTGAACAGTAGGGGGGATCTTACCGCTTAATAAAGAACTTCTCAGTGAAATAGGCAATGCAATGTGATGACCCCTCGGCCTTGTGAGCAGCACACTCGCTGCAGCAGGAGGATTAGCCTCTATACAATGGCCAGAGACTGAAGGTAACAGCTGAAATAACAGTCTCATTATGTACCAGAAACAAAAGAGGAGCAGCGCAGGCCTGGGATAATTTACCTGTATTGCGCTCACTTTGATCTGACATTTTCGTGTTCACAAAAAGTCTCAAACAGTCAATCAATCTCTTGTGAATACTTAACAAATATAACGGTTATACCGCACATCTCAGGGAAGCGGCTCCGTTGCTCCACAAATGCTTTTTATTGTTACCTTCAAACTGCTTTCTATTTTCCAGTGTCAATTGACCCTCTGTGAATAGCCTTCAATCTATACATAGCTGCTATTATTGTGAGCTTTCTTATGTGGGATCAATTCGCATAAAATTGTATAGCGCTGCAATCTAAGGTAACAAGAAGAATCAAACTGGCACTTTCTTATTCTTCTTAGATAGAGATTTATCTCTGGGTCATTATAATGGGCAGCTGAATGTATATTGTAAATCTCAGTGACATCCATTCACTCATTCATCATGTATCCAGATTTATAGGATACATTTTTTTAATGCTTAGGGTGCTTTCACTTGGGATGGTATATTCTGCTGTGCGGAACAATCTGCACCAAAATCCAAATGTCTAACATGCAGAATCTGATGCAGAGCTTTAAATGGCGTAAGTTTGCAGGCAATTCCACATTTAGATCTGCAGATTACGGTGCAGAAACTGGTAGCATCCTGAGAAATATTCCTGTGCATGAAAAAGCAAGTTTAGGGCTCGTTCACATCAGCACTTGGACAAATGCACACGACCGGGTTGAATTCCACATGCAGGATCCCACAGCGGAATCCAACCCGGTGCCCAGCCAGTGAGCCCTGTGTTCCTGTCCGGATGCTTTTTGTTCTGTACTGCGAATGTGCTGGCCGGCACATATGCACAGTACAGATGTGACCATGCAGTCGGTAGGTGATGATGTGGATAAGGGCCGTGGGACGGACAGCTTCCATTGACTTTAAAATAAAGCATGCTGTGATTTTTTTCCCCTGCGAGGGGAAAATTGCAATTGAGTTCCGCTCGTGGGCATCAAAACCCTGCTTTTATATTGCATGCTATGGCAAGTATTTGCTGCAGAATCCAAAGGCGGACACCCGCTCCAAATTCCACAATGCAGATCTGGCCGCGTGCATTGGGCCTTTGGCAGTTCCGCTTTTCTACTCTGTTCAGGGAGCAGGAAAATGGCACCCCTTGGCTGAAAGGACCCCCATTGACTATAATGTGGTCTATTAGATTTGCAGCGAGCGGTCCAACATTTTGCCAATGTTTACAGGACAAACTAGCGCGGCTTGCAGGGCTATTTCATCCTGTTTTCTAGTGGGAATCAGCTGATGGCGATTTTCAGATACAACTTAGATGCAGTCAAAAGCAGGAAAAAGGGTTTGTTCACGTGGCATTTGATGTGTTGGTGGTCATATCACACCAGGCCAAAACTGTATGCATTTTTTACAGTGTGGTTTTTAGTGCAGTTTTTACCAGAATGATCTTTCTTCAGATTAAGACATCTATAGGACATCTTATCTGAAGTAGTGAGCACAACTGCTTACACTGACCAAATTCTACACAGAAGCAGGTAGGAGACTGCCACACATATCACAGGAGACAGGACTGCAGCAAAATGTGTCATGAAACCCTCTTGACTCTGCTGGATGACTGCAAGGACTTCTAGAAGTAGAGCTTAGGCCCCCTGCGCACAGGCAGAAATTCTGCGGTGGGATTTCCTGCACAATTTCCGCCCCTGCCCGCCTGCATAGGATTGTATTACAAAACGCAATCCTATGCAGACGGCTGCGATTTGTTAAACAAATCGCGGCATGCTCTATTTCTGTGCGGCTCTCTGCATGCGCTGGCGGGCAGGCAGCCGGCACATCACAGAGCCGGACCCGCTGGAGAAGGTGAGACCTGTACTGGTCCCTGCAGGGGCGCCAGTCAAGTCCCGCTGCAAGATTTCTCGCAGGGGATCAGACCCGGTCGTGTGCAGGCGGCCTTAGGCTCCATTCATGGCAATGGGAGTAATGGAAATACCCGAACAAATCTCAGCAGTCCCATTGAAAGTTAGTGAAGTGCTGACCGCGCATGCTCAGCCAGCGCGCCATTCAGAGTTAGGTTCCTCCTGGGGAAGAAAGGAGGGACATAAAACGCAGCAAAGATAATTTTGATAGCTGAAGAAAAAAAATAAAACAAAAAATAGGGCAGTAAAACCACCACATGGGTAAAATCCCTAAAAAGTGTCTGGTCTTTTAGGACAAAAACACCCTGGTCCTTAAGGGGTTAAAATGGAAAAACTCCCTGTAGAAAATAGAATGTAGTTTCAGTGTTAATGGTTGTCCACCTCACTGCAACAGTAATAAACCCTGGAGAATCAGTAACAATCTCCCATATTTAGTTTAATACACTTGAAAACCTGCACAAGGGTAAATAAAATCAAGATGTCTACAAATGTCAAGTGCCGCTCTCAAGAAAAGAGTCTACAAAAATTCCTAAGGTAAACAAATATTTCTTTGGTTCTTCTTACTAAATCCATCAGGTTCATTTGATGGAACGAAATGATAGGTTTAAGGATATAGGAAAACAAATACAGATGTCAGAGAGGAACGTCAGTGGTTGGATCTTCCACCATGGTGTCAGTCTGAGGAAGGGTAATCAAAGGTTTGAAAATAAATGTTCCTTTTACATTAAGGTTTAGAGAGAAAGGGAACTTCAAAGAGGCTTTCTAATGAGCCCATATTATGAATTATTCACTGCGCTGCCTGGAAAATGTAATATTCAATGAGCTGTAATAAAGGTGTGAGATTCGGAAGGAGGCTTGAGGGGTCCCTTTCCTTTCATCATTGGAGTCTGGTGAAGTAAGGGAATGTTCTCTGGCACTACAATATATGAGACCTACCACCTATGGGACCTTAGAAAAATAACTGACCTAATATGGCTGGTGAGTGAATATGTAAAATATTTACCCAGAGTAATAAGAGAATCCCAACGCCTGTGCCTGCAGTGTATTACTCTACCTCTTTGGGTAATAATGTAAAAAATAGTTAATGTCAAACATCCGGTTGTGTGCAGCGTACACTTCACAGACGGTTACATCAACCGAAATACAGATTTCCTTTATTACATTTTTTATCCATTGTTCCCCATCAAGCTAATTTAAATTATAAATCAGATATTCTTTTGATCTCGCACCGAACACAACAGTAACATCTGCACGAGGGAACCGCTCATCTACGTTAAAGGGGTTTTTCCCCTTGCACATACGGTGTGTACGCAACCCTTACAGGGGCGGTCGCACTAGGGGGAAGCAGCAGCCAGATGTGTCCTTCCTTCCCTTCCCTCTTGGCTCTAGATATCCTGAGATGAGTGGCGTGAGGTGACCAGCTTTGACAATAAAAAACAATAGTCATCTCGCACCACTCATCGTGGGATATCTTGAGCCAAAAGATAAAGTAAAGACATATCTGTACACTTCCACATCCTGTCAGAATAATTGACTGTAGATCCCTTGTGCCACACACTGGTTTGACTTTGGGCCAAATCAAGAGGCGACGCCTTGGGTACCACGGTCTGGTCTTCTCCCTTTCATCCCACCACTTGGGATGTGGGCTTCGCTGCGGGGTGACCTAGGCCGTTACTCAGAAAGTGGTCCCGGTAA